>NW_009952973.1:10590142-10625628 GCF_000747805.2 Chaetura pelagica | reverse complement strand
CCGCCTCTGGTTTCTTTTCCAGCCCCGGCCAGCTGGTGCCTTAGTTTAGACTACACTTAACAGGAACAGAAATGTTAATCAGAAGGCTTGGGTTTGTGAGGCCCTTCTGAGAAAATACGGTATATCCTATTTATTTCTTTTGTTCTTAACGTGAACTTCTAATGTCCTCAAATACGTCAGTAGCTGTCGCAGTCTTCCTGGTGTTGTCTAAAACACTCTTACAAATACATATACTTGTAAGATTACTTAATGCACAATTGGAAGTTAATTGCAGTCTTTATATGACAACCAGTTGAACATGAGCCAGCAGTGTGCCCAGGTGGCCCAGAAGGCCAATGGCATCCTGGCTTCTATCAGGAATAATGTGGCCAGCAGGAGTAGGGATGTGATCCTTCCCTTGTACTTGGCACTGATGAGGCCTCACCTCGAGTAGTGTGTCCAGTTCTGGGCCCCTCACTTCAAGAAGGATATTGAGGTGCTGGAGCAGGTCCAGAGGAGAGCAACAAGGCTGGTGAAAGGACTAGAGGGAAAGTCTTATATGGATAGACTGAGGGAGCTGGAGTTGTTTAGCCTGCGGAAGAGGAGACTCAGGGGGACCTCATCGCTCTCTTCAGCTACCTGAAGGGAGGCTGTAGTCAGGTGGGGGCTGGGCTCTTTTTCCAGGCAACTAGCAACAAGACAAGAGGACATGGCCTCAAGCTGCTCCAGGGGAGGTCTAGGTTGGATATTAGGAAGTACTTCATCACTGAGAGGGTGATTAGACATTGGAATGGACTTCCCAGGGAAATGGTGGAGCCACCGCCCTGGATGGCAGTGCCATGATCTAGCCGATGTGGTGGTGTTAGGTCATAGGCTGGACTTGCTGATCTTAAAGGTCTTTTTCCAGCCTTGATGGTTCTGTGATTCTGTGAAAATGCTACATTTGAAGTAAGAATGGACATAACAAACCACAATCTCTTAAGAAGATTGAGGGAACTTGCATTTGAACCTAGAATGTTATACACCGTTTCCTAGTGTTCACCTCCTAAGTCATACTCACACTGATCAAAATCTCTTCATATTATTTCTTATATAAATAGTCCATTATAGAATCACAGAATCATTAAGGTTGGAAAAGACCTTCAAGATCATTGAGTCCAACCATAACCCAACTACCACAATCACAAAACTATATCCTGAAGCACCACATCTAGACATTTCTTTAACACCTCCAGGAATGGTGACTCCACCAGCTCCTTGGGCATCTTATTCCAATGCATTACCACTCTCAGTAAAGAAATTTTTCCTGATATTCTATCCCCTGGCACAACTAAATTTTCTCTCATCCTATCTCTAGTTACTTGGGAGAAGAGACTAGAGAGAAAAAGTCACCAAAGTTCCAAAATGTTATGTAAAACTCATACTGATGTTTCTGCTGCCCTAGAGTCCTGCCTTTCTGTTCCTTCAAGGCAGTTAGATGTTAGACATAACTCAGGTGTCTATATTCTTATGTAAGCACCTTAAAACTACAGACAATAACAATTCTTGTTACTTGGCTATCAAAATATTTTTCATTATAAGGGATTGTGTAACTGGATATTTTTCAGTAGATAGTTTGTGCAGTGTGTTACAGCAGATTGGGTTTTCAATTCTACAGGTGCATCAAAACCTGCAATATTAACCTTTTATTAAGGCTCTTTACTCCTTTTTGCATTCAGGTAAACAATTAATTTAACTAGAGATTCTGCAGTAACTCACCTTTTGCATGTACTTTTATTCCACTAAAAGCTAAATTCCAGGTACACACCAGTTGTTGGTGAGCTTTATATTTAAGTATTTGGTGGTTGTTGATAAACATTTGGAAGTTTCTTTGCTTTAAGTATTTGATGATACAGCTGCAAAGAAAGGGAGATAATAGCAGTCTGACAATTTTAGTTTGAAACAAGCATCCCATGCTGAACTCTAAATCAGGATGGTTTTTAGGTGAAAGTACCTAAATGGCAGCATCTGAATGAAGACTGGTTGTTGGGCAAAAATATTGTTAAAGACATGGTAATGCAGCCAAGACAGAAATATGTAATGGTGTGTTACAGTGTTCCAAGTGGAATAAACTTAGCTGCTTTTGTAACAATAATTCATTAAGTCAAGAAATCTCAGTTGCTGCCATTCAGTGTCAACACAGCAATTACTAGCTAAAAGGAAAGATGCTTTACAAGATACAAGTTTTTAAAGGAAGCTGATGGATTGCTTGCAAAATAAAAGCTTTCATTAAATTTATTTCAGGGTTCTTTATTAGAACATAACATTTCTTGGCAGGTAACTTCATCAGTTGTAGTTCACACCTTATTTGGACTTTGAAAAATTCAATGTCCACAAGAAGTAATCTCTCCCACAGGTAATTAAATGTGCAAATTTCAAGAACAAATACGGAAATAAATCTCACTTGTGTATAAGTTTAACATTTGACTATTTTTTACTTCCTGTCTGCTGTTACATCAACAAAATCATGATAATTGATATACCAAATAATGGCAAGTCACCTGCAATGAAAGGTAGAATCTATTTATAAAACAGACATTGAATAAATCTACATATGCTCATAAATTTGTCCCGTTATTGTGGCTGTGTGCACAGCTGCCTCATAATTTTTTTTTAATTTTTTTTTTTTTTTTTTGCAGTGATGTTCTCAGGCATAATTTCTTGCAATATTTACATTCAAATACTATCATATGATAGAACAGTATGCTTAGAACTGGACACATTTTTCTGTCATAGCAGGCATATTGCAGTTGTGATCTTATAATAAGAACAGAAAAAAAAGATAAGTACATTTCTTTCAGAAATGTTCATATTTCCCAGAATTCTCCTTTTTTAAAATTCAATTTTCCAGAATTTTTACAGAAGCCCCAGTTCCCTTCCGTGTTGTACTGGTTCATGTTACAGGAGATTTGGCATAAAATTGATGTTGCTAATTTGTACAGCTACCAGCATGCAATTCCTCATGCTCTTTATTTTATGTGCATTTTCTCCCTTGGATTAATGAATTAGTACATTGCTGCCCAGTTTAAATATATAAGTTAAATTTGCAATTAACAAAGCTTTGAAAAAAAGATCTTGGCAAGGTGTATTTACATATGGCAAATATAGGTGAGTTTACATGAAATACCATTTTAGACCAAATTATAAAGTTACATTTCTCTGAAAGGAACATGAGGGAACAGAAATATGCAGAATACAAGGACACCTTCCTCTAATCCAGCGCTCTAAAGAAGAACAACAGCATTGAGATTCTTGCTAAGGCAGTGTTTTTCTTCTGGCTGTTTGAAGTACACAGTGAACTACAAAGACATTTTCTTTATGGTGACAAAGTCTTGGATAAGAATTAATAAGCAATGGATGACTGATCAATCTCTTGGTGCCTAGAGAGTTAATGTGAGCAGTTAAGCACACTCAAAATTGCTCATCATGTAATCCTAATGAAATCCTTCCTAAACCTTGTAAAAACATTCTCAAATCCTCCTAAATTAAGTCTGTTAATGCAATTAATTCACATAGTTGCACTCTTCAGAGAATGTGTTCTGGTTATTAATTCCTGGTCTGCCAGTTAATGTTGAAGGTCATATATAGTTGATATAGATGCATACTTAAGCTATTTTGTGTCAATTTTCTCAAAATAAATAATGCCTTCAGTTCTGGGATCTTTTTTAGGCGAAATTTTCTTATTTTCCATTACAGAAAACATACTATTGTAGCTTTGTATTTACAGCTGCAGATTTTGTAATATTTAGACCAAGGAAGCTCTTTGGAAATAGATATGAAGTTATGAACTAAGCTGTGAATAACAGTTTGAGTGTGGAAGCTTATTGCATATATTTCATTGTTGCAGCCACCGTAAAATGCTACAACTTAACCTACTGTTCTCACTGAACATGGAGTATGTGTTGAAATAGCTTCTAATTAATGGATTGGAAGTAAAATGGGTAATTGAAACTTCATAATACCATCCTAATTTATACCGTTTGAAAACTGGTTACAGATAAGCATATTCCTAGAGTTCCGTTTCATATACTAAACAGGAAAGTCAATTTCTTATTTATAAGTTTAATTAATTAAGTTGCCAAAGCAGGACATGAGTTACAGTAAGACACATAGAGGATGAAAAAAAACAAAACCCCAAACCACTTAATTATGTGTGCAGTTATATTTAAAAAATACTAATCACTCAATATCGTCAAAATATTACCAGGATTTCCTTGAGTAGTGATTAACAGTATGACAGATTCACCTGTCAATGACTGGCTGTAAGCAAATCACTACTGCTTTAGTAAAATAGCTTTCACTTGCTGTATTCTTGATTTTTCTAGAGATTTAAAAAAAAATAAAATATTAATCTTTTAAAAGCTTAGCTAGTTTGCCATGTTCATTTTCAGCAGAGTAATGTTTTTTCCATTTTTTATCAGGAATTTAAAGTGAGGATTGCTTTCAAACACTGAAAATCATACTTTCCTCAGAGGCCTTTGTATTGTATTAATCTCTTGGCCTTTGGTAGGGAAAAAAAAAAAAAAGGAAAGGAACTAATCTATCTTAAATCTGATTTTTTGTTCTGTTCAAACCAGAGGGTTAAATCCACAAGAGGGAACCTAACTTAAACAGAGACAGGCAAGCTATTCACACTCCCTAAAATTCAGTAACAGTTGAGGTCCATCAACTGTACTATATTTGTAAGGTAACAGAAACTCTGAACTCCCTATCTAATCAATGGCAAAAGGTAGGCACCTCACCAGACAGTGATTTAGAGCAGAAGCCTCATTAGGTCTTTCTATTAGTCACACAGGGAACAATGGCAGTTCCTGCTACTGGACACCCTGCTGCGTAACTTCAAGCAGTCACCTATTTTCCTTATGTAGTATAAGGGGAGAGTTCACTTGTATGCTGAGCCAGGTACTGGCTGGAAGTGCCATGGAATCGCTGAGATGCCTCTCTGCACTCTGGATTTGTAGCAGTGAACCACCTCCTTTGGCTAGATAACCAAACAAAGCAGTTTTTTTCAAAAAAGAGAATGTGGCAGCTTCTTTAAGCTGCTATAGCCATCTGTGATAATCAGTGGTGCATCCTTCCCCTAGGAAGTGGAGAGCAATTGATCCTGGAGTCTCTAACTCCTTTGCCAAGGAAGTCTGTAGGAGACTAGAATAGATAGTGTTCTGAACTTAACTCCATCTCTCTTATCAGAGTGCTTTTACTTTGCATAACCTGCTTCATTTTCAGCTAGAGCAATGACTGGAACAAAGGTAATTTAGATTAGTCTGACATTATAAAATCTAATTTTCAGCATCTGAGTGCTGATTATAGCCGCCTCAGACTCCATATTTTATAATACAACTATATATGGAAGGATATTCTGATCTTAGGCCATGGTCTTGCCATTGATTGCTTACAAGCCATTAATAGCTTTTAAGAGTATGAATATAATTTGGGCTTGTTGGGAATGAATTTACACCTTAATGGTGTAGTTAGTAAGTTATGTTATTTAGTATTCAGTATTTATCTACAAATGTGGTTTGTTGTTTTTTTTTTTATTGGAGAGAAATATTTTACTACTGAAGAGATTCCTCTTCCTTTTTCCATCAGAGCACCTAGTAACCCAGTGATAATGGCAGTTTCTTTGGTGGCAGGAGATCAACAGTCCATATGCTGCCCCAAATCAGATTGAGGGCTTTGAACCTAGATACATTCTTGTGTGAATATTTTATGCAAAAGGAGAGGGAGTTGCAGGGATTAGTACTGTATCCTTATCACCATGTTTCTGTTCAAGAGTTGAACTGGTAAACATTACAAGACACAGACTCCAAAAGCAAGATATGTAGAGATAGTTAGTCAATTCTATCTACATATGAGGTATAAAGAAACTGGTGTCTTCAAGTCTTCATGCTGTGCACATCCTAGAGGCAGAAAATTGATGACAGCAGAAACTTGTTTCCTAGGAACATAGGTGTCCTCACAGCTAGATAGCATTGAGTTTGAATGTGGGAAGCCCTGTTTTTTTACTATTTATGTCTCAGTATCAGACCTCTGAGATCAAACTATTCCAGACTAAGTTGTCTGTGTGTATATGTTAGTATGCAAAACTGGAGAATAAGAAGTATCTGAAAATATATGTATTCCTTCTGAAATGTTCCGTATAATACACATATTAAAACATTTCAAAGTACTATAACCACCTAAAGCAATATCAAGTTTCTTTCCCAGATGTTTCTTTCCAAAATAGTACGCCCAAAAGAGTAAACATCTTTTGCAGTTTTTAAATTATAGAGCAATATTGAAAACAAATTACCAAGAGCCAGCCTAAATTCAGAAGTTAAATGTTTGGAAAATAAATGAAAAAAAAAAAAAAAAAAAAAAAAAGTTATTTTCTAAATTAGTACCAGAACCCTCTGCTTGCTTTTAGATACTCAAATCCATTAGCATAGATGCCTCTACCCATTCACTATAGCATAATCTAATTTACAGTCAAAGTTTAACTTCATTTGGAGAAACAAGTTTGACAGCAATGTGCAACTGCCTGAGGGTAGGCACAGCAGATATTATTACTGATGCTAGATATTCATGGGATAAGTACAGACAACCTACCTAGCAACTTAGGAGCAGTGCTCATAACTTGGCTGCATCTTGAGACACAATTCAGTGCCAGTAGTTTTCCTTGGTTTCTTAATGAATGATGGCTTCTTATAAATTAAGTAAAAGTTACTATTTTTGTCTGGAAGAGGAAAGAAAATATTTTAAATTTTCAGTAGTTTTCAAAGGATAAATATGCCTTGAAAATGTTTAAGAAAAAGTGTCCAGCAGTGCCTCTAGGCCATTTTATAAGCTAAAACAGATGAAAGGAAGAAGGAGAAAATTATTACCTGGCAGAAACAATCTTTGCAGTCCTCTTGCTAATATTGCATTTATACATACAGTGCTCTGAGGTGTATTCTCTTACCCTGGTTGTTTTACATCTAAGATTAACACATTAAAAAAAAAAAAAAAAAAAAAAAAAGAGGATTTAGAAGAAGATGATCTTGGGATTAAGAATTTGCCATCTTTCCTTCAAATTTTGATGTTGTACTATAATGCTATCCTGAAAAACATTAGGATAAAATTTGTTGAAGCATAGATGGTATTATAAGATCTATGAAGCTCTAATAACAGACTGAAATAAGCGTGGTTTGCTGGGCAAAATACAATGAAGGCCATAGCAAAAACTGTTCTAGCAGATGCAACCAGTTTTTACTTCTCTGTTACACAAATAGCATGCTTTCTAGTACCTTGCTGCAAGCCTTTATCAGCTGCATATGTATTTGCAGCACTCCATTTTAATTAGCCTGAAGATTCAAGGCTTAGAAGGAATAGAAGGACTAGCAGGGGTCTTTAATTATCTTCACAAACTAGTGATCTGCTCAGAAAATGAAGAATGAATAAGCATTAAGGAGTCAGAGGCCAAGATTCAATCACAGAGAGAAACAGGAAGAGTAGAAGATAAAGAAATGTGATTTTCACTGATTTGGGCGTTAAACACACCAATTCTAGATACAGGGCTTTTTGTTTCGTTCTTATCAGTAGTGTTGGACTAGATATTTTAGGACAGATTTTTTTTCTCATGCCTGTGTCCTATTTATGAAATTTGTATTTTAGATGTAGCTGTTTAGGCATCAGTAGCATTTCTTGAAGTATTCTTAGGAGAATAATGTTTTCCTAGCATTGTTTATAATTTTTCAGTCCAAAATCCAGGAAAATAAAAACAATTCTTCCCTTGAAAAAAAATTATGACATTGGGATTTAAATAATTGCTATTCATAAACTGGCCTTGACAAAAAAAAAACAAAAAAACTGACGATTATTGCTTCAGAAACTTCTGAATCAAAGCCGTATTATTGGTATGAAGCTAAAAAGGCTTTGCAACTCTTTATATAACTAAAAGCAACTATCATTATAGACATTTTTTGAAATAGCCATTGTATTGGAAGAATACAATAAGTAATGCCTTTAAATCTCTGACGTGTTTCATAGCTCTTCCAATACTCCCAGTAAATTTCTATGTTCATTTCCTAAAATACTCTTTTTGTCCACAAGTCGTGTCTGGCTTCCTGATGAAGCCATGCAAGCTCTGGCCCGAAGATCTTACAATAGCTACTGAGTTTGGTAAAGGCTAGAGACAGTTTTGAAGTAGGATAAAAAGCTTTAGTTCTTTGTGAATTCTGCCCTTCCTCATGGAGAGTGGAAAAAGTTTTTTCCTCCTGGCTGGAAGGAAACAGCTTGTCATTACTTCAGCTGAGGTTTTGGTTTTGTTTCCAGCTTTCAAGCCTGGGAGAGCTTTGGAAAGGGGAGAAGGACCAGACAGGATTTTTTTTATTTTCCTCAAAGGATAAGAAGTACTAAAGAGAAGGAAACAAAAAAAAAAGAAAACAAATGTAAGCCTCAAAGACCAGAATTGTTAATGACTTGCCTTTAAATCTCTGACGTGTTTCATAGCTCTTCCAATACTCCCAGTAAATTTCTATGTTCATTTCCTAAAATACTCTTTTTGTCCACAAGTCGTGTCTGGCTTCCTGATGAAGCCATGCAAGCTCTGGCCCGAAGATCTTACAATAGCTACTGAGTTTGGTAAAGGCTAGAGACAGTTTTGAAGTAGGATAAAAAGCTTTAGTTCTTTGTGAATTCTGCCCTTCCTCATGGAGAGTGGAAAAAGTTTTTTCCTCCTGGCTGGAAGGAAACAGCTTGTCATTACTTCAGCTGAGGTTTTGGTTTTGTTTCCAGCTTTCAAGCCTGGGAGAGCTTTGGAAAGGGGAGAAGGACCAGACAGGATTTTTTTTATTTTCCTCAAAGGATAAGAAGTACTAAAGAGAAGGAAACAAAAAAAAGAAAACAAATGTAAGCCTCAAAGACCAGAATTGGTTAATGACTTGCTGAATTTCAGAGTGTTTAGATGTAGTGTGTTATGTAGACATAAAGGAACTTAGAAAGGAAGAAGCCTGGGCTTGTATAGGAGCAAGAAGATATTTCTTTTTCAAAGTCCACCTACTGAGATGGAATAACCCCGTGCAATAAATGCTGGCCTAGGGACTGACTGGCAGAGAAGCAGCCCTGCAGGATGGATCTGCAGCTGTCATATTGGTCAAGTGGAAAATGAGCCAGCAGTGCACCCTTGTGGCACTGATCTCTAGCTGCATTCAGAACTACTTCAGATGGTATATAGCTATCAAGCCAAGGGAAGTGATTATTTCTGTTTAGTTAGCACACGTGAAGCTACATCCAGACTCATGTGTGTAGTTTTGGATTCCTCAGCACAGGGAGACAGATAATGGGCAGCAAAAAGCTGAAAGTTCAGTGTTTGCTTAGCAGAACAGAAAGGTAAGGCTTTCTGCACTCCTGATTGCGCTCTTCACCTGCTTCAGGAAAGAGCAGTATGCTCTATTCTTAGAAGCACACAGCAAAAGTACAGGAGAGGATATTTTTACTATATGAAAAACAAAATTTCATGAAGAGAGGCTAAGCATAGGATTAGGTTGTCCAGGGTGCAGGTGAAATCTCCACCCTTGGAGAATACTCCTGGGGAGAACCCTGGGGAACCTGATCTCACTTTGAGTATTTATTTGCTTTGAGTGTGACATTGGACTAGGTGAACAGCAGAGATCACTTCCAATCTGTATGTTTCTGTGAGTCTTTAAAAGTCACACTGTTTGTCAGCCATATTCCTCTCTCTGTGTTTTTTAATTCCCTGTGAAATTCTTCATATTACTCAAACAGATTTCAAATTGCATTTTGTATTTTTCACATGCTGAAGCCCTTATTTATTTTTTCTGATGTTATATCTAAGAGCGAATGCCTGTCAAAAAAACCCTAGCTGATTAAACTTCTATAGCAGTAGGAGGTGGGCTTCCCTGCAATAAGGTTTCTCATGATTTGTGAAGCTCAAAGACATAGCCAGCTACACTAGTCTTGGGTTTGAGCAGACTGCTGTCTTGAAAAGTAGTGCCCCTGGACTTTTCTTGTACTCGTAAGAAGCTTCTCCTATGACTGTCAAAAGATTATATAAAATATTTACACAAGTATAATTAAAAACTGTTGAGGTTCACAAAGACCACTAAGTCTCTTATTATATATTTGTTTTTTTCAGAGGAAAGACCTTGACCATCTACAGGCTGATTTACTAAAAAGGAAAACTATACCAACAAGCTATGACAGAAGGGATGCAAACCATCAAAAAAGTCAGTGATACCATGTAAGTGAGAACAACATTACATAGAACTTGATCAAGAGGAAAAATAATCTTGAGAATCCTCTATCTGTAGAAGTCTCTGTCTGAAGTAACTGAAACACAGTTCAGCTACTGCTAAATAGATTTTGCCCTCAAAGATGCAGAGGAAGCTGACTTCTCCTAAGTCACTTTTAGCCCAGTAAGCTCTGGTTTGGGAACACTTGGGTGGTTATTTTTTGTTTGTTTGTTTGTTTAATTTTGTTTTTTTCCCCTAAATTGAGAGTTGATATCTCTGTTATTTCAGTAGGGCATCTTTTTAAAAAGTGGGTATTTGCTACCATGAATTGTCTGTCATCTAGAGCATTTACAGTGATCTGGTTGCTGAACTGTCTCTCAGGTATCAGGAACCAAAGGCTTTAGATTTCTTCTCTAGGACTTTGTCAAAACTCATTTTCTGACTTGAAGCAAGAAGCAAATAAAGTCAGTTAAGTTTTTCAGTAATTGGTGTAAAATGTTCCCTGTGGCTAACATAGCCAAACAGGTTGGCAGCCTCCGTTATATCAGCTGTATCATACAATCTTCAAACAAAGGGTATGATGAATTATGTTGTGAGGAGAGGTGTCTGCCAAGGCACCATGGGATTAGTCTTAGAACTGATCTTATTTAACATCTTCATTAATGATCTGGAAGAGGGAGTAAGCAGACTATTAATTAAATTGGCAGACATTACACAGAAATAATTGTAGGAGCCCAGCTAGACTAGAAGCAAAGCAGACAAAAAAACAAAGATGAGTATTAAGAAAATAAGAGTAATTTGGGAAAACAAAGTTTCTCTCTGCCTGCAGCCACATCTAGTTAATTTTACAGATTGTAATTGCATGTATCTTGTATAAATTTAAACACTGCTTATTTTACAATTAAACACTCAGCAGCTTGAGAGATGTAACAACTACATAAGATACAAGTTTCCCTGTTTTTAGCAGGGATAAGGCAATAAGGTAGTAGAAAGAGTATGTTTTATTTTCTTACTTGATCAAGAGTACACTGCAGCATATATTTAGACAAAGTTTAAGTCATCCTGTCTACCCTGCGTGTTTGCCTGTCAATATCACTATACCTTTTATCAATACAGTAATTTTTCTCCATTCCTACAACTTTGAAGTGAACAGGGCTAAAGTACCACTTGATAGACCCCTCTACAGACACCCCAACCTCATACTTGTAGCTTTACTTTTAAAGATATTTCAGGTGGTTTCTTTTAACTTTGTATTTTTACAAATAGTTTTTAATCAGAATTGTGTGTGGTCTAGTAATGTCAGCAGACTTGTTTATAAGTTTTCAGAAATAATGGGTTTTTTTGTGATGAATTCTCCTCTAATTCCTTACCAATTCAATGTCATATTGGTATTTTCATTATTTTGATAGGGTTCCATATTAATCTATCCATGCTGCAATCACCACTGTAATCTAGTTTCCCTTTTGAAATTTATTTGTAAAAGAAAATTGAAATTTGTTATTTGCTAGATGCCAATTTCATACAAGGTCTTGTAAAGTACACAAAAGAATAACTGATCAGCAGCTCTAAAAATCAGGCACATACAGTCAAACAACACAGAATACAAACCTGCTTGATTTTTCAGAAGTTGTGTATGTATTTAATATGTAATGTTCTGTGTAGACCGTGTACAGAGTGTGTTCCCTAATGGTGTCAGTGAAACAGAGCTGTCTAGGTCACAGTTACATGGGCTGCATGCATTTAAGTCAGTTATTTCTGTAAACTGTGATAAATCATGGATAAATCTGCACAGCATGGGTTAAGTTGGAAACAGTGTATCCTAGAACACAGTATTGCACTTCTTGTGGTACTTGGAAGAGTAGTCAGGAAGCAGGCTCCTGATACAGCAGCACTCTCAGGAGGAAGCTGGTAATATAGCAGAATTTGAATAACTCAGAAAACTAGAAAAGTGTTGCTGCAAGTGCATCTGTCAAACCAGGGGATACATGAGAAAATGAGGCTGTGACAGGCTGGGCAGAAAGAGAAATAGCATAATATGAAGAGAGTTAATGATGCCAGCAATTTTTTGCAGTTGAGAAGGTAAGGGCTGTAAAGGCAAAGTGGCACTCTATGATTTATGTGCAAGAAGAAGGGAAGGTAATATTTTTGAAGTGGACATTTTAAGCTGCTAGGCTAAGTTCAGGTGTTCCATTTCACTGTTGCTCAGAATATAGTTATAAAAACTTTCTTGCTGGAATTACCCAGTTATTCATTGATTTGCTGTTTCTTGTGCTCCAGTTCAAATGAGATTACTTGCTATTAAGAAATATTATTGAGAATCAAAAGGGTTTTTTTCCTTATGCAATTATATGCTAAAAAAGATCCATTAATTTCAGATGAATTATTACTCCTGACCTACCCTATGAATAGTAAAAAAATTTAACTGAATTAAGAATACTTATTGTAAAGATACATTTAAAAAAAAAAATTGTTCTGGCCCAAGATACCTGTTATTTTCATCCTGTTCATAAGAAACTTTAATACGTGCTGGACAGTAAAAACAAATCATGCTGTTCCAAGTAACTATTATTATTCATACTAGCAGGATAAATACTAAAGGAAATTTAAAAAGGAGCAGCAAACATAGATTGAGATGTATTTTCTAGATCAAAATCAGTGAAAATTGAAGAGATACAAATTTGATTAAAGCTACAATGTAACTCTAAAAATCTTCTAATAATATAAAAAATCAAAGGCTTTCTCACATTTCCTTGGCAAAAATTTATTTTCAGTGTCTGTTTGCTCCAGTATGTTTTGAGGTTGGATTTTTTTTGCAAAAAATAATGCTCTTCATTGGTGCTATATTTATATATATATATGCTTATTTTGTGAGCTGAGCAAGTGTCACCTAGATTTGAAGACTTCTAAAAATAAATAAGATGAAACAGATACATGTGGGTATTGTGTTAAAACAATGTTTGTTTGACCATCCCTATCTCCAGGCTTATTTAGTATCTCAAACTATTTTCTTACTTACCATAGTCCTGGGTATAAGCTGGTAAAGCTCTCACATTAGGTGGTAACTTCTTATTCTAGAATAAGTTTGATATCTCTTCTTGGAAGGTGCCTAAGCAATGTTTAATGGGAAGCTAAGGAAAGAAGTTATCCCAAGGATATTTTATTTAGTGTATTGTATATTAGGAGGCATTTAAAAATAATAAATAACAGCTGTCAAAGGAAGCTTGTTGAAGTAAATGTACAGTAAATAATAATAAAAAATCTTGGAGCAGAGCAGTTGAAAGTTTCAGTAAGTAAGCAAGTGGTCGGGTCAGCTTGTAGTAAAGTAATCACTGGTCACGATAATGACAGCAGCTTTCAAAATAGCAATACAAATGGGATGTGCATTCCTCAGTATATGACTGATGAGCAGCCAAAACCCTAATTATGTCATGAATATACATATATCTTCCCAGCTCCTGTGTGGAAGGTAAACCTATTGCAAGAATCTGATTTTTATGGGACTAGTGAAGAGGTGTCGGTCATTGAATCAAGTAATGAATTCTCACAACCCTGGTAGCCAAAGAGAGCTAAGTATCTATTTGATGTAGGAAAAATCCGTTAGAGAATTTCTCCTGAGTCTCATCAGTAGTTGGCAATTCTCATTGCTTTAGCAATGTTTTCATTCTTGCTTTGTCTATAAAATGGCATAAAATCTATTGTACTACTGGTCTTTTCTTCTGTGTTCTCAGTGCAAACTAAAACAAATAATTTAGTGCTTTTCATCAGCACTTACGTTGGAAATTTCAATTTCTGTGCTAATATAAATCACAGAGTATGAAAATAACCTGCATCTAATCTGAGCTACACGAGTAGCTCTGTTTTAAAGTTAAGACCTAGTTACTTTGAAAATTAAGTAACTGTGTCCTTTTAAAAGTGAATGTACCCACTATTCTGTACACAGAAAAGACAGGTTGCCTGATGAGCATCTATTAAGAACCTGATAATCACCTCAATAATAATCTAGAAGAGAAAGCTACAGAGGTAAAATAGGCTAGCAGGGGCATCTGTTTAAAAAAAAAAAATTATCAAAAGAAAGATTTTTCAGTTAGGCTGAGGCAGAAATAACCTTTTTGCATTGCTTGGTATCTCTTTAAAGGTTTCAGTACTAAAAATCTCAAGCTTAAGAACTTTAATACATTGATAATTTATTATTTTTGTGGTGAATTTGAGGTCACTTTACCTTTAGGTAATTTTAAAGTAATTACAGTTTTCTGCACAAACCTCACAGACAAATGAAATTCTTTACAGTAAAGCATGTAGAGCATACCCTCTTAGCTGGTGGTGCTGGTGGTTTCATCAAACAAAAGGAAAAGATGCATGTGCAGATGCTGGTGGACAAAATATTTATCCACTATTCCTCTGTTTCATTCAATGTGAGCAATGTCTGAAGAAAATACTTTTTTGGTGCTTACAACAGTTGCGCATTGCAGACTATGCACTGCAGCCTTAATTAAGCATGTCAAAGACACTACTTTCTCTTATGCAATCTCTATTCACAAATCTTCAGCAGACTAATGTACACAGCAGAACTGTACAAAAATGTATACATTTGTACACAAATGTACCCAAATATACACATTTTTCTTAGAAAAGGAGTAGAGTTGAAGAGAGGGGCAGATCAAGACTAAGAGATGTGTGATAAAGTTCAGAATTTGAGCTGTGGTACATGATCTGTTTTGTGTAACAGCTATGATAACAATGAAATTTGAATAAAGGGATATGGAGTATTATTTTGCTTTCATTTGCTAGCTTTTATTGGTTTCTCATAACATGATATATCTACAAAAACTCTTAATTGCTTTACATCTATCAAAGGGTATTTTAATATTCTGTTTAGTGTAACAATATTTTCATTAAATGTATGCTTTTTCTGCCTCTTGCTATCACATCATTGTTGTCTTGTGGTGGAGAGTTCAACGCATGAATTATATGCTTTATAATAATAGTATCTTTTAACTTCAAGCCTGTTGTCTTTCAATTTTCTTGAATAGCTCCTTGCCCTTATATTATTAAAGAGGATAAATAGATGTTCATGTTTAACTCTTCTGATTCAACTTAGATTCATTGCTTTTCAGAAATTATGAAGAGTAGAAAAAAATTTAATCTAGGACTGAAAGGTTTTTGAGAAATTAATTTGAAATATATGCCTGTGTATGCCTTCTTCTCTTTCCTACAGTTTAACATGCTTCGGGAGCATGACCAGACCTCCAGTTGACTTGGCTGTATGTAGCTCCCTGATACTTCCTCTTCTTTTTGTCCCTGCTTTCTACTGGTCATTATCGTCCATTCTTCAGAAATTACTTTTTATGCATTAGACTTTTGCAAACAATTAGGTTTGGAGTTCCATCATCTATATTTGTATGCTATGTTGTCTCTAATAGTCTGTTTCTTTAGAATTCCTTTAATCTGACTTTTGCTTCTCTTGTAAACAACCCCACATTGAATATACCCAGCATCTTAATATAAAAAAGTTGAGTACAATTACATAGTGTTTGTCTTATTTTGTTAATGACTGTACTAAAATCAGTATTCCTGAATAGTATCTTCATATCTGACATGCAAGGTTTTGTTGCTCCTGCAACTAAATTACAACTGCAAGGTCACTGATGCATGCAATGGACCTGACTAATACCAGTAGCTCTCAGTGTAATTGTGCTTGAATTCTTATAAGTAGAAAAATTACTTAACTAAGCACTCCGTCTTTTTCTGTGGTGCCAGATATACAAGTGAAAAAGGATTAGTGTTAACATGGGAACCCAAACTGTACCATTACAGATACATCAACTGCTGTGAAGTATCTGAAGAATTTGTTCCAAATCTGAGTTAAAATAATTCTGGTAGAGGAAGGGAGTGACAAGGCTGCAGAAATTATCAATATTATATAAATAACAAAAACTTAAAGAGACAGACAGACAGTGGCAGGTGTTGTCTTTGTGTCTGGTACTTTTTATAGTCATCTGACTCATTAATGTCTCCCATTTATTACTATCAAAGAGAGGATAAAACTTCAAGGCTTAGTTTCAAGGCAATACCTAAGCGCTTCCAACTCCATGCACCTGGCTCTCTTCAGAAAGAAAAGCTATCCATTTCTCAGTCTGCAGCTTGAAACTGGCAGTTCCCAGGCACTGTTTGCCAGGTATGATTACATCAGTTGGCACAAGACATTAGGCTCGCTGTTGAACCATCACAGAGTTCTAGGAAAGAATGAAGTTGCCTAGTTTTAAGAGTTAGTACTTTGGATTTCTCTAAATATTGAGGTTAGTATTGCAGATAGATAAAAAAGGATATAATAATGAAATGGTTGCAATGGTAGCAATCTTCTAGTATCTACTGAAGTCCATAACAAAGGTCTTCCTTAAGACAATTTTGATTTCTTCAGCCTGAATTCAAACAATGATGTACATTTATCAGTGGATTCTCAGGTCATGTAGAGATGCATTGAGATAGATAATACTGGATAAACATGAAAGCTTTTCTAGCTAGAAAAGTTAGAAAAAAACAAACCTGAGTGAGGGTTTTACTGAATCTTAGAATCACAGAATCTTAGGGGTTGGAAGGGACCACAAAAGATCATCTAGTCCAACCCCCCTGCCAGAGCAGGATCATGTAGAGTACATCACACAGGAATATATGGGCAGTTACGTTATCTCCACATCTCAGGTGAGGTGTAGTAGTTAATAGCTAGGAAGCATCTATCTCCAGCTGATTTCTAACAGAATATTAGCTTTTCTGAAACTATTCTGGAAAAGGAATGCTTTTATAGTGTTTAAGAGTACCTAAGCTGTTAAAAATATTGCTTCCATTTGTTGTCCATCGAGTACTTAATGCAGTATAGCTAGACTGATAAAATTAATTCAGAAAAGGAAAAAAGGGGTCAGATGTATAGTTTTCATTCCCAAGCATACCTTCTTTGACTTTAATAGGCTTACACTAAGGATGAACTTGGCTTACTCTTTCTCTGGTTGATACTGACTTCCAGCTGCTGATGCCATTATTAAGTTAATTGTTTGGATCATCAGTCTGTGTCAATGAAGCTTTCAGAGTGCTTGATGAGATTTCAAGCATCAAGCTGTGAGGCATTAAAAAATGATGAATTTACATCCAGGTAAAACGATGCCCTTCAGCTATAATAATTAATCACTACTTTGTTTACAAATGGTTATTCGTCATGAGATATGGCATGCACAGACATTTTTGAAGAGGAAAGACATTAGCACA
Source organism: Chaetura pelagica (assembly GCF_000747805.2). Taxonomy (NCBI): domain Eukaryota; kingdom Metazoa; phylum Chordata; class Aves; order Apodiformes; family Apodidae; genus Chaetura; species Chaetura pelagica. The sequence goes on along the minus strand of NW_009952973.1, from coordinate 10,608,142 downwards.
GTAAATGATCTCTGCAACTAAAGCTGAATACACAGCAAAGTGAAAAAGGAAAGCATGTCAAATTATCTTTTCAGAAAGGAATTAGGAATGCAAATTCACACTGATGTTGCCTGAACCATATTTAAATATTAACAGAAGATAGAATTCAGTAATAAGATGTGCTTTTTTGATAGAGACAAATCAACACAATATACTTTTTATAAAAGTTTCATTATTGAGTAGAATTTTTCACTATACACTTTCAGATCCTGGATGAAATGCATAATCAAGTGATCCAGATTACCATCATTCCTATGATTCAATATTAAGACTCTTGAAGCAGCCTTCTTAAGATGCCCCGTGTCTGAAAGTCCTAAGAGCAGTCTTGAAGGACCTCTTCAGCAATTATGGTAAAATTATGTCAATAGCACAAGTTCACAAAAAAACCCACCAGTGCCCTGCTCAAAGTGACATATTTTGATTGAAATTTCGGTGTAGAGGCAAGAAGTATTTCTGCTAGATAACCAGTGATTCTGAAGTTTAGGAATATTTTTCTTTCCTCAGGGTATGAGGAAGGAATTTATGAAGTCAGTGTGCTAGTAATAATCAGTGTTCCCATTTCTGTGTGCAAAATGGTTGTCAGCCTAGTCAGTGAGGAGAAGGGGAGGAAAGCTCAAAATAAACAGTGAGACTTTCATACTGTTGGCATGTTAGTTACCTAGAACATTAATCACATCAATTCCAGCCCTTGTTAAATTTAAAATAGAACTGACACAAACTTCAGGATATAAGATAATATTCCACCTTAAATTTGAAATGTCCTGCCAAAAGGTTTGTTTTGTTTATTTGTTTCTTTGTTTGGGTTTTTTTGGACATGAAAGGATGGTAAGGCATGACTTTGTCTTACTTATAAAGAGCAATGAAATTCAGAATCATTTTATATAGCTTCAAGGCAATAAGTAGTATCTACAGTGCTTGCATGCTAGCAGTGCTCACTACCATCATGCATTATTGATTCTCTGTCATGAAGAAAGGCATTTTTTCCCCTTAGTTGCAGAGTTGTCTGCCAACATTCTGTGAAAAATTACAAATAGCTCTAGGAATTGTTTACATAAGGTGGGAGTATCCTTGCAGAGATAGGCTGGAAATATTGTAACAGTTCCCATTTCTACAATGCATCACTAAAGAATCACCTTCGTGTTCAGAATTTTAATTTACAAACACAAATGATTGTAGTTCATTTGGCTGAAGCAGTTATTGTTTGTCTAGACTCCTGACATTCTCTTGGAGATTAATGCTTCTGCAGAAGGAGCAACCACACATGAAACAAGTTCTGAACAACTGTTGTTTACTAGTTTGGATATTAAAGTAACTCTAAGCAGCACCAATATAATTTGGTATGGTGATCTTGGGGAGATGGTGAACCATCTGTGGTGATTCAGAAGTTGTTCCTGCTGTGGGAGCAGAAGCTTTTGACATAGAGGCAGGCATTTTACTGTCATCTGACTGTAGCAATAATATTGAGCTTTTTCAGATGTTTCTTAGTAGTCTGGTTTAGCTTATGTTCAAACAGAAGTGTTTGTGTGTCAACATCTGGGCATGCTTCATCTGAAATCCCAGCCCTGTACCTTCAACGGGTCTTTACTAATAATTTATTCAGTGTAACAATATTGCATTTTTTACCTGTAATTATTTTCTATAATTTTACTGAAAAAAAAAAGCTATTTCAGTCTAGTGCTGAGAACTTGGATTTTTTGAGCAATTTTGTCAGCTTGTTGTATACATCATTCACATTCACAGTAAGCCTTGTAATATATAAAACAAACACGTCTAAAACACAGTTCAACAAAGTAATGCATTCGGAGTTACATAGAGGGAGCTCTTGCTTCGTTTTTTCAGTGCAATAATGCAATAAATTTCTGGGAAATGGCACTTTTTGACTCAGGATGAATACCATTTGTTACAGACTAAAGCAATAGCACTCAACAATATTGTAGTGTTGGCTGACTTTCTCATGCATCTGATATAGAATAATCAATTTTAAAATGCAGATGTGTTCAGCTGCCATGTGTTTCATATACAGACATTAAAAGAAGAGATTCTGTGTGACATTGAAGCTTCATGATCATCCGTTATTAAAAGAAGAAATTTCTCATTCTAGAGTGTATAAAATAAGAATAGTAACCCTATCTGTAGAAGAATTAATACTTGTCATGAACCTTGTGTAGTTTAGTTCCTCTCTTTATCGGGGTTTTGTAACCATGTATTTGGTTCCCATCATTGTTAACCTGTTATTTAATCTGCAGATGCAGTTCAAACCTTTCATCTGTTCAGTGTGTGCTTGTTGTGTTTCAATTTTCCTTTTCCTGGAGTTGTTTGCTTTTCAGAGAATGTTTGAAGTCTAGCTGCTAAGCAAACACTAGAAAGAATGAGGTTTCCTTCCCTGATACTTATGAGAACTTTAAAATTAATTTTTATTCCAGATATGTGAAAGCATTTTCTTTTGTAAGGAACCAGAGCAGAAAACATGCTTCGTAGCCTTTAGCGTGGCAGACAGAGTTCTGTGCAAGTAAAAGAGAAACTTGAACCAGAATCTTGGGCTGTGTGTACAAGCAAAAGAAGTATGGGTGTTATTTTCTAGAAGTGGCTGACCTCTCTTTGTGTACCAGTGTTCTACCCAACATTATATTAATTTTATAGTTGTTTTCAGTCTAAAAGCTAAACAACAACAACAAAGTATTTTTGAAAGTTTTTAGCTACCCAGCAGTTTTTTAAATAAAAAGACACCTGCCAAATACTGCATAGCTTCTGAAATAATATGCCATAATGTCTAAAAGCTTTGGCATTCTTTACAATTCAGTGTGCTGGGTTTCTTGTTTGATAAACTAGAATAGTTACATGAACTGGCTGACTCTCAGTCATGAAGGGCTAAAAATGTTGACTGCTGAGACAGGAGGTGCAGGTGCCTAATGTTCTCTCTCATTGCCATTCTCCTTTTCTGAGTTATTCCAGTAAATCTGTAGAGCATGAAGAATTTAAAACACATCTAGAATAAATTACTAGAATGTCAGTAAGGTCAGTGTATGTAGCAATGTATAATAAAATTGTAGAATAAATACAACGTAGGAAGGTTGGAACTGGAACAAATCCTGGAAAGTTTGCTGTGTGAATACAGGAGGGACTTTTTATGGAGAACTGCTTATAGGGATGCCTATGCTAGAATAACCCTCAGGAATTATGTGGATATAAGCTTTAACACAAACTAAAAAGAAAAATGCCCACGATAAAATTACAGTACTTTTTCACATCATATAATCCCTGAAAAATACTATAAGAAAAACAACCTGTTAAATAGTATTCTTTGTAAAGGTGGTATTTCTTTTTCTGTAAATTGCAAAAGTGGAAGGTAAAAAGAGTAATAAACAAAGGAAAGCAATTTTTCTTTTTTGCCTCAATGAGGTTTCCTCTTGATAAAAAGTTTAGCAAAATTTTGAATAATGTCAAAATACCACTAAAAGAAAAAAAAACAGAACTATAGTCAGTATATTTTACAGCCTTGATATGCATAGATACGCATAGATACTTGTCATCAGCATGGATAAATTTCTAGACTGTCAGTTCTAAGATTTTTTTATTTCTGAAAAAATTAAAAAGTTGTATTTTTATATGTGTATATCATATTTATTGTGCAGCAAGCTTATAGTCTGTCCTTCATTTTTGTTAATCTGTACTGTAAAACAAATTTCCCTGAGTTCAGCTTCCTTTATGTATTACTGAAAGAAAATAATAATGTTTTATAGAGAATAGCACTGATAACAACAGTATTATTTCTGGAGGAAAAAAGGGGATGTGTTCTTGAATTTTAAGATCTAAGAGATTATGTTCCTTGAGCAATTGTCACTGATTTGCTTGGCTAAGCAATCTAAAAAACGGCAACTCTGTCCTGTAATAATGGCATTTTTAATAATGAAATCCACAGTGTTTATTCCCAGATAAGAGAAAACTCATATTTTTCTACATACCCTTACTGATAATTGTGTCATTAATATAGACACAGACATATATATGTATGTGTTACAATGCTTCTGCATTAACAGTGTCACTTCTTAAATGCTTGTATTTACAGTGCTTGTTTTGGAGATAGTTACAGTAGTCATTGAGTTCCTTCTGTGTACCATGAGTCTTTGCTCTGACGACTTAAATTTTTGTTCCAGCTTTTGAATGTTCTCTCTTGAATTTACTAGTTTGCATAAAGAATTTAACATGAAGTGCTTAATTGTAATATTTCTGATTATCCCAAAGTATTGCTTTCCTTTTGTTTAAAGTTCCAGTTATGTGTACAGAATATTTTGATAAATGCTTTCTTACCTGGTGCGTATGTACTCCTCATAGTAGCAAAGCCCAAAAGATTTGAAAGAAAAATTCACACTGGGAGAGGTGAGTGAAATAAGAATGTTCATGGGCCTAGAAAAGGGTTAGAAAGGATTGTGCTTGAGATATGCCACTTCTGAAGCATAACTTTTAATCATCGTTGATCAAGTTGCACTCCAACTCTGGGTCTTGAAAAGGTCAGAAATAGATGATGTCAAATCACACTTTCATGAGAGTTCTTGGCATGAAGCAGGCTTTTGTGACATTCATTCAGAATAGCCAGTGAATTATGTCATGCAAACTTGTTGCAGATGAAAAGTGTGATAATTTGAGCTACTTTTGTACAACTAATCATAACAAGTTAACAAAGCCACATGAAAATATTGTCACTATGCTTGGGTTAAGCAAATCTAATTGTAATACTTTATATAATTTTAGTTTACATTCTGAATTTAATTTTCATTGATGTGCATTTTGTAAATTGATGCAACTTTTACAGTCAGAAAAAAAATAAATTGTATAGAAATCCCCCAAAATAGGCTTATATTCAATAAAGTTATTATAAAAATAATCTGTTACATACCCAATGCCCTAACACTTATTTATTCAAAACTGAACAATGACTGGAATCTGTCCAGCTGCAGACAAATGCTAAATACTGCCAGTATACTGCCAGTATAAAACCAGTCTCTCTTGCTAGTATTCAGTGTCCCTAAGGGAGTAGTGACCCGTACGTTGCCATCCATAATAGCTACTTTCCCAGCAACGGAGGGGAAGAGAATGTTTGTACAACCAACTTTAGTAAGTTGAATTGCTTTTTCTTCATATTTTACTGTGGTTCAGTGACAATCAATGAACGGACCCAGACTGAGGACCGTCATGCTAATTGAGACAAAGGCAGAAGAATCAGTCAGAGCAAGTGTTAACTCTCTACTCATCTGTTAAGCTACCTTATTTTCTAGTTTACTTCTATATTGTCCTTTCTGTCCAGCAGTGAATTTCTCATCGTTCATTTGGTTTTGCTGTAACTTAAAACTCTTTATTAACTTATTTGGAATATCATTACACAGCTTAGTTTGACTTTGGTCCTTCTGAGCACTAAAATATGAGCCCTTACCATAACTGTCCAAGAGCCAAGATTGTATATGGGAGACAAAGAAGAACAGGAGTCCAGGAAGTCTTAAATTAGGATTTTCCCCATCTCAGACAAGGCCTGCATGACAAAAATACCCCCACAGTTCTTAGCAGAAGAGAATGTTTCTGATAGCAATCGTCTGATTCAGACAAATTCTTAAATGAGGATAAGGATAAGCAACATAACTCATTGAATAAGTAGTCTTCCCCTTTGACATAAGTTCCACATTCTCTCCAGAGTTTATGACCATGGGAAAGGAAGTAAAAATGTTCCTAGACTTTTATGGGCCAGACAGGCAGAATCTGAACTATTCCAGAGGAGCCTTATCTTCCATGTCACAGTTCTGTCCTCTAGTTCATAAAGACAAAGAGCTATTCACAACATGTCCAGAAAGATTCAAGAGTTGAAGAAAAATCCCATGCACTATGAGAACACTGTGGATGAGCAAGGGCTCCTACATTACAAGCAAATAGCAAGAAACAATTTTTTGTCTTTAATGAATATGTTCAATTTCTTTCATTGATAGAGATGAATTGTAAAATTTTGCTTGGTCAGAGCAAGATTTCACTGGTGCCTTATCTTTTTTTTTTTCCTCCTGTTTTTGTTTTATGCTAGAGCTCTCACCTCTGTTTAAGTAAATGGAAAGAAAGCAGCAGAAATCAGTGTAAAAAGTAGCGTTGCCAGGAAGAGAGGACATAGTTGCAGAGTATGTTCAGTCAGACTGAGAGACAGCCACAAAGGTTCTTTAATGGGGTCTGCAGCTAAAGGCACACATTGCCTTTAGTGGGAGAAGCTAAATCAGGAGAAAAACTGTACAGCAGGTGGTGATGAGGAAGAATGAAGGTGATGACAATGACAATTTTACACAATGCTGTTCCTCAGTATTTTTCATGAGGATTTGCTCCAACTCCCTAATAGTTGTTCTTGTTTCTGATGCTATTAGCAATTATTGGAGTATGCTAAATAGAGACAAATGTTGCACTCTGATTGGTTGATGTTATTGAATAATGTTTACTGGATATTGAAATAATTACTATCAACTTCGTTGTGCCCTTTATTATGTGTTTCGATTTTCTCTAAAACTGCCTAAAATTTACAAAATAAGAGGTAAGGAAAAGGAAGAGAAGGAGTGGTGATTCTCTTGCCAGTAGTAAGAACCCACCACAGAGCACATTTGGTGGCAATTGGTCTGAATTTTCCAGTTGGTCATCCTCTCGAAAGTAAGTAAATTCTTTGATCTGTTCCAAGGCAAAGTAAAAACGGCTGACGGTGAGATTCACATGAACAGCATACTACAGGTCTAAACGAAAACTTGAAAGCAGATAAGCCCTATGAAGAAATGTTTGGTAGTGTTACAGAGATAGGTGAAAGTCCAAAATCAGTGTCAGGGAAGAGGCAGAGTTCTCAGTAAATCAAAAGTTGAACAACTGAAGTTGCAGGCTCTGATTTTCACACCTGATACCAGGGCTGTGGCTGCAGTTACAGATGAAGCTTGGAAGTAAGTTACTCCTGTATGTGTGTGCTAAGTGTGATCTAAAGATACCTACTAGATCTGGACTCTGACTTTGCATGGTGCTTGTTTTCTGAACGATACCTGGTTTACATGGAAATTAGGAGCTAATCTCTGCCAAGTGTATCAGTTCTGTGTTTGAACAAGAGTCTGCCATAGAAAAGCTACATGTGTGCATAGCTCAAGCAGGGTAGTACTCAGTGAGTCAGAAAAGTCTGGTGTTTGACAGCAACAGATTTTTATTGTGATTTTTCATGTAGACATTTTTATTATTTCTGTGTGCATATATCTCTTTCTTAAGAAAAACTGAATTCAGAACTAACACACATATTTGGCATTTTTGTATTTGAACTGTTTCTGGTGATTATGATTAAGGAGCTGTTGCATTAAGCACTATACAAAATATAATGAGGGACAGAGCTCTCAAGAATATAATGTCAGAAAGGCAGAAGAAAAAGAGAAGAAATGCCTTGATCTCGTTTCAATATCAGAACAAAGAAAATAATGTTTGTGTTGTTAACCTAATGGCACTTCACTCCATGTTGCTGCACTTCCTAATAGAATTGTTTATTCTCTTTGATGGTACTGTGTGATGGTGATGTTATCATGATGCATCATTTAATTGATAACTTCTGTGTATATTGTTTGCTACTCTTTGGCAACTACAAGTTTGCTGTCTTTGTCCTGATTCTGTGAAGTACTGAGTTCCGTTAACTCTACTGACCCAAAACTTAGCTCTTCCCAGGATAAAACCTCATCTAACTGCAAAATAAATGATCCCAGTAAAAGGCCATAATACAGCAGTTGAATTACATTACACTGACAAGTCAATCAAGTTGCAACTGTAGAAATGTTCAGCAGTGTAGAATCTCTAATCTTTCTTGATGAATTATTATAAATGTAGATGTCCAGTCTGCACTAATGTAAGTTCAGAATCTGCTCTTTGAGGTCACCTTATCTATCTCCTGTAATATCACTAATTTCTCTGTTTATTAATAAAGGAAATGCACTCTCATAATATAACTTAAAAGTTGATAAGCATGGACTGTAGATTGTGGAAGGAGCTGTAGATTCATTATTATGGAGAACATAGACTTACTAAGAGAAAACATTTACATAGATACCTGAAAGGAACATTTGGACACATCAGCTATATTAGCACAATTAATTGTTAAGCATGACCCAACTCCCTTCAGTCTAATTACACCAATCCCTGAATTCTGTGAAAAAGTAACAACAGCAATAGACAGCTGGAAGAAGGGCTTCAAATGCAGCTGTCTTGCTCTTTTTAACAGGATTAAAAAGATTCAAGAGATTGTTATGATAAACATAATCCTTTTCCTCAAGTAAACTGTGGGTACAGTTTGCTTGCTCTCTGCTTTCTCATGAGTGTTTGGAGATAATGAGAAGATGTAAATCTTTTCTCCAAAAAACATATGTAAGGCAAAAGCTGGCTTGTTACTGAGCATAAGAACTTTGTTTCTGAATGCCATTTCATTCATAGCTCAGCAATTCAATATTGCTCTAGCTGAAAGCAGAATCTATTGTTTTTTCATATCAGAATAATTTTTTTTCTTTAGAATTAAACTGTTTTGTTTGAAATTACTGTTTTGTTTCTCTTTCAAATGCTTCCTACAAATTTTGTAAATATCTTTAAAAATGAAAAATGCTGGGTTTTTTGGTTAAATTCTTATTTCAAACATACGTTTCAACTGACATAGTACACAAGGTTTAGGACTAATGGGTTTGAAAACACTTTTTGTGGACTGATCTGCATCACATGTATATATATATCCATTTGATTTCTGGGGGTTTTTATGTTGTATTCATTTAGTATGAGTAATTCCTGTTCCTTGACATTCCTGTTTTCTCTATAGAAAATTATATTAATTTGAAAAAAAAATACATTAATCATTTAAAATATTTTTAGCAAAACAAAGAATTCCGTTGCCAGGAAAAAAAAATAAAAAAAAAAAATCATTAATTTTCTATCTGTCAGCATTCCTTTGTTTTGAGACTTCTCTTCTTTGAGTATAAATACTATGTGTATTGTATAGATATCCGGTACTGAAGTGGAAACCTTTGCACAGTTTACAAAGAACTGGATTTTACTCAGCAAGAGTACTAAGTCACAAAGTAACCTGACCTTTAAACCATCCTCAAACCTAAACACATATAGACATTATCTGAATATAGGAAAATCTACCATAAGATTAGAAACCTGTCACCTTTGTATGACGAGTAGAATTTTCAGTCCAAGCTGTCTTAGTTTGTCATCTACTTTATGTGGCAATACTTCACAAGGAATTGCAGAAACAGCAGAAGTGCAGAGCTGGTTCAACAAACAGAAAAATTCTGAAGCTGGAGCTGAACTACCCTTGTTCCTCCTTTATGTACCTGATGATAATCTTGTGTAAGAACATGCTGCATAAGTCTTCTCTTTTTTTGCCTAATCCTGCCTACCCATTAGAAGATGATAGCTTCCATTTAACACTGCAAGTTTGTCTTTTTTTTTTTTTTTTTTTTTAAACTCAGTACAGAAATTTAATAGCCTGTGTCCTTTGAGAATATTGGTAGTCTGGGCTCTACAATCTGGAATCCGATTGCAGTTTCCTGGAATTTGTAAAGTTTAAAATGCACCATGTCCAACATGACTCTACACCTTTGCTTGCCTGATGAGTTTTCTTCTCTGGCCTGATCTTGTCATTTCATATGTATTATTTTACTATGATAGTGTATAACTGTCTTCTGAGATCCTTTCTACATTCGGATACAATATTAACAGAAAAAAAAACAGGCAAGTTATTTTTTATTATATCCTAAAAATGCTGAAGTTTGAATGGAATTCTGCTTTGATTGTGATATCTTATGTACTGCTCTCTTACCAACCTAACTGTTTTAACTTTAACTTCACTTAATCAGGGACATAATCCCATAGAAGAAATTTATCGGTAGTGTGTGCAATTTTATAACTCCTCACTGCCAACTAATAGAACAACTCTCTTTAAAATAGGAATTTTGTTTTGTTTAGAGAAAGGTAATTCCAATTACTTGAAATTTCAAAATTTTATATCCTTTTAGTCCTAAATTGAACTATATAATTACTAGTAAAAAACCCAGAACCCTCCTCTGGTCATTTTAGTGTTCCTAGAGTCATACTTAAGAAATACAGGACACAAAAGCCCAAATGCTATAACTTTTAATTCAAATTGTGTGCTCCTGCACATTCTTTTGGACCTTGCCCACAGCTGGGCTTCCCTGAATCCATGGATTTAGGAAACCTAGGGATTATTGTGCTGAGGGCTAATAGAGAACAACTTTTATTAGAAACCAGAATTTTCTGAGCAAGTATGACTCTGTTGAAAGTTTGTCAAGTGCTTCCACCAGTGTTTTTAATCTGATTATTTAGAATAATCTGAAGCAAATGTTTGTAGGATTTCCTTCTGTAATGTTCAAAGAGTAGACTTTAAACTTGCATGCAAAAGTCTGCATGTGTTTCAGTTACAAATGACTGCCACTCTACTCATTCCATCACATTTTAAGATCTAATATTTGTATTTATCTGATCCACCCAGTGCAAGGATGTAATGAGAAGCCTCACAGTCCATGAGCACACTGAAGTGAACTATGATTCAGAACCACAACTTCTCTTGTGCTTTTACCTTCCTGTTCTGTGGGACTATCCCACTGTTTTTTACATAGCAGATTACTCATCATTGTTTAAATGGCCTAGTACTTTTGTTAGGGAGTTTCAAAACCTCACCCTCAAGCCTGTATATGGGGAGAGAGAGAGGAAGAATAATACAGAATATTCAACTTGATGAAAGATCACACTGCTAATAAGCTTATTTATGCAAATTATTGTTCTGTTTGTGGATACAATAAGATTTATCTGTAAAGTATGGTTCTTTACTAACACTAACAGAATCTGCCCTTGTTCTGATATTCCACACTGTCATTCCGGTGATCCAATAATCCAACCAAGGTATTCTTTGTTTTGTAAAGACTGCAGCTCAAACATGAAAAACATTTCTCTTGAAATTATTTCTTCATGTAAATGGATGTAGTATCTTATTATCTAACATACCATGTCAGTTTTGGTTCTGAACAATACATTACTTTATTGGTAATTAAATATAAGAACCATAAGCACAGTCAATGAAACGTCATAGTAATGTCTGCTTTTCTCCAATAACACAAGGAAAAAACATTCCAGAGTTAAGTAGCAGGAGTATGTTCTATAAAATACAGCATTTATTTTTTGACAGTTACTTGCTGCCAACCAAAACTGTGCAATAAGCTCAAAAAGAGCCCAGATCATTCTGTGTTCAAAGGCCAAAATGCAGTGAAATGAGATAGTCTCTTTTGATTGCTTTGTTACATGTTGGAAAGCATTAAACAAAAGTGAAAACCTTCAGATATCTACCTTGCTGGGTGCACGTCATGTTGTACTGCACATGAAAATTATGCTTGATCCAGAAAAATAAACATCGTAAAAGAGAACAGCTTTTTATTGACTGGACTTTATTAACAGTTTATCCTAGAGGTGACCACTTTAGCGGAATATGCATTGGAACAGGTAGAAGACTTTCCATTCTGCTAATGAATGTGCTGCAACTACATCTAAGTTCTATGTGAGTTACATTAAATTTACAGGTACAGCTGGGCCTTTTTAAACACAATACAGTATAAAATAGAAGGTCAATAGTAAGATTTGCTTTTCTAGATGAATATAATTATTCTTGTATGAAGTAATGTGCATGCTATAGAAGTCTAGACATATATTTATACAATTTTGTTTGTCTTTATTCAAGTCCTGGCCTACTACTTTGCAACAGAAAGCAAGCTGATTGATTTCCATGTGAGGAAATGCTTTTTTTTTTTTTTTTTAAGAATAAATATGTAAGAAAACTTTGTTTAATATGAATAGCATTACTGGAAATAAACATCAGTTAGTGAGGTCAAGATCACTCTTTATGCACCATGCGTGCATTGAAATATGCAGCCTGCATATCCTCTTCCAGATACATTTTTGAGAATGCCAAGGAAGTAGATATTTAGAGCTGATTGCCCATTGCATGTGCAGGACATGATAAACTGAGCAGCAAGTGTCATAATAGCACATTTCAGGAGTTTAAATCACCCAGTAACAAAGAAACTTATTGGCACGAAGTGAAACAGCAGCCTAGTCTTTCTCTCAGTGATTAAGCACAATTGGCCTTGTATCTTCTGGCTTCTTTGTAATAAAATGCAAAACCAGTCTAAACTAGAAGAAAAATTCAGAGTCTAATTAACTGCTGATTTTTCCTAAAGCTTGATTAGTTCTAGTCAGTGGAATCTTTGGGAGTGCTGAGAAAGGAACTTTGCCACATCCATCAGAGTTAACATGAAGAAAGAGAAATTATTATCTCTTTGCTTTTGGCTTCACTCTGGTTTCCCAAACCTTTGTTTGAAGCTTAGATGGAAGACGCAAACTGAATTAATTTAACAAAGGGAGTCCAATATTAAATACAGAGAAGTGTGTGATTGCCAGTGTTCCTGTGAGCTTGATTGTTGTAGGTGATGAGAGCATAACTGGACATCTGAGAAGCTACTCCCACAGAGGGGATACTAGTTTTGTTTTTTCTTCACATTTTTCTGGGTGTCTCACAAGAGACAAAAGATTGTGTTCTAAATAGCCCATAGGCACACAAGGCTCCCTGCATGGAGGCTTGCATGTCAGTACTTCTCTATGCATATTCTGAATGGAAGTACTTAGATATAAAAAACTCCCTTGCTCCTGGAAGCTTTCTTATAAAAAGCATTTTTATATTGTGAAAATAGATTTTACAATATAGAAAGCACTTAAACTGACAGTCCACTTTAACTTGCCTAATAATGTTTTATTGGACTCATGAAGGCATGTTTGCACACTCCCAGCATACGTGGGAGTTTTCTTCAAAGCATCATCTTTGTGCTTGAGAAACTAAATGAATAATGTAACAGCCTTCTCCCAAACTTTATGTCCAAGACTCATTTGTATACACATATACTGACTGGATATGTCCCAGGCAGAATTTTCAATCAGGGGATAACTCTGGACTATTTCTGAAGTGATTCAAATCAGTGATGGGAAGAAAAACATACATTAAGCTGAAAGGGCTTAGAAGGGTAAAAGAGTGAAGGGAGAGAAGAAGATTGTAGTAATAAAAATTTTAATATTTCCATTCTTAAAAGTACGATAAAAACAAACAAAAAAAATTGCTATTTCTTATATTTTCTCAATAATTAAGTATGGTATTCTGAAACATCAGAGGGAACATGTTTTTTGGTGGGTTGTTATTTTCTTATAATGATAGTCAAGTTTTAGCCAGAAATTGCTTTGCATGTCAACTTACTTAACATAAAAATATTTGTTCTTAAGTTCTCATACTTTTGGCATTCCAGGCATGAAAACATATATCCTCAAACTATTTGGTGACTGAATGGCACAGTGATTGTTAATAGTGCACAGGCACCCTCATTTAGACAATAGAGTAATAAATCTTCAGGTTCTTTTGCCCATTTCCTAGCAGAGACTTTGAGTAATGTTCCAAATAAGGTTACTTCTGTGGCTTGTATTCACATGTATCTGTATTTCAATCTGAAATGCACCTTTCTTTAAGAAGCAGGGAAGCTGGTTTTCAAAACCAACATGTAACCTTATAAGTATATCTAACTGTAATAAAGTGTATGAAAATGTAAATTTTTATTTATCATTGTATTTGAAAGCAACTTCTGATATTTTCCTATTGGTTTCTTCCATTTAGTTCAAAATCATGAAACTCTACAAATATTGAATATTATTTACACACTATTAGAACTACCTTGGTTTCCTTATGTGATAAATACTTGAGCATTCTTACCATTGATACTGTGCATTCTTATTTAATAACTTCTGATAGAAATATTAAAAATGAAATTGCTTCCTATCTAAGAGATTGTTTATACAAATCTCTGAAAGTCAACACAAAAAAAGTAAATTATTGTAACTGACCAAAATTCATCCAAAACACCAGACTCTGATGAGAAGACAGCTACTCAAGGTTTTTCAAAAAAATAGTATCTTCACCCACCTTGCTGAGTGGAAAACTCGATAGGATTTTGAACTCATACTTGTTCCCTTTGTTCACATGGCAGATTCATACCTAGCTTTCTAATATACTGCCTGGTAATTTTCTTTTGCAAGATACAAAGTAAATATGCTGAGTATAAGGTGTAAAAATATTCAGACTAAAAAGGAGTAAGTGGGAGAAGTGTTAACCAGCAGAAGAACATCCTGCTTTTTTCAGATTTAGCTGTGCTTAGGAAAATAGAGTTTACAGGTATTATTACATATTTGACTGGTAAGAACTTTCCTGGTTTCAACTTAATTTTTCTAATAAATAGAGTAAGATTAATGATACTGCTAAGAAGGGTTTTTTTCTCTGCATGAAACCTAGGAGAGTGTCCTGCAGAATTCAGAACTGGTACAAAAGAATCATCTTTTATTAGGTGAGATAAACAACTTACGAAAATGAACATTAATATACTCGGAAGTTATATATACTTTTATTTATTCTGACACACAGTTAAAATTATTTGGTATTATGAGCTGCAGATTAACATTTTAAATACAAAAGATGTCAGAGTACAACAGTGATTCCATGTTGGCTCTACAAGTTGTGAATCCTTTTATGTTTCAGTCTGTGAATACAAAGAAGCTGTGAAACTGCATTCAGTTACATTTACAAATGTATTTTCCTGAAGGAAGATCAATATTGAAAGAAGTTTTCAGTCGAATTCAAAATAATTTATTTATCCAATTCCCATCAACTTATAATACAACATTAGACAGCAATAACTAGAATCTGTAGTATCTGGCAACAGCAGAAACTAGTTAAGACTGCTATGATGTACTGAAAACACATTTACCTATTTTCCAATCTTAAATAGTAATACAAAGGGATATGGAAAAAGCTGTTTCCTTGTAAACTTCTTCACATCCTCTCATCCTTGTCGCTTTAAAGGAAACCACTTGTTTGAAAGTCAACCAAAACCATTTAGTTAAATCCAAACATCAATGTTTCAAGTAATCTCTACGTTTTATGGCGTTATATTTTTGCACACCAAAAACATTTAGATAAAAAAGCTGAATAGCATATTTTCCCATTGAAGAAATATATTAAATCTAAAATAAAGACAGGAGAGACTGAAAAAAATTGTTAAGACTAAACTCCCCCTTTGAGAGTTAAGTTTGTATTTGCTTGATTTGTCTCTCATCTTCAACTCCCCCTCCCCCTAGAGGGAGACATGAGCACGTGAACATAAAAAAAACAAAACCCCAAACTAAGAACTATTTATGGGCACATAGCAAATAACTCACTTCAAACGTATTTTTCCATGCTTTAATTCTTTGACCTTCCTTAACAAACTTCAGTTTCTGTGCTGACTGGAACCTTTAAAAATCTAGTTAAAAACATACAAGACAGATACAGGCACTAGAGGGAGACATGAGCACGTGAACATAACCAGTGTATTAACATTAGTATTTTTAAGTTTTGTGAGAAATTCCTGTATAGACCAGATGAAACATTAGTTCTGAAGGAAATATTTATATACAAACACTAATTATGATTGGTAATTAGAGCTCTAAAGAGTCTTTTAAGATCCCCCTCCCAATTTAAATCAAGTTGCTTACTACTGACTTATGTTTTCACTAATGTAACATTAGTTAGAAATATTCTTTCAAGTACATTACAATACAATATATGTAAACTCCGACACTTACAAAATGCAAAGTATAGAGAGCATATAATTGCAAGGTCCTTTACAAGCTCTCCTGTTTAAGTCTGCCTGTATACAAACTTTTTTGTGGTCTAGGCACTATTTGAGAAGAGACAAATATGTGATATTCAGTTTGAAATTTTGTCATGGAAGAGAACTTTTTATTTCCTTTTGCAGAGTATGCTAAGAAGAGAAAGATACAAGTTTTTGTGTAGTTTTATGATTTAATATAATATGTCACGACCTTGATTTTATTTTTCTAAGCTTGTTTCGTAAAGACAAGTATAATACATGCATTGTATTATTATTGTAATTACTACTATTTTTAGTTATATAAGAGATCACTTTACATCCAACTGTCTAACCTACTAATGTTTTAGACACATGGAACATGCACTGTTTGTAAGAACCTATTCTTTATCTGGAAAAGCAATCAATTAAGATCCAGACATTTTGTGACCTATCATGGGATACTGAAAGATATATGCAATGTGTTTGTGCAAACTAGCTGTATAAAATCAGGATGCTTGCCCAAAGCTATGCTCAAATCAGATATTCTTCTAAGCCATAGTCAAGTGTTTGGGAGTGCTGCTTTCTCTGCTTTTTCTGATTCCATTTGCAACAGTGATTTGTACATATAGAGCATGGTTCAATCACAGACTTTTTACAACGTAGTATGTTTATTTGACATCTTTAACATTTTTAACTGCTTTTTTTTTTTTTTTCACGGTAACAAAAATGTATTTTGCTGATATGTTACCAATTTAAATTTTTATATAAAACAGTTAGTAGGCAGCATTGCCTAATGAAACTTGACTTGGGAACTACGTGCGGTAAAGAGAAATTTAACTCTTACTGCCTGCTCTGTGTCCAGCTTTGGATAATTTCTTAATGCTCCCTCAGGGAATACTGTTATAATTCTTCTGGTTCCATTTCCAAGAAAGCAATTTCTGTGTTGTCTCTGGGTAGTGCTAGTTCATCAATTCCTGAGGTAACATCCTTCAAGCTCAAAAATTATTGGGAAGTAAATGATTTATTCATGTACCACATATCAGCTGTCACTCAGAAAAACAAAGAAAGCTAAGAAAACACAACAGGAAGGCTGGAGGGATGTAATGGGAAGATGTGCTTTTCCCATCCATCATGTGTGCTTTTGCCTGTATATGTGTGACATTTTGATTACAAAGGTGTGTTCTATTAATCTAGTTATAAGGGAGACATTGCACATGACTGTATTTGTCTATCATAATATAAGAAAATATTTTTCAACAAATTGGAAAAGTAAATTAATAATTTCCTACTCTTACTCTCTTTCACCTTGGTGTGCATTGCTTGTCATAGATCAGAAAACAAATAGTCCAAGACTTTCACTAAAATACTGACAGCACAATTTTTCTATATTTCTATAGTGGCAAAAGGATTCTAATAATAGGTACATCCTTTAAATATGAATAGTCAGCAATTAATGTCTTTGAAGCATTTTACAGTTGTCAAATCCCTGACCATTAGAAAAGTTTTAGTCAAACTAAGAAACAATCTTTAAAAATATGTAATATAAAGTATTTTCTAGGTAATCAAGTTATTATTTTAATAAAGTAATATTTTTTTTTAAAATATGAAAATAGACAAAATGTATGATGATGTTCCTATTTATATATAAAGTAGTTGCTGGCAAGATCATAATGTAAAGTCAATGTTTCTTTGCAGTCACTTTCTCAGTACTGTAATATTTTCATTGATATTTCACTACAAAAGGTATTTCTAATAAGAATAAGAGCCATGAAGAAAAGCTCAGAATTAAGTCAAACCATTCAAACCATTCAAAAGGCATTAAAAAACCCAGGACAATAAAAGACTATAAGTTGCACTAAATCAGAGCCAGAGTCTACATGCCTGAGGAAAAATATCATTGTTAGGCTTTTGCATAATTATGTTTATTCCTGATGTTGCCTGTAAAACAGGCATAAGCGTGTGAGATCTATTTCATGTTCCTTTGACAATGGAGCTTTTCCAAAAGACCCACTGTTTGCAGCCAGGATACAGATAGTTTTTTCAGAAGAAATAAAAACAGAAGTAAAAAGAAGGAATATACATATAAATTAACTAGATTATGCATTTAGTTTCTATCATCCTAGGTGAGCTAGCAAATAAGATAATTCATAAATTTGTCCTATATCCTGCTGACAATTTCATTATTTATAAATTGTGACATCATCAGCAG
>NW_009952973.1:10558005-10590130 GCF_000747805.2 Chaetura pelagica | reverse complement strand
AGCAGGAAACAGTAAAAACATTTTCTCTTCAGTAAATGGGTAGCCAGGCTTCTCACCTAGAGTAACAATTGATGTTACTGCTTAGCTTTATACAGAATGCAGGATTGAACCTGTTCTCCATCCGGGCAGGTTTTCTAGTTCTGTGTTTTGGGGAGTCCTTCATACTTCTCACTTTGTAAAAAAAGGCCTTAATGAACAGATGACCACCATTAGGAAACCAAATTCAGAATGTTTTTGATGAAAACCACAACTGAAGGGAAGTAGTTTCTTCCAGTCAGGCTAGGACTTTTCTACCTTTCATTCCCAGGTACGTACTGGCTTATTATGATATTTTCATGTGTTCTTTGTGCATTACACAAGGCTCAGATATTTAGCTTGGGTTTCAGAATATAATCTCTATGCATCACTGTTAGTCTTTTAACTTCATGTCTTCTGTATAATGAATTTGATGTTTTCTTTTTTTCAAATTATTTAACTATCATAGAAAGCATCTCAGGTAATACTAGGTTACTTCTCAGTAATAATAGAAACCTATTTAACAGATACATAATATTCATACATTAAAAACGTACTTCTATATCTTAGAAAGAAAACATCCTCCACCTTTGAAAATGTGTAATTGCTCTTAATCTAATGCTGTACAAATGAAGGCCTCACAGGAGCAGGACTGGGTTGCTGGAGTTTTTCATTCATTCTTTTCTGAAGAGACACAAAAAATGGAAAGCCTGTTTAACATACAGTCATTATACTTCTGATTAAAATAAATGAAAGCAGTTTAACTGTGTTCTCTGAATTAGAAGCAACTCTCCCAGTCAAAATTTTTGCATTAAGGTAAGTATGGTATAGTAGGATCCTAGTATTTTCACTAGGAGATGCAGTCACACAGATTCGTTATAAAGACCCTATGACAAATATCTGTAGTTGATTTCTGCAGTTATAATTACAGTCTGCATTAACACAGAAGGCATCTCACTAACCCGCTCTATCAGCTCTCAGAAATTCTAATAGCATTGCAAATATTTTGCCCAGACACTTCTGAGCACTCACTGGATTTTCAGGTATCTTGAATTTACTCTACTGAAGCTAATATATTGCTTCATGATAGCTTAATGTTTGGAAAGATGCTTCATAGTAATTGCCTATTATAAATTTAATTTCTTCCTGAAATATAAGCTATTTATCATTTTAAGTAGCATTTAACTGGTTCTGGGAACCTTATACAAAGATAGACTGTTGATTTTGATGTAATTCACCCTACTTAGAGAACATGATGGCCTTATAATCTCAGCTAATGTCAGGAAAACTTGATGCTTATCTTGCCTTATAGTTTGCCTCTATGCAGGGTCAATTTAAAGTCACAAAGACTGACCCAATTAGGTAAGCTCTTGGAGGGATTACATGCATATTCTGGACCCTTATTAGCCAGAAGAAAATCACTTTAAAGTTTGAGATCTGTAAAGCTGAAGACAAGTAAATACAGGCTCTTGTGTATCTCCAACATGTTGGATAGATTGATCTTACTCAAACACTTTATAGCTTTATAGGGCTATCTTGGAACAGCTGTTCTATATGCAACGACTAATCAGCTTGAAGTTGCCTAAGCTGTTGCTTGGGTCCTTTAATTTTTTTGAAATCTTGTAAAAAAATCAGTCTGTGTGTCACATGAGGGGAATTGCATGAATTAATCTAGGTGTAACAAAAAGGTGTTTTAAACACATAAAAGGAGTATACTAGTTGTGAACTTAGTCAGAATCTTCACTAAAATTTATGTTTTTTGTTACAGTGCTTTCATAATTATTTGGCAAGGTAATAAATAGAGTAAGTTTATAGAAGTTTGTATGAATAAACAGTCAAAAGTCAAATATTCAGCTTTTGAATGTATAGTTGTTCATGTTCTGGACTCATGATTGCCATATTTAAGAATGTTAAAACAAATATGAGAATTCCAAAATTATTAATTAATCTTAAAAACATATTTTGATACTCTATTTATTGACAATTATTTTTACTTTTCAAAGTCATGATTTAGCAGTATAATAATAACTATGAGAGTTAAAAACATTGTTTAATAAAACATTATTTAATAAAAATATCAAACTCCTTTAAAGCTCTTTAGTGACAAAGAAAAAGACAAATGAATCATAGAATCACAGAATCATAGGGGTTGGAAGGGACCTCGAAAGATCATCTAGTCCAATCCCCCCTGCCAGAGCAGGGTCACCTAGAGTACATCACACAGGAACGCATCCAGGTGGGTTTTGAATGTCTCCAGTGAAGGAGACTCCACAACCTCCCTGGGCAGCCTGTTCCAGTGCTCTGTCACTCTTACAGTAAAAAAATTTTTCCGGATATTCACCTTGAGCCTCCTATGCTCCAATTTACACCCATTACCCCTTGTCCTATCACTGGTCATCACTGAGAAAAGCCTAACTCCGTCCCCCTGACACTCACCCCTTACATATTTGTAAACATTGATGAGGTCACCCCTCAGTCTCCTTTTCTCCAAGCTAAAGAGACCCAGCTCCCTCAGCCTTTCCTCATAAGGGAGATGTTCCACTCCCCTAATCATCTTCGTAGCTCTGCGCTGGACTCTTTCGAGCAGTTCCCTGTCCTTTTTGAACTGAGGGGCCCAGAACTGGACACAATACTCCAGATGTGGCCTCACCAATGCAGAATAGAGGGGGAGGAGAACCTCTCTTGACCTACTAACCACACCCTTTCTAATGCACCCCAGGATGCCATTGGCCTTCTTGGCCACAAGGGCACATTGCTGGCTCATGGTCATCCTCCTGTCTACCAGGACCCCCAGGTCTCTTTCACCTACACTACTCTCCAGCAGTTCAGCCCCCAACCTGTACTGGGACATGGTGTTGTTCTTCCCCAAATGTAAAACTCTGCACTTCCCCTTGTTGAATTTCATCATGTTTCTCCCCGCCCAACTCTCCAACCTATCTAAGTCTCTCTGAATGGCAGCACAGCCTTCTGGTGTGTCAGCCACTCCTCCCAGCTTAGTGTCATCAGCAAACTTGCTGAGGGTACATTCTATACCCTCATCCAGGTCGTTGATGAAGATGTTGAACAACACCGGTCCCAGTACCGACCCCTGTGGGACTCCACTAGTCACACACCTCCAACCAGATTCTGCCCCATTGACTACAACTCTCTGACTCCTTCCTTTCAACCAGTTCCTAATCCACCTCACTTCCTGGTCACCAAACCCATACCTGATCAACTTTTCTACAAGGATGCTGTGGGAGACGGTGTCAAATGCTTTACTGAAATCAAGATAAACCACATCTACCGCTCTACCATCATCTATCCACCTAGTAATTTCCTCATAGAAGGCTATGAGGTTAGTCAAACATGATTTACCCTTGATAAAACCATGTTGACTGCTCTTGATGACCCCCATGTCCTTGATGTGCCTGGAGATAGTGCCAAGAACAAGTTGTTCCATCACCTTTCCAGGGATGGAGGTGAGGCTGACCGGTCTATAGTTACCCGGGTCCTCCTTCTTGCCCTTCTTGTAGACTGGAGTGACATTTGCTATCCTCCAGTCCTCAGGCACCTCACCTGTTGCCCATGACTTACTGAAGATGATGGAGAGTGGCCTAGCAATGACCTCCGCCAGCTCCCTCAGCACCCTTGGGTGCATTCCATCTGGACCCATTGATTTATGGATGTCCAGATTACTCAACTGATCCCTAACCCAATCTTCATCTACCATGTCAAACTCTTCCTCTATCTTGACTTCTTCTGGGGCTATATGAATCTGGGGCTCATAGGGAGACCCTGCAGGAGTGAAGACAGAGGCAAAGAAGGCATTCAGCACCTCTGCCTTCTTTATATCCTCTGTCACCAGGGCTCCCACCTCATTCCTCAATGGGCCAATATTGCCTCTACTGCTAGTTTTGCTAGCTATGTATTTGAAAAAGCCCTTTCTATTATCCTTAACCTGACTTGCAAGGTTAAGTTCCAAGGAGGCCTTAGCTTTCCTAATTGCCTCCCTACATCCTCTGACAACAGTCCTGTATTCCTCCCAAGTGACCAGCCCCTCCTTCCATGATCTGTAGATTTTCCTTTTCCACTTAAGTTTGCCCAGCAGTTCCTTTTTTAACCATGCTGGTCTCCTAGTTCCCTTACTAGATTTCCTAACCATTGGGACGCTCTGATCCTGTGCTTGCAGGAAGTGGTCCTTGAATGTTGACCAGGATGGTCAACAAATGGTCTGCCTCAGTATAGGAAGTAGGCCTGGAAAAGGAGGATATTTAGACAGCTACCTAGAAATATGCCTTTTGTTTCTCAGGAGTTGGACTCTTGCTCACAAAAGAGTGTGGAACTAGAATGTGAGGCATAATGTTGAAAGCAATGGAGAATAGGTTTTGGCAGCTGTAAAAGGTTTTGGTTTTTTTCCCCACTGGCAGTCATTAGTTTTCTTTACACTTCAATGTATTATGGATATAGATGTCCTAGAAATATTTTGTATGTTGTATAGTTTTTATCTACATGGTTTATCACCTGTTGTATGTTACATTGAAATATTAGCTTATCATACTGCCAGTTCTTTCCTTGTTAAAGATTTTGCATTGCTTAAAAATGTGAGAAATATCAGCTGGACAGTATAATTCCCACCATTCATTTGATTTTGCCCCCTCAGGAACTACAATTTCTGGAATTCAAAGAGTAGTGTATTTCCTTATATTTCAAGCCTACCTCTAAAGTTAGTGTCACCTGGGGCTCTTCCGCTGGATCTTTACCTCTAACTCTGCTACCAAAATTATGTGAAAATAAGGATAACCAACATGTTCAAACTTTTTTTTTCAGCTCAGTTGAAAAGTGTTGTTGTAAGAATTTTATGGATTCTGTGTAGCAGTTGGGGAAAAGGAGGGATTGTTCTTCTCATTTGCTTTTTTTGAGGGGATTATTCTTTCAATAATGCAAGAAGTATGCTCTATTTTCAGTCACATTTATGTGAGTCAAGAGCTACTCCATTGTTTTTTTCCAACTGGATTTAATCCAGTGAGAAGACATCATTAAGTCTATTTTTAGTTTCTCTTGAACCATACAGCGTTACTTCATGTGATTTCAAGTCTGTCAGATATTTTGTAAAACAAGTATGAAAGGAATAAGCTAGAATCCAAATGCATCCCTTTAGAGTTCTGATTTGTTACATATTGTCTTGAAAGCTAGATTATACTGTGTAGTGGAGTAAAAGTTTGAATCCATAACTTTGCAAAGAGAGGTGACTCAATATTTTTGAGGAATGGAAATCACAGAGACCACCAAAATGTAAGGAGTCTGCAACTGCCATGAAGGCTCTAGTTGACACCATGAGTGCAGTTTCTGTACCCCAGAACATTTTAAATTATGCTACAATAGTAAGATTTTTGTGTTTTTTTTTAATTTGAACTACAGCTGAAAAATTATTTTCCTGAGAATTTCTATGCATTTGTAACTTTGGCAATAGGCATGGTTTTTCTCTATTTTTCAGTACAGATTTGTTGCACCCTTAAAAATCAAAATATCTGTATTTTCCTCTATATAATTCTATGCAGAGATGCTGAGAAACTTTGGCAGTCTTTATTGAGTGATATCATCTTTTCAATGTTGATCTTCTAGACAGCATCTGCCATTCATTATGAGCCTGACCAGCTGTGCTGATGGTCTTTATAGACTTGATGGATCATGAGATTTGGATTGTCAAATAGGAACAGAGACTCCAATTCCCAAATTTCCTTAAGCATTTATATTTTAAAATTTGCTAGATCACAACTTTAATAGCAAGAAAACTTTATGTGGTGATTTATGTTAAACATTTATAAGGCTGATCTAAAAATTATAGATGTAGAAACTGAAGCTACTAGCAGAAAAGTACTGTCTTCAAGAATAATAATTTGAGGCATTTCAAAGAAAAGTCCTACGTAATAGAGCATTAAATAAAGATCCTTCAAGATAATTAGATTTGTGTTGTCTTTCTGTATTTTTTTTTTCTTCAAGTCAGATTGGTAGACTGGTATCTGAAAATGTTATGAAACTTGTTTTGTATTTCTATTCCTCAAATCCCTATTATTTGATGTTAGAGGACTGTTCAGATTTTCTTAAATTTAATGAAGGCAGATACTTGCTTCAAATTCTTATGACCTTAGCCAATAAACACATTTCATCACTATGGTTGCAGAAAACAAATACTCACTATCGAAGTGTGTCTCATAGAAACATAAGGGCTAGCTGACATAGGAAGATTTGTTCTCTGATACTTGGTTAAAACCTGAATTCCTAAAAGACTTCAAGTAGGGTGACTTGATTAGGTGAAATCTCAGATATAATGTTTTCTTAATGTAGGTTTGTATTTGATCAGCTTTGATGTATTCTATTAAGAAAAAAACTTCTGCTCTGAGACCCTACTTTGAGTATATGAACAGTGCTTCTACAATATCAGATTAACTGCTTCATGACATCTTTTCCAACTAGCATAATCATTTTATTCCTTGTGTATCTGCTTGCTGAGGGAAACAAAACAAACAAACAAACAAAAAAAAGCGTGTGTATGGTGGAATAAAAGTTCCTGATGTGGAGTCCGTGCAGGGGAAAATATAATGAGATAATGGCTATGGAGAAGAGGGCAGTAGTTAATCTTCTGGTTTGAAAAACATTGCAGTAGAAACATTAATGTTGCAAAGCAAAGAATTTGAAGATTAACTTTTAGGGTTCTTGTGCAGCTTCAGTGGAGCTACACATAAATGTGGTACAGATTTTTATTACAGAGAGATGTGCTAGTTTCCCTTAAAAAAAAATAAAATAATCCAAGTATCATTTAGTACACAAGTACCCAGTATTTGCTTAAACTGCATTATTATAAATGGCAGAGCTTTATTTGCTAGATTCATTCAAACATCATTTGAAGAAAGCATCATATGTTTTTTTTAATGGATTTTCAGATTATTTATTTCCTTACAGGAGCTGAGTGTTTCACAAGAACTGAGGCATTTATTTTAAATGTAGGCTACATGACATGCGGTGATATTGCTGTTCCCATTTTCTGAGAATCAAGTTGCAGAATCAGGTTACAGAATAAAAATAGAAAGTACACACTAACATTTGCTGCCAAATTAGAAACGTCAGAGACCTGAATAAGCAGTGTGTATAACAGTAAATTTCAGTATTCTCTCTGTTTCCATAAGCCTAAATTACTTAAAATTAGTTTTAAGCAAAGATATTTCATCTGGAGCTACTTTTCCATTCCAAACCACTTGGCATAAGAGGGTATTAAGAGTGATAGATGGTGCTGGATTCATCCTTCACTTTTCCTCTAGTCTTGTATGATTATTTCTACTTAAAAGTTTTTATGAGTAAGCTAGTGACCTCCTTTCTATTTTCTTACATAACAGATAGAATTAATCTTATTTTTCATTATTTAATACACTGTATTATATTCTAACTACTTAATTTTCTACCTCTGTGAAAAAATATTATCAATATGATAGCTGGCTTTCTAGGAAAGAAAGTAGGATGGAGTGAAGGCTAAAACACTACAAAGATTGTCTTGGACTCAAAATGGAAACAAGATTTTGCTATATACTAAGTACGCAACAAGGAATATTACTTGCCCATTAAAATTGTCATGTTTTCTGAGTTTGTGCAGGGGTCATTAATGACTTCTAACTAATAAATTATTAAAATTTTTTTTGTATTACATGACTTCCCAAATCTATATGTTTATTAGATTATGCTAAGATGTCTTTAACACTGTTAAAATAAAATGTATCATGCTGGATCCCAGATCATTTAAACCATCCTCCCCCCTTTTCCACATCTTTTCCTTCCCTAAACATCCTGCAAAAATCCTGTGCAATCCCAAATGGTCTTCCCCAGCATTCCATAGTGTGTCTGAGTCCCTGTTTAGTATATGCTTTTAGACCAAAAGGTGATCAGGAGGGCTGCACCTGATGATTTATCTAGATGAGTTTGATGAGTTTTACACCTGCAAAATAGGACTGTTGCCCTGTTTGGACAGCCCTAGGAAGAGCCCAGAGAAGTTGGGAGTCCTTAATTTGGGTTCTCAACTGCCTTTGTGGCCTTATGCTCCCCTGGGCTCATGGAGATGGGCTGTTAATGGTCTGATGGCTGCTGTGGTGGGCCATTGTCTCCCTGGGCTCCTTTGTGGATGTGTAGATGAGCTTTTGTCACATAACCTAACAAGTCCGACATAGATGGACTCTACAGATCTTAGCCAATTTACTAATGTTTCTTTTTTCACTTTAATAATGTACAAAGAGGAAAGATGTAGGTCATTATATACACTTGATCACTGTATAGTACTTTGCAGGAATACAAAGGAGATATCGGATAGGGAGGCTTAGCATAAGAATAGAATATTTTGTGAGAGCAGAGCAGAACATAGATAGTGGGCAGATGAAAGAAGGCGACTGAATAGCTGCTGATCTTAAGTAATTAGTTTCTCTGTATACATATAGAGTTCAAGTATCCAGACAAAATTTTATACGTGTTTATTTTCCATCCCCTTATCTGGTTTTGTTTTGGTTGTTGTTGTCTTTTTTTGTTTTGTTGGGGTTTTTTTGATTGTTGTTTTTTTTTTTCCTTTGGAATCCACTTGGTCCTTGTTTTGAACAGATACTTTGTAGTGTAGTATATGAACAGTAGTGTAGTGTAGTATATGAACAGTCTACAACAAGTCTTCAGTCTTCCTAATTCCTTTCCTGCTTAAGTGTCGTGATCACAAAACCCTACAGTGTCTCAGAGAGAGTTACCTTAAGACTAGAGTAGGAACCATACTGCTTTGCCCTACTGAGCAAACTATTACAAACAAACAAGTTTTCCAAATGTCAAGTACAGAAAAAAAGTTGATCCAATATGCTCTGTTGTCCTGGATGTCTCCACCTTCCTCACCTGAATCTGCAAATATTCTTGTATGTAATTCTCCTATGCAATTTAAACTGCCATTACCTGTAACCCACTGGCTCAATGGTACAATCCAAAAGGACACTAGTGAGAGCTATGACATGGAAAATGTGCTAGTGAGAATAAAATCCATTTACAAAACACATTCTTGATGAAATTATTAAAAAAAACCTAAGCACCTGGAAAAAATAAAAATAAAAAAATAACTCAATTTAGAAATCGCTATAAGAAAATAATGTTAAAAAATAACAAGTTTACATGCAGAGTTTGTCATTGCTGAAGAAAATATCTTAAGCATTGGGTTCAGAGGGAAAGCACCTATCACACACTTAGGTGGCAGAACTCCCATAGCAAATCTGGAGTCTAAAATTAGGACCAAATGGTCCACTTGACTGTTTCTAATTCAAGTTTATTCACTTCTGGGAATGCTTTTTCTTCTGAAATTATGACCTCTGCTGCTGAGAACTTAATTTATTATGGGAACAACTAGATCCCCTGTTAATAACATAGGAAAGTGAATAATCAGGCAAACATTCATAATGTACAGTCAATTGTGGAGCATTCCATAGAAAATCAGGCCTGAAGTGTCTAATTAAAGCAATCTGTCAAAACTTTTAGCTTAGAGCTCATGGACTTCTATGGAAGAAATCCAGACTGGTTCAACCACTATTAAACAGTGACTGTAAATCACAGATTATAAAATGACCACTCTGAATACTGCTTATAGTGTTGACGACACCCAAGCAGACATCAAATCTGGAAGAAATCAAGTGTTTTATCCATGTTCTCTTGCATTACTATTTTAGGAATGTAAACATTTCCTTTTTGCTATATTGAAAGACACTGGCATAGGTTTAAAATATATCAAAGGACTTGGTTAGTAACTGTGAGAAATATCAGAAATATAACTGGAATATATAAACATGAAATTAATGTAGCAGTTGGAGAAGAATGGTACATGTAAACATATCCATTATCCATTAATGTACAGGGACTGGCTCCTAAGTATGAAAGTGGTGTTAATCTCAATGTCTCTTCTTTTTAAGTTTTTCTTTAGCAAACCAAATAATACCAATTACTTCCAAACCTTGACAATAAATTCCAGTAAAGACTGACCTTTTTTCATGTGGGAAATTGAAAAGTGCATGTAAATTTATCCTTGAACTTCGAAGATTTAACAAGCTGCTGTCATCTCTGTTAATCCTGTTTACTACTGATATCATAGAATCATAGAATCTTAGGGGCTGGAAGGGACCTCGAAAGATCATCTAGTCCAACCCCGCTGCCAGAGCAGGGTCACCCAGAGTACATCACACAGGAACTCATCCAGGTGGGTTTTGAATGTCTCCAGTGAAGGAGACTCCACAACCTCCCTGGGCAGCCTGTTCCAGTGCTCTGTCACTCTTACAGTAAAAAAAAAAATTCGGACATTCACCTTGAACCTCCTATGCTCCAATTTACACCCATTACCCCTTGTCCTATCACTGGTCATCACTGAGAAAAGCCTAACTCCATCTCCCTGACACTCACCCCTTACATATTTGTAAACATTGATGAGGTCACCCCTCAGTCTCCTTTTCTCCAAGCTAAAGAGACCCAGCTCCCTCAGCTTTTCCTCATAAGGGAGATGTTCCACTCCCTTAATCATCTTTGTAGCTCTGCACTGGACTCTTTCAAGCAGTTCCCTGTCCTTCTTGAACTGAGGGGCCCAGAACTGGACACAATATTCCAGATGTGGCCTCACCAATGCAGAATAGAGGGGGAGGAGAACCTCTCTTGACCGACTAACCACACCCTTTCTAATGCACCCCAGGATGCCATTGGCCTTCTTGGCCACAAGGGCACATTGCTGGCTCATGGTCATCCTCCTGTCTAGCAGGACCCCCAGGTCTCTTTCACCTACACTACTCTCCAGCAGTTCAGCCCCCAACCTGTACTGGGACATCGTGTTGTTCTTCCCCAAATGCAAAACTCTACACTTCCCCTTGTTGAATTTCATCATGTTTCTCCCCGCTCAACTCTCCAGCCTGTCTAAGTCTCTCTGAATGGCAGCACAGCCTTCTGGTGTGTCAGCCACTCCTCCCAGCTTAGTGTCATCAGCAAACTTGCTGAGGGTACATTCTATACCCTCATCCAAGTCGTTAATGAAGATGTTGAACAACACCAGTCCCAGTACCGACCCCTGAGGGACTCCAGTAGTCACAAATCATGTGTGATAGTCAGGACCATCTCAGGGAGAAGACAGCCTACATGTTTTTTTCAAAGAGAGCAGACTTCTTGTACTAGCTTTTAAAAAAAGACATAGGTAGGTCCAGATCTGAATCACAGGTTAGTGCAGAGCAGAGATCCACCTTTTTTTTTCATTTCTTTTTGAGCCACTGCGTACCCTCTTGAACTTCTGATACTGCATATGCATTTTTTATCAGTTCTGCTTTCAATGTGAAAAGTTTGAAACTGCCTTCAGTAATATCAGTGGTGATGCCTGCAGAAGATGCAGAACTATGGTGAAGACAGGTCGTTATTTTCTCTAAATTTTTACCCTAGAAATGACAAACCCAAGTTATGCCATTATGTTACTCAGTATTGTGTGCAGTTCTGGTTCCCTCAACCCATTGCTCTCCTACCATGGTTCCTGTCAAGAAGGTAGTAGTATTGAAAAGATAGGAGAAAAATGGCAAGGAAGATCACATGTGAACACATCCACGAAGTTCTGGAAAAAGTGAGGAAAATGAGGCTTTTCCACCTGGAAAGCAGACAACTGCAGGGTGGTCAAAACCAGACATTAGAAGTTGTCAGAGTGAAAGTGTAATTGAGAGAACATTTTCTCTGTTCTTACACTCTCCTCTGGTTACCTGGTTTTGGTTGCTACCTGTTAAAAGATAATGAGCTAATTGGACTGTCACAGCATTCTTATGTTCTTGTGATATCTCAGACTGAGACAATAACAGTTTATGATCATGTAATGCATGAATAAAGCAAGGAAGTGGCCTAATACAGGTGCCTATACCTGAAATGCAAACTGCCTTCTTAATTTTTTTTCTGAAGGAGGTAGATACAATAGAGAAGTAGGACAAATTCTAACAAGAATTACACTAAATTACTGCTGAAATCTGTTTCCTGTGTGAGCAGATATTTAGTAGGATTCATCTATCAAATATTTTATAAGTGAAAGACTATAGGGTCTACAGACAGGTTTTTGTTAATTCATAATTTATTTTAATTACCTCATGGTACTAGCTAGCCCATCTTTCAAGGCATGAATGCAGTAAGAGGGAAGCAAAGTCATACTGCTGCCCCATCTGGATTTGTTGTTTGGCATTTAAGGTTTAATAACATAGTAACCTTTCTAAAAGTTTATTCTTCTTGAGCATAAAGGGACACTAGGAATTATCTGAATTTCTGAAGCACAGAAACCCATGGATTGTCTAAGCTGCTTCACCTAAACACAGTTTTAAATACATGTTTAGCTTTGTTTTGTCATAAACCCGTATGGATACATGATAACATTTATATGAAAGATAATGTTAAACCAGCTTGAATCAAATACAAACTGTTTACTCAGCTTTTGCCCAGGTGAAGGACTCATTCATCTCAGTATGAACATCAACTGGGCAATTATTGAGCATGTCTTTGCATATGCAGACATATAACTTGAGGTTTGAGAGACATGGAAAGAAATTTTTGCTATTTCCAGTCTATAAATGCCTAAAAATAAGCACATTTGTAAATGACTTAATTTTACTTTACTTATACAATTATAAATGTTAACAGCCATAGTTGTTTATTGCTTTGATGCTCATGGTTCTTTACCATTTTTAAAAAATCACTAAATTTTATCTTCTCAAAAAGTTTTGCAATTAAAATTTTGTGGTGTGAAGAGATAAGGGAAAGCAAACAGAAATTAGAGGAGTCTGCTGATTAAGCAATATGCTCCTTATCTATTGACTTAAAAGATCAAATGAGGTCAGGCTACATTTCTGCTTTGGTTAAGTAAGGTCAAATAACCTTCACCTCTGTATTCTCATGTTCCAGTTTTTTAATGATTGTGATAAATTAGTCATTGAAAGAGATCAGTCTTACTGAAACTACAACTTGGAATCTTACGGAATAAGTGTAGATAATTTTGTCACAACTGCTTACTATGACTGCAATTGAAAAAACTATTGTGTAAATACTATGCAAAGATAATCCAAGAAATTAATTGTTTGTAATTATATTAAAACTCAGTACTCCCCCTACTCAATAGCATATCAAATTTTATAACTTGAAGTTAACTTTTTTTGCGTTATTGAACATAAACTAGATGATGATGATGGTGATTATTATTATACACATTCAGAACTATGTCTAGCAAATACTGCTGTATATGAGCAATGCTTGAATTAATTTGGCTCAGAATTAGACTCCAGAATGTATCCAAACAGGATTTCTGTACTGCAGTGCTGAAGGTTTTACCATCTCTGTTCTAGGCACCTGCTGTGCACACCACTCAAAAATGAGTCAGGCACTGAGTCATCTTATTTGATGCATGAACAAAATTGCATGTCTCAAAGAGGAATCAGTCCATCTCAGACAGCCAAGTTACTGAAGATTTGATATCAATATGCCCTGGCCAGACACTGGAGAACAGATATATGAAAGATATAGGTTAAGCACTAAGACAGTTGCATAGGATGCAGTTCTCTCCTGTTCAAAAGCCCTTTCTTTCTCCCAAAGTTCATGCCCTTTCTTTCTCCCAAAGTAAGTAATTTTGTTGCAAACAGGCAGGGGTGCTACATACATTTTTGCGTAGATGATACTTTCACATTTTTTCTTGATGATTAGAGATCTCAACTATATAACCTAAATTCAAGTATTTTCCTTTCATGAATGGAGAAATGTGTAGAGGATAGCTTAGGTTCCTTAGATTTCTACCTTTCTCAAGAGTGCCCTTCTTACATGGATCTGTATACTTGTGTAACTCGCCTGTAAAATCTGTGCTATTTTAAAGAACTAAAAATGCACCAAACTGAAGTAGAATGAAAATGAGTAGGATTCTGTAGTCTAGTTTCAAATTACTTACTTGCATCCTGGTTCCTGATCCAAGAATGTGTGTCCAAGAGAATAGCAATTACTTTCAGACCTTTACAACCCATGCCTCCTACCAATGGGTCACTAACCAATGCAAGATAAGCAATTCCAGTTTCTAGAAAAGAGATGACCAGGTTTTCAAAGACCACCTTCTAAATTTTCCTCCTTTAAATGATTTGAGTTAATGTAATTGTCAAAGTCATATGGTCTGTTTTGTTATCATTCCAGTCTTGGTGGACATCAAAGTAAACTAATGGACTTTTAAGCAGGCTTCACCTGAATGGTTCATAAGTCCTGTTTCTTCTATAAGTCCAGCACTAAATTTAAAGAGCACAGTTGGATCTCTTTCCAGGAAGAGGGTAGTGTCCAGTTACATTGGCTTTTGTTAAGAAAATTCAGCACACATCTGCAGTGTACTTGCAGATACAGCATAGCAGTTCTTTAATCCTAACCTGGGACAAGGTACAAACCAAGCTTCTCAGACTGACAATTTAATACAGGGTTGAAAGTCTAAACAACACAGAATAGAGGCAACTGCCAGGGAAGTGACAAGTGGTACAAAACATATCCTTATTTTTCTCTAGTCCAGTAAGTGTTTGAACTAAGCATTACATAAGTATGTATTCTTTTTTAAGTCTCTCTACAAGAAGAGCATAATTCTGCATCAAGCATTTTGAAACAGGGTTCCTAAATCAATTGTTTCTTAAAAATACTAACTGGAGAGCATAAGCTGAGTTCAGTATATTAGAAGCTTGTTTCAAGAACTGCAGTTTTACGTTGCTCTCTTCTGTACTAAAATTTTCAGTAGTTGTCACAATTTTAGCCAATAACTGGGTTACAGATGCTCTCTGTTATCCCTCCACTACCCTCCCAGAGGAATATGAAAACTCCAAACTCCAAAGTTGGGGGAAAAAAAAAACCTCCAGAATAGGTTTAATGAGAAACTAAATAGTAATAGTGAGGGAGACAGACAAACATATACAAAAATGTAAACACAGAACCTACACTCCTCAGTTAGTAATTACTTCCAAAACAGAAATGTTCTAAACTGGACTCAGCAGCAGGTGGTGGTGCCCAAGTCCAACATCCCAGTCACTGTTCACAACAGCCTTAGAGTGACCGAGCTGATCCTATTCAGGGAGGCAGAAGGCAGCCTCTCTCTCAGTGAGTGGTGTCCTACTCCATCGAGGAAACAGGATTCAGGAGCAGCACAGGAAACAGTGACAGACAAATCCCACCCCATCCAGCCCACCAGCCAGGGCAGGGGTCTCTGAGGAGCCATTTTATGCTGAGCACCACGGGCAGGAGCGCTGTGATTGGCCCGTTTGGGTCACCTGACCCCCTCTCCTCCCCACAGGCCCAGCTGCTCCCCCGGTGTGACTGAGGCAGCCACGGGGCAGGTGAGCTCAGGTGCGTGTGGCCTTAGGCACTTTTTTTCCTGGTTCTCTGTTGCAGACGGGACGGCACGGCATGGCAGACGAGATGTATGTGCACAGATCGATATTTGTTGCCTATAATGTTGGGGTCTTAACTCTTTAAAGTGGAAGGCACAAGTACAGTAAAAGCACAGGGAAACTGGGAGATCAGAACAGAAGCTGAAGTTTGAATGCAAAGGGAATTTTACTACATATAGTTAGATCAAACAATAAAAGTTAACCATTAAAATGCTAGCAACTTACTTATTTTCAAGTCTATACTAGGCCTAGAACATTAATTATCAATCTTAAAGGTTTCTACAATCTTAAACTTAATGATGAAAATTACTTAAGGTTAAGTTTACTACTAAAGACAATGAAAGAGTTAATACCTCTCATCCTTGCCTGGCCACAGCTGGGTGTCCATGGGTGCTTCATAATTCTTGAGAATCAGTCTCTCTGGCTGGTGTCCCCGCTGGAGAGGAGGAGGTCCAGCAACCTTCTGGGAAAGTGCACAGGAAGTCCACTGACCTAAGATGGGGCCAGACTTTTATAGA
This sequence comes from Chaetura pelagica, assembly GCF_000747805.2. Lineage (NCBI taxonomy): Eukaryota > Metazoa > Chordata > Aves > Apodiformes > Apodidae > Chaetura > Chaetura pelagica. Next base: position 10,574,169 of record NW_009952973.1, on the reverse strand, counting down.
ATAAAGTGGATTTCACTGCTATTATTTAACCATTAGCTGTACCTCCCAACATCTCTCATTGGAGAAAGAAAGGAAAATAGTTGAAAAACCCATGAAGCCCCTCTTCTCACCAAGGTAACTCAATTGTTTATCTGTTCATTCTAACTTTATCTCTGTTTTGGGCCTAGCTGTGGCTCAATTGGGCTCCAGAGAACACCTGGTCTTGTGTATGTCTGCTTGGCCTCTGTTTGGACTTTTCAAGATTGTTACCAGCTGAGAGTTTGCTAGGCCTTTCCCTTTCCCAAGGGAATCTTTCCACTCCAGGCCTGGGCCTGTAAAATTGAGACACAAAAAGCAGTTGAATCATAGAGGGAAACTGAGGCTTGAATATTGAGAGATGCAATGTCCTGCTACATCCTCTCAAACCATGACAGTAATTCAAGGCATTTTCTTAAACTTGAGTTGCTCGTTAATTATTTTATAATAGAAACAATATTGTGTATCAGTTTTTCCTTAATAAATACAAGGTCTTGAAATGCTCAATCAGAAGAATATACTTAGACCCACAGTATCAGTAAAATTAGGATTTAATCAGTTAAATGAGGGACATAGCTAAAGATGCCATTCAAAAACGCTGTTAAACTTGTACCTACATTCAGCAAAGTACAGATCATACTTTGATTGACATAGAGAAAAGGATTTTGAGGATAAAGTGTACAAAAAAGACACATTAGACATAGGATATAAAATTAAATTTGCTTGCAGTTTCATGCATCCATCAGAATGAATTCTGTTGTATAATACTGTAAGGCCTTTCTAGCCAGGAATATTTACTTGAATTTTTTAAAGCACAGTCATGCATCTAGCTTTGAATGTGTCTGGATTTGAATAAGAACTGGAATAAAATCAGTTGTTCTACTGAGTAAAGTTGGCACATGAATTTAGGGATATTTTTCTTTCCTTTCATTATCTCAAATCAACAACTTTCCGATTTATACAACATTTTGGGTTTTTATACTTTCTTTAACTTTTTAGTTTTAAATATCTGAGGTCTGTATCTAGCACAACATGAATTCCACTGCATACCTAAGGAAATTGAACACAAAATATATCAAAAACAAAAGAGGAATCAATCAGATGTCACATATCATCTTCTGGAATGTGGTTTATAAATCAGGTTCAGCTCATCATGTAACAAAGACCAATAACCTAGTTGATATTTTTCCAGTTTTGGTCATCTGTATGTTTGTTTGGAATCTCAGTCATAAAGTGAACCATACTGAATTGATAAAGAGCACTGAAGTATCCATCCATCTCTACACTTCCTATACTATTTCCATGTAATTAATCATATAAGGTGTTTCAAGAGTTGCTTTAGAATACAGTAATTTCCTACATCTTTCTTTTTAATATTGTAAGTAATCAGATACTAAATAAAAATATCAGAAAAGAAACATGGAGTTAAAACTTTTTGCAGTGCCTTTATTCACAACTGCAACTTGGTGTTTCCAAATGCATTTCCAAAGTCTGAAATTTTTCCCCAGTCAAAAGGTTGTGTTCCCATCAGTTGTTAAATCTAAATTATGTTTGATCATAGCATCATTTGTTTCTATATTTCTTGGCTAATTCTTGAGCTTTACTTGACACTTCTGCTTCATGTTTTGTTTCAAATACTTTTGCTGTCATCAGCAGCAAATACTTTTGTAGTTCTGAAATATGGATCAAACCTACTCATTTTTGGACTTGAATCTATATCCACCTCTTCTGTCCAACTCCTTAAGCATCACCATCAATGCACTATGACAGAATGTGAAATGCTTAGTTTTCTCTGGAAATGTCACCCACCCTACTTCCTTTCTTCTCCTAAAGCTCTTATACTCTCCTCTTCTTAAGCTCTCATCTCCAGTGTTATCCTTGCATATCTCCCCTTTTTCACATTCACATAAAAATACTACTTCCCTTATTTTTTAAAATTAATTTGTTACTCTAATTAGTCTTATTTCTCTTGTCAAAAGTGCTGGTTAGTAATTGTTTGAATCCCTCTGCAGTCAATTCTCTATTTCACCCATTGCCATGCTACTTCATCTCCAAACTGCACAAAATATTTGAAACCCTATTTTTATTTATTGATTTTTTGGCAGCCTCTTTATGCCAGCCCATATTCAATACACACATATTGCAGCTTGCCAGATGCTGAACAGAAATACATATTTTCATCTTAGCATTAAATTATTATCTCCATCATCATTTTTCTGTAAGGCAAAAGAATATTCCCTGTAATTGCCTGTGATATAACTTTCTGCTCAGCCTTTGACAATGGATGCATTATCAAATTTACGAGGATTCAGCCATTCTTATTTTCAACTTTATTCATTCTGACCATATCTAATTAACACTATACTTCATAACTGCTGAGACCTTTCTGAGTGTATCTTACTTAGTGCAGCATCTGGACAACTGACAGTCTGAAGAAACTAAGCCACAGTGTATTCATTACAGTCAGGGTAGGACAATATTATAATTCCATTGTTTTAAAAAAACTGTGTAATTAACCTGAAGAAGAAATAAGATAACTCAACCTCTCATCAAAATTGACCATAAATTACAGAAGCAGCTATTTGGTTTCCTGGACATAGATTTGGCAGTCAAGGTCTAACCTATCTTATGGCAATGGCTTAAAGTGTGTCATGATCCTAGGAAATATTTTGTAAATTTTTACTCCATGTGTAAGCTGAGGATAAACATAGTCAACAGATGGGAAGTGGTGTGTAAAAGTGAGTTAACTATTCAGTTTTTGTATAACCTACAATTTATTATTTTATATTCTACCTCACACTCTTCTGCATTCAAGCTAACAGCAACACCTCCCTTGCCTAGAAGTCACATTTTCAGGACAGTGGAAATCTCATAACCTTTCTGCTTGTTTGTATCTAAGATGGGAGTAAAAGTTCACTGCTAAAGCAAGAGCACAGGCTTGAGAGCAGAGTGTGCTGAAAGCAAAGGAAATGTATTCCATGATCAGCAGCCTCCCGGAGATTCCAGAAGACCCTTACAGAGTGTAGGTCATGGAGCCCCAGTAAGATTTCACAATGCAGAATGGAAGTTGCACAAATCACTGCTGTCTGTGGACAGTAAATTGCACTTTTCTCAGCTACAGGTTTGTCTGTGAGGGAAGGCTGGATGAAGAGTGACGAATTCTGACTCATTTCTTCAGTAGTGTTTCAGAGCTTCTGTAGCACGCAGTTGAGCTCCCTGCCTGTTTTTTTGGCCTCACAAGCAACTGTGTGCAGGCTCCCTTCTTCCTTATGTTAGTTGGTAGGTAGAGCATAGGGACATAAATAATTACAGTACTTCGGTGACTTATATGCCAGAAATAATTTCAGAAATAATTTCACTTTTGTTTTTTGTACCTTTCTACATTTTTTCTAGAATTAAGTGATATAAGTATCACTAAATTACCAAAACATAACCATTCAGCTGTGAAATATTTATTTATTTCTATTGCTTGATGGCTGAAACTCAGGCAAGTAGTTGTGCAGAATTGTTATATTACAAATTCTAAGAGTACATAGCTCAATAGAGCTGTGTTTTCTGAAGTTACTTATGTAGAAATATATCTGCATTCAAGATCTACGAGTTTTCTGCTACAATTCCTTAAAACATTTTCTTCAAGCAATCCCAGAAGCAGGATTTAAAGCATTACTCTGCAGCGTCCCAGGACACCACTGATAGGAAGAGTGTGGAATGAGATTTGGTTTCAGCCAGCTTCACCAACCCACTACACAGAATCCAAGAGCAAAAAAGCTAGCAACTGTTAATTAAAAGCAATCCCCCCCCCAAAACCAAACAACCCCTCCCAAAAAAAAACCCAAAAAACCTCATCTGAAAACTTATGGAGTGGTTGCTTTTAAAGGGATTATTCAATTGCCCTCACATGAGCATTTAGTGCCCCTATATATCCATGTTCTGTGTCATGCAGATGAAGAAGATGACACTAATATCCCCCAACATTTGTCTGTCTGCTACTTATTCTGTCCTGTGAAACTCTTTTCCTGGTCAGTGACTGTTAAGTCAACGAAATCTGCAGTCAACTTCTCTTTACATTAAGTGATTTCTCACAATGCAATATAAATATAGTCACATGCATATAACAAGAAATAGAAGAGAAGGATTAATCTTATGCAAATGTAGTCATAAGTCCTCAAAACTAATTTTTCACATTGCTTTTTGAGCCACTGGAGCTGAAAAGCCTTGGAGACCTTTTTGGAATTTCTTAGCAGAAACAAAATAGTTGGCCGGGCCTAATAAAACACAAGGCATCTCAGCTAGGTATGAAATTGTTATCATTAGAAAATCTGGTTGGGTGTAATGTGCAATAACCTATAGACTATGCATGTAATTAAAAATGTTTTCTTGAAAATACAAGAGCCAAATATATGCTACATCATCAGTATTCACAACCATGAAGATGGAAGCTTTTAAGGTCTGAACTTTACAGGGTGAAAACTAGTTGAGGACAAACAAACAAATCTGTTCAGCTACATAGCAAATAAGCATACAAGCAGGATGAACCCTCATTTAAACTTAGATAGTAAGGTATAGTGCAGTAGCACTTATTAGAAATGACTGTATGCATCATTTTAGAAGCTATGCAGAGATTATGTGAGATACAAAGAGCCTACTTTTCTGAAAAAAAAAAAAAAAAGTGAACAATAAAGAAATGTTCTGTTTTCTTTTTTACAAACTTTACTGTTACAACTTTAAGTGCTCCTGGCAGTAAGGGAAATCCATGAAGCCATATAAAGCATGTAGGTAGTGCAGAGAAAGCAGTCTTGATTAAAATCCAGATTATCCAAAGACCCTATCCTTATCTCTACAGTAATCACTTTCAAATAATGTTTGATAAATAAATGCTTACACTTAATCCTGTGAGTTAAAAATGTGAATTATTTGTATCATAATCTAAATGACTAAGACTACATGTATTTCCTTTTCTTGTAGATGCCTTCAGATGATTTGTGGAATTTAGCAAGAATTTGATGTTTATTTTCAGAGACCATATAAGCCTCAGCAGAAAAGGTATTGGAAATTGATACATTTTCATTTTTGTGTTCTAATTTCAATAGGTGAATGAAGAAGGAATACTTGTCAGTAAATGGAGACTTAGAAACGATCTGACTGAAAAGTATTACAGACCTGGAAAAGCTATAAAACACATGGTTTTACTTCAGATCCTTTGTAAGTTTGGGCACACAGAACAAATTGTTGACAATCTGAACACATGCATCCAGGAATTTTGATTATTTCCTGGGGGAGCCTCTGGCTGTGCCTCATGTGCCAGGCATGAGGGATCTTTTATTGCCTGATCACTATATCAGGTACCTGACTGGATCACCTTACATCTTCAGAATGCACATGCTCTAATTTTGGAGGGAAGCCAGAATATATGTATATCTCAGGGGAGTACAGAGCAAAAAGCATGCACAGATTGTCTTACAGAAGTTGAGAAGTGCTTTTGTGTTCTAGAGTCCTCTTTTCTCTTATCAAAAGCAAACTAGTCAAAACAAGTAGAGGATATTATTATAATCCTCATAAAGATAAAAGGTGTTAGCTATTATTGACATTACCTCATAGTCCTCAGAGTCAGCTCTTGGGGATAAAAAACATCTGGGTCTCATATATGAAATCTTCAGTGAGTGAATCTATTTGAGCAATTTGTTAAATGTAACTGGGGCAGTGACAAAAAAAACCCAAAACAAAACAAAGAAAAAAAAAAAGGAAATATGTTATCTCCCAGCTGTATAATACCCAATATGTCTAGAAGTTATTTGTCTTTTATTCCCTCTGGGAAATCAATACTACAAGAAAGATAAATTCATAACAACTGAAGAGCAATTTGTATGCCAGCATTCACCATGTATCTCAAGATATCCATATGTCCTGCCAGGCATCAGCATTAAACAGCTTCTAGCAGAAAATATTTTTCAGTATAGCAAAAGCCAGAAAGGGACTATTATAGAGAGGTCTTTTCTAATTTAAAAAGGAGTAAGGTGTCTACAACTTTCCTTCTCAATATTGGTTGCAACTGTTTAGGACAAAGGATATATTCTGTACAATATTTGTTGGTTGTATTTGAATGTATCTGAAAATGGCCTTTCAGTAAATTTTGAAAATCTTGTACCTATATGCCACCTTTTTACCAAGAGTTCTTGATCCTGGTGGTTTCATTTTGGGAACTAAAATGAAATTGTGCAGTAGGAGTGTAGAATAATGCATCCAGGGGACTGAATAAATGTGTGTGGGCATGCTTGTGTATGAAAAAAAATGTAAGACGGAATGTTGTACATACAGTCACAAATTTCACTTTGCATAAAAGACACTTCAAAGACTTGTTGAAATAGTAAAAATTACTTTATTTAGTTGTTTTTTATTGAAACTAAGTATAATTTAGAGGACCAATCATTATTCTGCTTTACCAGAAGTAACACCATTAAAATGCAGGAAGCAATTTCAGCAGCTTGAAAGATTTCCTTGTCATGCTAGGGGGAAAGAAGGATCAGAGATTTGGGGAGTAATGTCCCAGCACTATGCTGCCAAAATAACAACACAAAGTATTTTATATTGTGTGCATTTATAGGAATATTTGCAGGTGTATATACAGATACGTATACCCCTTCTATCCTCGAGCAGGAGAAAAGTAATATGTTCTTCCTGACAACTCTTTTTCCCCACTTGCTGTGTTGACTCGAATAAGGAGAGAATTAACAAAATGTTCTACAGGCTTTTTTGATGAGAGATGTTTTAGGGCTGCCAGCTCCACAGTTATTTGTGTCTTGAAGGCTAGATGAGAAAGATTGTCAAGGAAACAAATAATAATGAGCTACAATAGAAAACGTTGCCTTTAGAAAATTAGGGAGACAGGAGCCAAAGACTTACCAGACTAATCTGTAATTGCTGTGGCTTTCACAGTGGAACAAAATAATGCATGGATATTCTAGGTTTTGATGTGGGAAGTTTATTTGCAAATGCTTTGATGACTTTTCCAGGAATGTTAAAAGGTAAGTGGCAAAGACAGTTTTGACATCATGCAGAAAGAGTACAGTCATTTTCTTAAATGTGTTAATGTGTTCCAGCTAACTGCCTGGGTTGTTTCTAAAGCAATAATGTCATATGCAGAACCTTTTTTTTTTTTTTTTTTTTTTTTTTTTTTTTTTTTTTTTTCCCCCATTCCAAACTGGAATATGACATGATCACATGGCAATTCAGTGAAGACCAAGTGAATCAATTCAATGGGAAAGGAACATCTCTTTTATGTACTTATTGAAGGATATTTTCCAGAAGTCCATTAGTTTCCCAGAGGTCTGTGTTTCATGACATCAAACTTTATGATGTGATTATATGACCCAACAGGATTCAAATGTATAACAACATTGACATAATGGGAACTTGCAATTATTTCTCTTTTTCCTTTACCTGAAAAGTAAAGGATTTATTTTGTTGTTTGTTTGTTTAAATACTCATTGTAAGAGGTCTTGGTGGGCTATTAAACTAAAATAACTTTTTCATTGCATTGTGTCATAATGGAACCCATATCTTCCAGCTAGTGGCTAATACACTCTCAGCAGCATACTAAGAAAACTGCTACTATAAAAGATAAGAATAAAACCTTCATTTCTGCAGAGAGTTGGCATTTAAAAAATGAAAATACTATTACTTTTCTGCTTCTTTTCATTTTGATTCTTAGGGTTGATTTTATACTTCCTCCCTAACAGATTACCTTTAGAAAGAAATTATTATAATGGAGCCTGGCCTAGAAGAATGTCCTCTGACTGAAACTTACTACTCTTTTTGTTCAATCCATCTTTGAAAAATAACAAAATAGGGCCTTTTAGGTACGTACCAGACTTAGTTTGCAAACACAAAGAACACAGGTTCAACAAAGGGGATAAAAGTGGCTGGGAAGGTAATATATTTAGGAAGAAAATTGCTGAGGTACAGAGAAACGCCTACGTTGGATTTCTACTCCTTAGTTCAGTGATGTTGTCACCTTTTCTAGCATCTAATACATCTGTTGTAGAAGGAATAATCACAAATGAGGTGCACATAACTGGACAAGGTTTTTATATAGGCCCCACAATTTAAAGGGGAACCCCAATTATTTAAAAAATCAACATTTTCTTGTCAGCTCTGCAGGCTAAGTGTGCTGACTCAGCCACAGGAGCCTACATTTTGTTGTCATCCCAAAGATTTAGGAATAATGAAGCAATTGGTGGTTACTACACATATCCATGTCTTCAGCCAACCCTTTTGTAGTGGCTGAACCAGCAGCTCTTACAACTACTTTTGCCAATGAAATGGTGATACAATGTTCAATAACTTCAAGCATGTGATTCCTCAACTGTCTGATTTGTAAAGCTCACAGACCAGCATCCTCTCTGTATGATTTTAGTCATATGGGATTTCAATTACATAAATAGTCAATGGGAAAAGCTCTGGCCTTTTGGTCATCCACTGTGGAATAGCATGCCCTGATTTATTGCCAAAGAGAAAGGACATAGTAACAAGACTCTGGACTACCAGAAACCTTTGTATCAAGGTATTAATTTTCTTTCCATCCCTGCAGTGGAGGGGAGATTTGTCTTGGTACAGCACTGTGAGGTTCATAACAGTTTGCCACCACCTGATTATTGCCTCCTCTTTTTGCTGCTTCCCTGTCACATTGTGGCATATTTTAGGAAAGGATGTAGTGAAGAAACCATCAAAAAGCAAGACTAGAAGGGGAGCACAATCTCTGTTATATGGAATAGTGGTTGTCCAAGTATCCACCAGTTGGTCACAGAAACAAAAATGTCCTGGAGTATTGTGCTAAACTAGGTCTCAACTGTATTTGGGTATGTTTGTGATCATGTAGCTTCATTCCTTTGTTTTATCCTGGGTAACCATGGTTTTTCAGTTTTTCTTTCTCTTGAAAGCTGGAGTTTGGAGCCTTATGAAGTTGATGTACTTGTGTAAAGATATTTACTTTGATCACATTCTACCAGCCAAAAAGCTGATGAACTTTTCTTTTTTAAAATAATTAATCTAGCTTAAAAATGGATTGGTGTTGACACCTCTTCTTAACAATACAGATAGAAACCCAAAATGAACAGCTGTTTGGACTATCTTGACTGAAAGCCTTTCCCTAGACAAATGCAGTAGATGCACAGACACATGCAAGGGCACATTGCTGCTATTACTGATGCCCATCTGTTAGGCTGGAAAGGCGCCTGCTCAGAAGCATAGTCTAAACCAAGGTGTTTGTGATTTAGGCTCTGCCTTCTCAGGTGGCAGTACTGCCACCTGTGTGCCAAGAGACTTTCTTTTTCGAGTAAAAAGTAAAATAGTAGCATTTTTAAATGGAGTGGAAAATGTATGTAATAAATGAAAAAGTTGCTTTACTTTCTAACAAATGTGATGTATTGACTATGTATACGAACACATACACACATTTATGTGTAAAATCACATTATCTTTTCCTCTTGTGACAGGTGACTGAAGTTGCTTATTTTCATGGAGACTGAGAATTTGTCATTTACCAGGCAAGTGATCTATGGATTTCATATAAGTATAGGGGAAGGGATAGTTCAGAATATTTAGCAGTTACACCTGGGTCAAGATTACCTACAGAAAAGAGATCATATTTAAGTACCTGAAGAAACTGATACAGTCTATCTTAGGAAATTCTTTGAATAATGCTGGTAAGCAAATAAGAGCTATTGGGTTTCAAACACTTCTGAAATGTCCATCTCTTACCTAATGTTTCTGGTGGAGCCAATGTCACCAAAAGCCCCAACAGTAATCTTTTGTAGGCAGTGAATGGAATTCAGAGTAATTCCTACTGCAACACATAATCCTCCTACAAGCTGTGAAAATGACCTTAATTTGTATGCAGATTTACAGCTGCCCAGTTTCATGTCCTGCCAAAATTCAGTTTATATTTTACAGAGAATTCTATTAAATTATTATTTCTTAAATAGAACTATTTTTTTGTTTATTTTATTGTGGTCTGGTAAATGAGGTATGAAGCTTTATGCCATGTCCAATGGTATTATCTAAAAATATGGGTAAGTTTAATTTTTTTTTTACTGGTATGACCTTAAGTATGAAAGTGCTTGTGTGTTTGGAACGTTGGGCTATTGCCAATCTGCCATGGAAATCTCACTGATGAGATAAGTAACAAATAACCAGAATATTCTAGATTTTCCTATTTGATGGAATTTTGGTAATTCGCCTTTAAATCTATACACATTTATTAATATTAAAGGATTTATATTTAGTGATCAGGAAGAATACAATACAACAATAGCAGATGTAAAAACACATTTTGTTTTAAAATAGCAATATTACAAAATACTTCACCAGGGGGCAATGTTACACAAACTCTTCCAAGATTTTTTCCATGCATAAGTAAATATTGAGTTTTCGAAAGATGTGTTAGCTTTTACCTTCAGTTATGTAAGATTCTGCAATAATAGTAGTTCTCTCTGAAGAGGGAAATTCATGACTATGAGAGATATTTATCATCTCCTTGATTTCTGATTAGAATACATCTTTAAGGCAAACCTGACTACTGATAAGTAACCACTGTTTTCTGAACTGTGTGAATGGAAAACATCCATCATGCCCTACAGGCTGCTCAGGTTACACCATATAGTTACACATTCCCAACCAACCTCCTAACTAGATTAACAGCGCAATTGCTGTGAAGTGGAAACCCTTAATGTGGGGATGATTTTCCTGTAGGAAAAGCTTTCCAGAGCCCAAAAATAAGATTCTGTTTTTAGTTTAGTTCTCTGCATTACAATAGGACTACCTCACAAAATAAAGGCAATGTTGGAATACACTATATTGGCTTTTTGCCAAAAGCTAGAAGCAATAAAAGCTCTCAATCTTCAGAAGAAGAAAAATAAAATTTTAGCTAGTGCTTCAATAGAGAAAGATGGTTCCAGTAAGAAGGACATGCCACAGAATTGATAAAAAAGCTTACAATTCCTGCTCTGTGATCTACAGTTGTAATTTATTGGATTTGTGCAGTGCTATTTATGATTATACAAAGAATAACCCTTAGGTTTGTTTTCACTGAATCAATTGAAAGATTTGTCTAGACCCATTGCATATTCACAATTGTATGAAGGAGAAGAAACATTTCATGTCTGGCTTAATCCAAAATATTTAACTGCATCTTGTATTATTCAAGTGTCTACTGCTTTAACTTTTACTTATGAAGTCATGACATTCAGTGTACCATATTAGATTTCAAAAAATGGGTTGCAAATCCAATGGGGGGGGGGGGGGGGGGGGGGTGCGTTTTGAGTTATTTTTGGCTCATTTGAAAGGGACTAATGATTATATTTAGTCAGTTGCATTTCTAGGCAGAAATTACATTCTTTTTGTTTTGTTTTGTTATTCAAAAGTCATAGACCACTTGGCATGTGGAAGGTAATATTCCTTAGCTTGTGGCTATTATCTAAAACCATGCTCACAAACTTCTAAAAATAGTAGTGCAGAAAAATACTCTAATTTTAAATGTTCCTGGGAAGCACAGATGGAATTATATATTGAATTAAACTTCTGAATTAACTGATTCTATTTCAGCACCAAATCATATGGAAAGATAGAATATTAAGGATGTGGACTAGTTTGCCTATTAATGTGAATCTTACCCATTTACTGCATTGCTGTAGCTGACGTCAAGTAATACAAACAATGTCATCTATGCACAAAGCAGATGAAGACAGTTTACATCCAGGTGTAGCCTGATGATCTAATACCTGTTTTTATATACCTGTTTATCATACATATAAAAGAATTCAGGCTGTTTGCATTTCACTCTGAAGTAACTGAATTTCTGTGAATTTGCAGCAGAAGTAATTTATGTGTTTTGAACAATGATTTGCTGGTGGCAAGGATAAATGTTCATTTCTAGGATGTATTAAGCTTTCTTACAGGCTGAGTCAAATAATCCAAAATTAAATAATGGAGTAGATAAATAAATAAGAACATTTAACTTAAAAAAAATAGCATTTATTAGCTACCCTTATGGACTTCCAACTTCTGGAATTGTGAAACAGCAATTTGGGTCACTTACCCAACCACATATCTTGCTCAAATGAGGGTGACTGAAATGAGGCGGAATAGGATAGTACCAGAGCTACTTTTGGCAAGATAAAAACCAAACACTGAAAGAAGTCCAAACTCAGAGAATATTAGCCCCACAAATAGATGTGGGAAACCAAAGTTTCTGCACTCTCCAGACATGCCCAGATAGACAATTTATGAAATATTGCTTTGTTTGATGCATGCAACTTTAGATGTCCTGAAATAGCATGGCAGGAAATCTTTATTTACCATTCTGTTGGCGGCTGTTTCACATGAATGCTTTAAATGGTTATTTCCCAGTGAGGTGCACTGAACAGAAATATTTCAAAAGTTCATATAGTTTCAAAATACCCTAATAAATTACTCTGGTTTTGAAAAAAACCCACAAAAAACATAACAAAACACAAAAAAACAAACAACAACCAACAAACAAAATCTCATGAAAAACACTCATGATCTCATGAAAAACTGATAGTTCTGCTACACTTCTTTGCAGCCACAATGACAACTTTCAATTGTTTAAAATGTTTTATCACCTCTTTACTGGGAGTGGCAGAAGCAACCTAGGGTTTACACAAAATAAGATTTGTAATTTGATGTTAGGAGCAGACTACATTTTCACCATACACATCCCCACTCCCCCGCTCTAGTTTCACCTACCAGAAATTAACTCTTACAGAAATCAGGCTTGGAATCTGGCTGGTTTAGAGATTATGCCTATTCCTTCAGCAGCTGGAACTAATGAGGATATTATGGCTACTGAAAAATTAGACTTTTGGAAAGGAGGGACAAAGCATTCTCAGTGCATGTAATGTATATTCAATCTACATATGGTATATGGATATTCTTTTTAATTGTTTAGACATATATAAAACAGTTTGTTTAGAAAAAACATTTGCCTTTGTCCAATAATCGTCTCAAGACAACTCACAGAAAATGAAAATAAATAAACTCAATTTTCAATAGCAAGAGTTTAATTGCTTTTATGTAACAAGTAGTTAACTTCGGGATTTCTTTTAGGCCATACTAAAAACCAAAGCCAAAAGGGTTGTCTAGAGTCATGCAAGTTTTTGACAAAATCCATCAATATTTTAATAAAAATCTAGGTAAAATAATAAATAAATTTCAGTCCAATAAATAGTTGAAATGGCCTTTTTGCTTTTTCCAGGATTAACTCTGAAGTAATTGTAACTTAAGGAGGCTATATACAAATTTGAAAGAACAAAATGCAGAAAGTTAGAATCTTTACATGTCAGAGTATTCTACAGTATCTACTGTAATATTTTATCTTAAATTCAACTTTCTTAAAATATAGGGAAGTGCAATGGGAAGGAACTCTTGAAGATGAAATATGTAACAATTATAAGTTTAGTTAAAAGAAGAAAGCCAGAAATATAAGAGAAAATATATTAGGCAATTATGTTAAACAGGGGACAAGACAGTGTCTGGTTTTGTCTGAAAAAACTGCCATTGGAGGGAGGTGATCTTAGAAGACAGTGAGAAGCTCTGGTAACAAGAAATACATACAAATCCAATATTAGTATGCTGAAACTATCTGGAATTGTTGCTGCTCTTTCTTTTATTTAGGAATTTTCTCAAGAGAGCTGGATGTTTTACTTGAGAAATGCTTGTGGCAGAATTTGAAGTAAACAGATGAACCTATGAATCTGCACAGAAAGCTTTTTTTTTTTTTTTTTTCCTATTGGAACTCAAAAATTCAGAAACACTTTGTGTAAAAAATTATTCCAATTCTTCTTTTTTTGAAAGCTGAATGTGAAATAATTTGGTTCCAAATTTATGCATTGAAATTATTTTTTAAAAACCCAAACAAAAAATCCAGTGGTAGTTTTTCTCTCTTTGTGTCATATTCACAGCCCATTACTTTTTTGCTAACTGATAATACTGCAAAGTACACATAAAACATGTGCCATTATCTTTTGTTCTGCCTGCTGCTATTAATTTTTATTATCTGAACTTACAAGAGTGGACAGTTTCTTTCTCTGAATAAAGATTATGGAAACATCTACACTTCTCTAGGAGGTGTTTTAGCTGTTTTCTGGTTTTTGGCAGTATATGGATGTTGTTAGATGATACAGATGATACAGTAATGTAAGTGTTTAATAACACTACTGAAGTTTTATTACTTCATGGAGATACTGAGATACAACATATTTTCTCTTCTAAAAAGTGGTAGAATTGTAATTTTAATTTCAAAACAGCATTATGTAGCATACTTAAGGGGAAAGATTGCATATAACAAAAATACTTACTATTTTTCCTTGCTCTCTTGACTTCTATTTTTTTCTTAGTTGAGTACCTCTTTCTTCTGTTCAGAGAATAAATGGAAGTATTACATTTTGATCAGAGAAATGCAGTTCTACACATTTTATTTTATAAAAGTTAACTCTATTATTTCCACCCAGCTTTTTTGTTTACCTGAACTACTGAATGAGTTGTGGGAATTGTCATTCTATCTTTACCTGTTGCTAACAGTTTACTCTATGCCTAATAGTCTGTTTTTAAAAAATAAAGTAGTTCTAAGGCAGCACAGGATATTACAGCTGTTCAGAGCAATGCAATTTAGTCCTCATACTTTGCTGAATTAGTAAAATAGAAGCTTTTCAATTTTAAATAATTCATTTTGACAGTTCCGAAATTCAACCCTGAAATTTCTCTAATGCTTCTAATGGAAAAACTTCATATTTAACCTAAAAAGGAAAAGTTTCAAAATAATACAATTTGGATATTCAGATCTGACAAGTTCTGTTATTTACAGTTTATCTGAGCAAAACCTTAGTAAACACAGACACACAAAACTGGAATCGCACTTTAAAAAAAGCATTGCATATTTCAACAGCTGTTTCACTGATCTCCTAAAGCTTTTGAATTAAAGTCATCTCACACATTTTAATCTGTATCTTAATTTCTCATGTTACCTGTATGGCAAGGTCACTACTATTTGGATTCTTATCCAGAAAAATAAGTTAATGTTTAATGTAGGCTCACGAGAGCTATTGAACTTAAAAGTAGTCTAACTGAGCACTTAACTAAAAAGAATGTGTACAAAAATATGGAGAAATATATACTTTGACATATTTCTAGCAGAAACAAATATGAAACAGTTACATATGATAATTTAGAATAAAATAATAGATGTTCTCCTGTGCCTCACACAGGTATTTACTCTTTTACAATGAACCAAACATAATTAGCTTAGCAATGCTTTGCATTCAGTTTAAACCAGAAAATTATTACTAAATATATGACATGGCAAAGAATCTCATCCACTGTCATTAGGCTGGATAAATACAAGCCTAAACCACTGTATACTTATTATCACCTTAAAAAATATCATAGAATATATTCACTATAGAACTATTCAGAAAAAGAAACACATCTCTTGAGTTACAAATCAAATTTATACAAGATACTGTATTCAGGAACATCCGTAACTTGAAAAAAATAGGATGTTTCGAATACGCTTATTTTCAAAAAAAAATCACTAATGCTCTGCAAGGGACAAAAATGTTGGTGCTGAATCACATTACTAATTCTTTAAGAAGCTCTCAAACTATAGCAACAGTTAACTGTTTGTCTCTGACCCTGGCACAATTGAAGTGAATATTTATCACAACATGTAAAAAGTATGTAATGATGTCTGAAAGCTGGTAGAAGAAAAGGTTTCTGCCAAAAACAAGCAATGATAGATATAGCAGTACATGGCAGAAATCCCAAGGTTGAGCACCAGATGTGAGTTATATAATTTGTGAGGAAAGATGTTTATTGTGACCACTGCACAGTCAATACAAAGTAATATTTGAACAAATCTGGTTTGTTTACATAGGAAACTATGAAGTGATAGCATTAAGTGTGTATACTTTGTTGAAAAACATTTATTATTCCCCTCTGTGGTGGTCTGAAATGAATAAATCTGATAAATTCACTCTGTGCTCCTGGGAATAATACCATACAGATCCTCACGACAGCATGAGAGAACAAAGCTGATTTTTCTATAACTTGCTTAGTACTTGTCTCAACTGTAGGGAA
>NW_009952973.1:10550949-10557934 GCF_000747805.2 Chaetura pelagica | reverse complement strand
AGGGAAACATTTTTGGTTAGCCAAGATCCAAATGTTACTAGAATTGTGAGATAAACTAAAACAGGAGGAAACTTCTGCCAAGCAGCCCATTCCCTGTAATCCTAGTCTTAGAAGGATCCAAGAAATAAATGAAGTTTAGGAAGTAGAAAAACAGTTTATTAAGAATGAAATCACTATTTTGTGCAAAATTAAGAAAAAAGCAGTCAATTATTTGACTACATTGACTTATCTGACTTAGGTACTTCTGTCTTTACTTGTTTTATTCATCCTCCCCTGTTGCTATGTGGTATTTTAGGCCTCTGTAAACTTTATAAAAAGAAGAAAAATATTTCACTGTCTGTCTTCTAAAGAAAATAGGTAAAAATTATTAGTCCACTTCCAAGAAAGAGCTAAGTTCCCCACAAAAATCCAGTGACAGACTAACTAGGAGACTCTATAATGGAAGTCTGCAGAGTATTTAAATTCCAATATTGCAACATTTTAGTCACCATGCAGGAGAGGAACCCATTTATGCATAACATGAGAAGCATAATTAATTATCATACAAATAGCCTTTTAATGGTTTTATTATTGCTGTTTCTTTGCTCAGCTACAAAATAAAGAATTTTGAAATTAAACTAAAAAATGGAAGCTGTGTCTCAAAGGTCTTTTGGTAGTTTGGATGGACAATTATAGTTCAAAAATACCACTTGGCATCTACTGCCCAATGCAAAAAGTGAGAGAGTGAGGTTGGGAGGCTAGTTCTGATGCTTTCTAACTCCATATTCCTTCGCTGTATGATTTTGAGAGAACATGTGAGCCATTTTTTGGGAGATATAGAAAAAATATGGTTTAGCTTTCAATAATGCAGGAATTCAATTAAGCTAGGCTTCAGAATCCATGTGCTAGAGAGAACAATTTACTGAATGCTGGTGCTCATCGGGGAGTTCTCTTCCCATTAGTTCCTGTTACCTGTAGTGTCTTGTGACTTCTGTTCCTGCTTTCAGATCCTTCAGTGATCCTATCCTATTCATTACTTCCTTGTGATGCCTCCAATTCTGTATAGCTAGCCCCATCAAATTCTAGTAACTGTACCTCCTTCCTACCTCCTGCTCAGTTAGAAAACCAACAAACGCACTCAACAGTACAAAGCCACATGTATACTGTTTAGCAGGAACAATGTAGCCAAGCAAAATACCACCAGCTAGAGTACTTCCATTTTCTTCTTTTTTTTTTTTTTTTTTTGCCAGCAGATTGATGATGGGGTACGTATTCTGAACCAATCGTATTTCACAAAATATGTAGCAAAACAAGACCACTTCTTCTCTGGGAAAAAAAAAAAAAAAAGGATATTAACTACTCAGAACTCACAAGAGTTCCAGCAGTGGAGAGAGAACAGAAAATCATGGCAAGGTGGTGACAGATTCCTAGATGTATGCCTGATTTTAGGAAATTGTATTCTCTAGCCTGTGAGTTTCATGAGTACTGCTAGTCATTTGAGGAACCAATGAGATTCACTAACACTGGCTTTGTATGCCCCCTTTCTTGTCATCAGATGGTTCATTTGGCTCTTGAACATCTATCTTTCCATGTAATTTCCTTCTATTTTCTTCCACAATGTTAATGTTTTTAAATAGCTGTTTTAATCCTTCAGTTTCCCATTACAATCTTTTTCCCTCTTTATATTACCAGATTAATATAACAGGTTTGTTTGTTTTTCCTTCAGTCATTGTATTCAGTCTTTTTATCCCAGATGTTCCTCTAATTTCTTTTAATAGTCACCACTGTCTATCCTCAGTGCCTTTTAGTCACATAGTTGTGCTTGAAGTAATTGTTCAATTTGTGTTCCCAATTTCTTACTTCCTTGTTGAGGTCAATTTGCCTAGCTAGCCTCAAATTCGCACCCTGCTCACTGATTCCTTCTTAAATATGTTTCATTTTATAGTTTCCTTTGCATATTTAAGCAACCATTTTTCATACAGCTCAGATCTATTCTCCCAGTCTGTAAAAAAATTAAAAGAAGACCTTTTAATGGGATTGGATTTTGGTTACCTTAAAAAGTGTACAGAGCTTGTGTTCCTGACTGTAGAATATGCCAGAGTAATCTGAAAAACTTTACAAGTTAATGCAATGTCTTAAATTTTTCAGTAAAGAAAGAAATGTATCATATATCATGGTGATAGCTCACATATCGTGGATCAGGCCAAAGCCTTCAATGCAGAACCTAGACATCCTCCCCCCGCAACCTAATTCACATAGTCTGCTCTCTTCCTGACCTAGCAGTATATCTCCCTTCCTCTTAAATGGTAGTGGTCCCATGCCACTGGAGAAATTTACAATACAGTAAAATTATTACAGTAAAATTAACTTATTTATTGCCATTAGAGAAAGATGTTTTAGAGGTCAAGGAATGCCATTAACATTGAACTTACACAGCTGATGCTTTCAGTGCTCCTCAACTCAAGTCAATTTTCAAGAAATGAACTAAATTTCCCATCGTAAATATTTATAAAGTGATACAGTGCAGTCTCAGTTGGTACAGTTAGTATTTCACAGCATAGTGAAATGAATTTTATGTGCTGGAAAAATGTACTTGGTGTCATATAAAACTTAAAATAAGACAACTTTACAATTTGTATATGGACAACTGCCAGGAATGGCTTTTTATACATTGCCCTCAAAAGAAAATACTTTCATATTCAGCATAAGATTCATAAGTATGCTAACCTTATTAACTGTATCATCAACTGCTAGACAGCCTAGAGAGCAACAATACTGTGCTAATTTAAGTCAGGGCACTTATTAAAGTGCTAGTGGTGTTCAATAACACCCTTCCAAAAAAATAATAAATAGAAATCATATACATAAACTATTACTCTGACCCACAGCTTCTTCCCCAGAGGTCCTGTACATGCAACAGTGATGCTCCATTAACAATTAATTTTAGTCTCCACATGTGTTTATCAGGCAGCCATAAGATTCCTGGTATTTATGAGAAACACTCTCTTCCTACAGGGATTATACACACACAAGGAAGTGAATAACTTTATTTGTCTCTCTGTATTCTGAGATGAAGTTGAGTAAAATATAGTTCATAATTAGCATCACAGAGGTTCTGTAACTTCTCTTCCTCTCATAGCAAACCGTGCAAAAAACAACCAAAAAAAGGATGTGTTCTACCAGTAAAGAAAAGTAACTAAAAAAACATTATTCTGAAATACAGTTATTATGGGTACCGATGTGGTAAAGTGGTTTGGTGTAGTTTCTTTTTGCCTAGGAAAGTGCTCTGGTCATTATCTTGTTAACTATCATTTCCTTCTGTGACCAATTTATACCATAAAGAATGCACAACTACATTTTCATTGGAGTCAGATCAGGCATCCCCAGAAACTCCGCCTTCTCACTGTGTCCCAGATGGGCTCAAGTGGGATAAAAGTGTCTAGATGCTCAGTCAGTATAGTATTGTAGACTGCATTTTTTGACATAAATTTTAGATGCCAAAATCCTTTTCCAGATATAGCCCCTAAAGTATTGTTAGGTGTGACTGAAATCCACCACAGCTGGCAATCAAATAGCTAAATAAATTGTGGTCCTGATCTGGTGACCAGACTGAAAGGCTAAGAAGATTTCATACATATTTATCTGGATAGAGACTTCTGAAGGGTTCTGTTGCTTTTGCCATATCCTTTTAGTTGTTCGTTACTGAATGAAAGCTGCCAGTAAATATTTCCTTAGCTCTTAAGGTCTTTAAAATTCAGATTATTTTGTATTGTAGTTCATTGTGTTTCACTGCATTCATCACATGGCAAGTTAAAATTTGTAAACAACCTGCCTAGTTTCTTTTAAACAGTGGCTAACACTATCGATTTTACTAGATGTATTTAAAGAATAGTATATTAATCTACACGTAAGAATATTGAAAAGCAGATTTTACATAAAGAAGGAGTGTATTATTCTATTACAATATCCACACATTTCTGGATTCTTCACAAATCATGTGCAACAAAGCTACAAATGTGCTTCTAACTATTGATATCTGCTAAAAATCTTGCCAAGTATGCTTATAAAGGTACACTTTCTACTGGAAAACATAGAGATGAGCTACACTTGGATCTGTTAAATAATAGCAAACTTTACCTCAAACTAGTCCCATTTCCTTCTAACCTTCTTGTTGTGTAGGTAGTTTCCCTAAACACTACCTAAATAGAATATATAATTTACATTAGGTTTTCACTGTCTTGCATAGGTTCTGAAACATATGCTTCCATTCCCCACTCTTTTAATTTGTTAATGCCCTTCACAATGCGGTGGATTAATTTATGCCTTATTGCCCAAAGAATTTAGACTGTATGTGTTAAAGTTGTTTAGTAAGTTTTTTATTACTTTTATTGCTTTGTTTATTCTGCATGTAGCCATAACCAATTATCTTTGAAAAGATTTAATTATTTTAGATGCATTTTTTTTGTACCATCTTGAGAGACTTTCACTGGGCATGAATCCAGCCTGCTGGAGATTATTCAGCTGATGTCCAGAAACCAAAACAATCACAGTCATCCCAAAACCTGGAAAAATCTGGGATTATTCAGTAATCTTCAGTATCTATTGCAAACTTTTTGTAGCTGTAGTAGAAAGGTGAGTAACAAGATACTACCGAAATGAAAACTACTAGAAAGTTTTTACTTTTTGTCCCGCTCTCTGTCATTGGCATTTAGAAAGGATCTTTAATAGGCCATATATCCTTGATATATTTTACAAATTTGGCTCAGGTTTCCTTTCAGTGCTTTTCTATATGATTAGAACATACCTGTGAAGAAAATATCATCTAGTGATAACAATTTTAAAGAGCAAAATAGTAATGATTTTTAAATGTTCAGGTACAGTGCAGCTGGTGAACAGAAAAGCAATAGCAGCAGCAATGCAGCTAAAAGAAGATAGAACATAGATTAATGTTTGTTGAACAAACTGTTATGAATCATTTGCTCTGGCATCAAGTTTAATAGATCTGGGCTGGCACCAACAACCATGACCTATGCTGCTTTTCAAAATAAACTTTAGTCTTCCAGTAGATCCCTGATAGTTTTTCTTTAAATTTCCACCAATGTGGAGGGGAATTAGTCAATATGTGATAATTTGAATCCCAAATAAACTTCAGAACTGGGTCAAAAGTAAGCTGCCTCAGGTACTGCTGTATGTTGAGCAGCTATAGCTATCCTGCTAGCTGTACTCCAGCTAATCAGCCAAGAGATAGCACAGGTATCTCACATAGAAGCCAGCTATGCCAGCAGACTCTGCAAAATGAGTTGTCTTGCATCAGTTAAGTAATAACTGCTGTAACCACACAACAAAAGCAAATTCAGTTAAGTTTCCATTTTCAGACTTGTAAAAGAATTCAAAATAATTCTGTTGTCCCTCTATTCAACTTTTGGTGGAATATAAACATTGTGCAATCGGTTACTCTAGGGCAATGTGCTTAACATTCCTCAGCTGAATTTAGGTAATATGACCCAGGGGGACTGTGGGAGGCAGAAACACACACACACACATAAACACACACACACAACCTTTGCCCTGGTAGCTCAAGCATTCTGACTGAGGCTGGCTTTAAGCTTTTCTGCTGATTTCCTCCCACCATTGATACTACTTGCCTGTTCAGATGAACTAGGTCTAATTTAGTGCATTTTTTCTTAAAATATTCACACTTCGTTTTTCAAGTATCTGATTCCTGCAGAAGTCTGAACAGATTGTCTGCTATCTTTAGGAATTTTCAACATAGCTCACTACTGCAGAGAAAATGCAAACTTATCTATTGAAGTTGCTATTATACGAGTTCAAGCTTTAATCTCTTAGTTTTGTTATATCCCTTATAATTTCTCCTGTACCAAAAGTCAGAATTCTGACTTCTGTATTGTGGACAGATTATTTGCATCGGCTGATACGTTTAAAATTGTATCTTCTATCTAAAAGTATATTATCCAATTTAAGTAACTTTATCTTTAAAATCTGTTCTTTATAAACCATTGGACTATTCTGCAGGAAATATTATTTTAAAATAACCTTTCAGTATGCCAAATTCACATAACGAATGCAACTTGTAACTTTGTGGTTCAACAATGAATGTTTGTTATATTAAGTTTGTTGTATAAAATCTTACATGTTTTAAGTGAAAGGATCATAGAATAATTTAGAAGTCTAGGGGAAAACATTGGCATGCTGTGGGACTGGGGCAGTGGATCTGCTGACAGAGGGCATGGAAAAGGCTGAGTTACCGAATACTGTATTCACCTCATTCTTTACTAGTAAGACCAGCCCTCAGAAATCCAAAGCCCCGGAGATCAGAAAGTCTGGAGTAAGAAACACTATTTGTGGAAGAGGACCAGGTTAGAGAGTACTTCAGCAACCCAGAAGATTGTACTGGCTTCCAGAGTGACCTGGACAGTGTGGGGAAATAAGCCAATAGAACTTCAGGCAGTTCAACAAAGAGAAGTGTGAAGTCCAACACCTAGGGAGGAACAATCCAGTGCACCAGTATATGCTGAGAGCTGACCATCTGGCTGCATTAAAAGGACAGCTGGCAGCAGTTTGGGGAATGTGATCCTTCACCTCTTCTCAGACTTAGGGAGGCCATACTGGAGTGCTGTGTCCAGTTCTGGGCTCTCCAGTACAAGAGAGACATGGACATCATAGAGAGAGTCCATGAAAGGAGACTAAGATAAGTAAGGGCAACTCTTCTATGAGGGAAAGTTGAGAAAGCTAGGACTGTTCAGCCTGAAGAAGAGAAGGCTCGGGGGGATCTCATCAATGTATATAAATACCTGAAAGGAGAATGCAGAGAACATGAAGCCAGTCTCTTTTCAGTGGTATCCAGTGACAGGACCAGGGGTGACAGGCACAAACTGAAACACAGGAGGTTTTTTCTGAATATCACATTTTACTGTGAGATTGAGTACTGGCACTGGTTGCCCAGAAAGGTTTTGGAGTCTTCTTCCTTGGAGATACTCAGAAGCTG
>NW_009952973.1:10537335-10550907 GCF_000747805.2 Chaetura pelagica | reverse complement strand
AGGAGGTTTGGACTAGGTGACCTCCAGAAGTCCTTTCCAACTCAGTCTTTCTGTGATTCTGTGAATCACTAAGCCAGATGTATGGTATTTCCAGTAGATAGTAAAGTGAGCTGTCTCTGGTTCACTGAATCGTGTTCATTTTTATAAACCATATTCAAGTTTGATGAACTGGCATTTTCCATTTAAACTGTGTTTCCTTAGAAATTTTCCAGCCAGATTTGCTGATGAGCTAAGAAACCTTGACATGGCTGAAACTGGGAAAAATGTTTCTTTGGCTATTCAAACTATACAGTGTGGACTGCTGACATCTTGGGGATTTGCAAGTCAGGCATACAGATATAAGATACAGAGACACAAATAAGAAAGACGTTGGAAACCTGACCAATATCTGCTAGGAAATTCTAACACAAGTAAAATTTTCACAGACTCCTTTAATTTCATAAAGTAAAAACACTGTGTATTCCTAGCACCGTATGTTTCCTCCTGAGTGCTGGAAACCTCTCCTCAGTGCTTTTTCTGTTCAGAAATAGCCTTCCAAACGTAGACATAAATTACTACTAATGTAATCGCATCTTGATTCACATCTCTTCTATAAATTTATAGAAAGTTCTTCTCAAAATTTTGTATATGCCAAAACAACTAGAAGTTTTTTTCTCTATTGGAGAATGAAAACACAGTAACATCCTCTGGACAACATGTAACCAAGTAAAGCAACAGCTGGATGAAGTGGAAAGCTATGGCTTCCTGTTGAATGGAAAGAGTTTCAAATCAAAATTTGTAAAATATAATGCAGTATTGGACAAACTTACAGCAATGAGCAAATGCCAAATTCCAGCCGAAGTATGTATAATTTCACATATTTCTGGAAGACAATATCCTGATTTTACAACTTTCCTATAGCAAATCATTTCCTCCAATCCAAGATGACCCAAGTGCATATGGTCCAGTGCTAGAGAAAGCATGCCAAAGATCACTTCAGACGACAAAAATAGGGAATAATGTTCTTGTTACAAATTCAAATTGCAGAAACAGAATCTTAGCAGCAGCCAGGAACAAAGGGACATAACATTGGAAAAAAACAATATTCCATAATTCTACATTTTGGTCTAGGCATACTATGCTCAAAAAAAAAAAAAAAAAAAAAAAAAAAAAAAAAAAAAAAGATTATAACAGTAAT
The DNA here is from genome assembly GCF_000747805.2 of Chaetura pelagica. Taxonomy (NCBI): domain Eukaryota; kingdom Metazoa; phylum Chordata; class Aves; order Apodiformes; family Apodidae; genus Chaetura; species Chaetura pelagica. Next base: position 10,549,730 of record NW_009952973.1, on the reverse strand, counting down.
GAGAACCTTCAAAATATAATTGTTCTGTCTGACTATATACACTATAAAATATATTATAAGAAATGTTTTGAGGCAGATTTAAAATGTATTAAAGAGTTTATCTAAGTTAAAAGAGGAAAATAATTAATAAGTTTCAAACAATTAAGATACCCAAAGTAAAAACCAGTTTTTATGTATTTTCTTAATATTTTTGCAGTTCCTATGCATGGGATTTTTTTCTGGCTGCACATAGTCTGAATATCTAGTTCGAGATACTAACATATGTGCATATCTAAGTATATTATATTAATATGTACGTCACAAGGAAGCACCTTATAATAACAAATGTTATACTGGATAAGAGCTAGTTTTATGAAGTAATGTTTTGATTGGTAGCTCAGTCACTTCACAGTTCTGCTCATTTTAAACTAATACATCAATACTTTCTCCCAAATTTCCTTTAGTTTTTGAGACTACTTTACAGATGTGAAATACAGGACTGTGAAATACAAATCTGTATTTGTTTTCTTCAGGGGGCACAATACAACCACTACCAATCAGTATTTTGGGGGTTTCAGACACATATTTCTCTTGGGATGGAATGGAATGGAATAGAATAATTTCAGTTGGATGGGACCTACAGTGATCATTTAGTCCAACTGTCCAACCATTTCATGGCTGACCAAAAGTTAAAATATGGTACTAAGGCATTGTGCAAATGCCTCTGGTAGATTTCTGGCTCTGTAACGTGAAGCTTTTGAAACACAATCTCTATGTTTTTAGACACTTTAAAATAATTTAATAATTTTGAATCCTCAAGCTTTTAAGTGAGGGTCTTGCTTTTTATTGTACATTTGTAATATATATCTAGATGCATGTGTGAGTAAATACATGTAATTAATGGTGATTTACTCATTAAAGCTGAATACAGAAAGATCACATGTATTTTAGTGATGACAATAATAAGCATAGCTTTTTATTGTCTTTGGTTTTTGCATAAATTGGATTCAACTGGAGCTAAAATCAAGACAGATGTTTTGAAATAGACAGTAGTAGCTGAAAGCTATACAAGTAAAACTTTTCATTTTGTATTCCTAAGATTCTTCCCATTAGGTCACATACACTTGAATACATCTTCCCATTTTCAGAAATTAATTTCTTAAAACAGAAAAACTGGAGTTCAGTGTGTGTAAGAAATTACCATCATGACTATTTATGTCGTACTCATGTAGTATGTTGCTGCAGTATGGAAAATTGCATGGAAAAAGTTATGTTAATGTATTTTGTCCTAATGATGGGATGGATCCAAATTTTATTAAAATCTTTAAAGTGGCTTTGTGACCTGTGAGATTTTGTACTTCAGCTCTAGAATTTATTTCCATGTCTATGTTTCATAAACACAGCATTTTTCTATTGTATAATCTAATTTGTATTAATTACCTAGCATTTGAATTTCGCTACACAATGCGGAATCACAAACAGTTTCTCAGAGTAACTGCTAAAATGGATAAAGGAATATTGCTAATGTTTGAATGAGTAAGATCAGAGGAAAGTAAACTTTATACAACTTTCACAGAAAGTTGTATAAATAATTTATATTTGAATTTCCCCTACACAATGCGGAATCACAAACAGTTTCTCAGAGTAACTGCTAAAATGGATAAAGGAATATTGCTAATGTTTGAATGAGTAAGATCAGAGGAAAGTAAACTTTATACAACTTTCACAGAAAGTTGTATAAATAATTTATTAATGTTTAGGAAAATGTATTCTAATTGTCATAATCTATTAGAAATATGGACCAACATTTTTCTAAATATATTTTAACTACTCAGAATGGACATGTGTGAATGTTTTATAGTGGATTTGATATTGGTCTGGAAGAGAGTCCATCATCTATAAGTTTGTCTACTTGTGTTGGGAGCACTGTTAATAGTGGGTACTGCTTTTTGCACATTCAGCTTCAGGCTATATTAGAGAAATAGGAAATACTTTTTTATATTTTATGAAAATAATATACTGTAAGCTAAGTACAATTTTTTCTATCTTGGAAAGATAAGCTGACTCTGAATGACAGTTGATTTTAGAATTTCCATACCCATATTTATGCTACTAAATAATACACTCTTTTGTAACTGCTAAAAGTCTGTATGTAAATTATTCAAGAATAATGAACATACGACATATACAATAAAATTGCATTTAATAATGTGCTTTGAAATTAATTCTGAATGAGATGGAAGGAAAAGAAAATGGAGATCAAATATCTGTCTAATATAGATTAGTGTAATTCAGCTTACTTCAGTTTTTTTTTCACTGATTTATACCAGCTGAAGTGCTGGCCCGCTCACTAAGTTTTCCAGATCACATCTGGTTTATTCAAACAATTTCTTTTTCATCATTCATCCAATTTTCACCCTATTGTGTTTACACTATTCTGAAATTCAGTGGAGTTTGTTCAAATTTCAAGTTTTGAATTTAGATTTCACATCAAATAAATTCAAAATCCATCTTGGTAAGGAAAACTCTGATTAAAAAACCCTACAAAGTTGGTACATCAGAGTGAAATTTACAGTATGTCATGAGTGTTCATCTAAAACAAGAATAATGTGCCAAAAGAACATATATAGGCAATCTCCTTAGAGGTCATATAATTTTTGTTATTTAGAACGCATATGTGACATCCTCTAATGTCCCAGTGGCTATAGGAGGTAAGAAATCACAGTTAAAATATCACAGAATGAAAATTATTTTTACTCAAAATTATGTTAAAAAATCAGTTTCTGAACTCTGTGTGTATTTATATAATATATATATTTGCAATATGCATATTAATTGGATTTTTGGAAACCAGTGAGAGGTCGTCCATTACCATGAGTGATGCCTAAATTTCACCCAAGTGTCAAAGACTTACCAGAATGCCTGAAAATATATCCTGTGCCAGAATAAAATGCCTTGGAGAATTGAATGTATTTTAAAAGATTCATGGAGCTTGTTCAAGAATGATTAAGTGACTATACTAAATAAATGTTATATATTTATGTATGACAAGTTAATCTTGTTCATACCCTCAGGCTAATGAAAGCCAAGTTAAGAATACATAAAAGAATTATACACACAGTGAGAAGGGATTTGAGGGTCATTGGCATCTATTTGAACATTGCTCAGTAGCCCTGAAATACCAGTTCCCAGGCCAAGTTGTTTCATTCACTTTCTCATTCCTTAACACACAGTTTAGTTATCATAATTCTACCTCTTTTGCTGCTTTCCTCTGGCTAAGACTGTGATGTCAGCCCCATAACATTATTAAGAAAGTTTTTTGTCATGTTCTAGAGTGTTTTCATTGATGTTGTAGTATCTTTTAAGTCGCCCAATTATCCAGATCTCTTACAGAGTATCTTCTTTCTATTCAATTTCTGCTCCTAGCTATTGATTTAAAAAAATACCTTCTAGGATTAATTGAACTGGTATAACTAATACACTGTGACAAAGTAGAAAAGGGGGAAAAGTGATAGAGTAAAAAAAAAAGAAGATAGAGAAAGAAAGAACAAAAGAATGCTCAGATGGCAGTAAGTCATTAGATCACTGCAAAGATACATGTATAGAGATGCAGGAAAAAAGACAATGAAAGAAGGGAAAAAAGCCTATGAAAGAGAGACTGTTGAGCTAGAGAATATGAAGTAAAAGCCAGGTGAATATAGTGAGTAAAGACAACCCAAGTATGAAAAAATTAAGTAGAACTGATCCAGTTTTAAAGTTTAAACAAAAAAAAATAAAAAATAAGACCAAAAGAAAATTGAACCTTTTGGACAGAACAGCATTTTGGAAGATGAGTAGATGCAAGCATTGGGGGTGGGGAAGAGTAATCAAAAACAAAATAAAAAATTGAGTCTATTGCAAAGAGTTTTGGTTAGCTTTGAAATTCTGGAATGAAGAACAGTAAAAAGACACATGAAATTCAATATGGTTAAATGTAAATCACTGCACATAACAAAATATTATATTCTTTGTGACAAAAAAAATCTTGAAACTATGACAGAGAACCGTATGAAAACATCAGAGCTCAGCAGCAATCACAAAAAAATAATCAGAAGTCAGAAAATAAGTGGAGGGTAGATATTTCACTATATATAGTACAATACAAAATCAAGGAATATTGATGAAATTATCAGGAAACGGGCACTTTTTCACACATCAATACATTTTGCATGTCATAAGTTTGTGGGTGTTCAAAAAGCAAAAACATATTAATGAAAAAATACATATTATGTAGTAGAAAACATGACATGGTAGGTTTAATCCAGTTCAAGTTCTATGATGAACTGGTCTTTTACTGGAGAAGTTTAGTTAAACTGCTGGAAGAACTAAATTGTCATGGCATATGCATGCACCCTGTGCCAAAGACCAGTCAGTAGCATACAGTAAAAAGACCATACAGTAGCAAACACCTAAGTTAAGATTATATATGTATTAGCACAATACTGTAAAAATTTAATTTCACTCAGTAGAAGGTTGCTGAACAATTTATTCCAGTTAATGACTTCTTGGCTAAGCAAGAAGCCAAGTCAAAGTTTTTTTCAACTCTTATCCCCTACCGTTTTTCAATTGTTAAAGAAGTCATGTGGGTAGTCTTGTGCTTTTTTCATTTCTGTACACTTTGTCAGTCTCCCAACAGTTCACTGTCACAAGCTGTATATGATAGAACAATCCACAGGGAAGACAATTCTGTGTCTAATTACTGAATTTTGCTCAAAATCTATTCAGAAGGGTAAGAAATGTTGGGTCAGTCTCTAAATGTTTCTAAAAATAATAGTCTTCATCCTTCAATCTGTTTCTTCAGCTGCTTAAGCAATTCAAATTAACTAAAGAGTTCATCTTTTTCTTGCAATGTAAGTGCAGCTTATTGCCATGAATCATCATCTCTAAATCTGTTTGGGAACATGTTTTTCCCTAAGATAATGTAATTTTGGCAAAAATAAAACTTTTTTGGAAGAACATTTTCATTGGGAAAATGTTTCTTAGATCCAGACTACAACTTCTAGCCAAATCTGTGGAAAAATAGACCTAGTTTACACTTCCTAATTGTCTCTAAAACTCTAGAGAGGTTGGCGAAGCACTGGCTTCCTGCATTATAGTGAATGCCGCAAACACAAAGTTTGCCACTACTGGAGAGTGTCTTCTTTCTTTTGTCATGCTGTGCCACATTGAATAAATAGTTAACTATTTATTGGCCCAAAGTAGTGCAGTAACATGAGGCAATGGCTAAGAAGTTCATTGGTCAGCTAATTAAGGTGAAATTTCATTTCAGATCCCCTCATACTGTTTTCCTGTATTATTCTGTTTCTGTAATACACTGAGGATGATACTTAGACATGTTAAGAAACAAAATTAAATACAACATTCATGTCTTTAAATGGTTCAGCAAATTCCCAAACACTCTGCGAACTTTGAAATATACCTACTTGCTATTCATTTTTTCCTGTTTCCAGATGTGACTTATCACCTGAATCTCAAAGTGGTTTTTTTCTGCTCTCTGGCTTACTGACAGAAATTCTTTAAGTGGAAAAAATTGCATCTGTACATCCCACTGAATTGTCATTATACATGTCGTGAACATTTGAGCATGCCAGGTGCAGTGAAAATATTTCATAGAATCGTAGAATCTTAGGAATGTAATAAAATGCCTGAATTTTTTTTATTTTTTTTTTACTATTTAGACAGTCCCATCCATTTCCAGAAATAAAGCTCTACTTTCTTAACCAATCATTGATCAATAATAATATTTGGCTATTGTTGCTACATATATAGGAAATATGATACTAAATGTCAATAGAGAATTGTGGACTCCAGTGTCCAGTTATTTTCCCCAGCCAAAGAAAGTTGTCTTTATTCTGTTAAAACTTTCCTGGATAACACTGATCCAAGTATCCGTGTCAGCTGTATTCTCAGTAGGTGTGATCTACCATGTCGATCTTCAGAAAGAAACATTAACAGGACTGCAGGAAATACACATTCTTGAGTATATCAATATAAAATAATATTTTTTTTAATGCAGCTGTACATTAGCAGAATATAAAAATTATTACTTAACTAAAGCTTGTTGGAAAAGAAGTTTTCTCTGTTATTTATGTTAATGACAGCAAAATTTCAACTTTCTGGAAGAAATAGCTAAATCAAAGACTTCTCTTACAGTTGCCTTTTTTCTTCTCTAAATGTTCAGCTGCCTAGTAAGACTATTTATAATTTGATTTACTGTGGGTTTCTCTTGTAAAGTAATTTACTCTAAGATTAATTGTCTGAGAGCAGTGCTTGGTACATAAAGAAGAACAGGAGAAGAGGAAATTATGTTAAATATTTTATCAGCCAGTGCAATTCCATGTATACACAAAGCCCCATTATAATTATACCAGAATATAGTAATTTCTAACAAAATAAAGAGTTGTTTTTCAACAACTTTTAAGTTTCCATGGAGAAAAGATACATTGGGAGATAATTTTGGTATTGTCAAAATCTGTTTCCCATCAAAAAACAATGTTGAGAAAAATGCTGAATTCAGCTTGTTTCTAAAAATAATACTAGAATAAACTGAAATTTTAATACTGGAAGAAACTGAAGTTTTCCCAATATTTTTTTGCAATCCTTTGTCTTTGAAAAGTGTAATTTCAAAACATGAAAATGTTAGGATCCTTGAATCAATAATGTGCTTCAAAGCACAAGCTTCAACAGGTTCATGAATTTCAACCAACTAGTTGAACAGAAGTAGTCTCCACTTCTCCTAGATCTCTCTATAAGGCATATCAATAGAGTACCAGATATTCTTCAACATTTCAATGTTTTTTGTTGTTTCCCTGGTGAATTGTTGTCTGTGATTCTTCAGTTATCTTTAAAATTATTTCATATTGTTCTTAGCCCAGTATGTGCACTTATGTTCTATCATAATCTTCAGTTAATTTAATTATCTCATTATAAACTTTCTTTGCTAAAGAGAAATGTTCAGCTCGGCCTCGATCCTGCTTCCTTATTATTTTATTTTACCAAATATCTTCATAGCACACAAACAATCACAATGGGGAAATTTTAATACAGCCTTTAATGCTTCTCTCTTGCTTGAATTTGAATAGTTCTATGGAAAATAAAATTATCTTTTATACTGAAAATATTTATGCCAGTTAAAACAAAATACACAGCTGCTGTGGCCAGGAAAACTGTTTTCATATAGCTTGGAACCAACACTTACAAATCTTCTCTGTCACTCAGAATATTAATTTCAGTGTTTCTATTTAGCTTCACTGCTTACACTAAGATTCATGTCAGTGAAGTGGACTCTAAGTAAATGCAGCACAGAAGTTCAGCAATAAACTGTAAAATCACCATTGGTTTAAGTGGGACAAAATCAAACAGACCTATGATAGGCCTTTAAGTGACTGTGTTGGGGCCTTATTTTGTAAGCTTTATTCAGTCTGTGAAGTCAATCAGTGCTAAATACATGATCAGTATAGATGATAATCCCTTCCATGTGAACGTCGCTTCCACTGGCATTCTTATCAAATTTCTCTCAAATTTTGTCCTTGGAGTATCTCTACTACTAACTATCAAATCATATTTTAGAAATAATTATAGATAACATTTGGCAGTGTGAAATAATAGATTGTGGGTATTTTCCAATGGGAAGCAGAAAAAGCAATGTATAAATACGCAAATTGTTTAATATAACATATATCAAAAAACAAACTTGACATGGCAACTTTTTTTCCATTGAATGAGAGGAATGGTGGGGATGAGAAACACATTAGAAAAGACTTCAAGTAAGCACAGTGAAATGTAAGAATAACGTGACCAGTGTAATCTATGCAGCTAATCAGGCAAATCTTGCAGATTAATCTTTCTTTCTCACTTTGTCACTTAATGAAATGTATGGGGTTTTTTGAGAGAAAATAGCTTTGTAAAACTGTTTCCCATCCAACTAGAAACAAAGCCAAGGCTGAATACAAAGCTTTAGACATGAAATACACATGAAGGAAGACTGTTTTAGAGATTGTAATCAATATCCCTCTTGCCAGCCTTTTCCCTTTGGTCTTGCTCTATGACTTCCAACTCATCTGGAAAGAGCAGCAATAATATTTATTTATTTATTTATTTTTATTTTTTTTATTTTCTGTTCATACTGAGTTGTTCTGTTACCAAGCATCTGTTGCAGAAGTGAGACACAGCTCTAATACTGAGAAATGTCTCTAACTTTTTGTTAGAATTTCTGATGATATTGTGTGTAGTAATGTTGTGAAATCTGTGGGTTTATGCCTTTTCAGTTTCACTGAGTTTTATTCTTGTGAAGTTTCACATAACCGTCAGTTTATGTCATTCCAGTGAACTTGCTAGTAAATAATACCATACATTGTTACACTTGATGCAAATATAGCTAGTAAATTGGGCAAATATTTGACAATATAAAGCATGTTCAAAATTAAAAAGCTTTGTATTAAAACAAGAATAAATGCATGCTCACTGGAAGAGCTGAGGATATTTAATTGCTCTCTGCTTTTTTTTGGAAAGAAATGAGTAAAAATTACCTTTACATGCATTTAAAAGGCTTTCATCTGTACCTAAGTGCCTAATGTGCAATCTAAGAAAGGCAGTCAATTAGATTATTAAAGCTATTGTTGAAGCACTGGGCTGGGAATACGCACTTAGACTGAGGAAATGTCTACTATGAATTTGCTGTGAGGCCTTGATCAAGTGACATAAAGCCTACAATTTTAGACATTTACCATACTGGGATTCATACATAAACTGGATCTGTACAGGTGCTTTTAAAATATCTGCTATAGTCAATTTAACAGCAGATAAGCGAGTTTGGAATAAACAGCTTAGTAACTGAAATGAGCAAACACAAATCCATTACATTGTCCTTCAGTTACTTTGCTGAAGATTGCAAAAATGCATATATGTTCATAATTTTTTCTTGTTTTTTTCATGTTTCTTGATTTACTTGGAGAGTGATGCCTGGAGGGGGATGCATTTTCAATTCAATGTGCTAGAGGCATGTTAACCTGAAAAAAATGCAATGCTATTATTGCTAAAATAATAAAAAACTGTAAACTGTAGACCTCCTCCAGATTCTGTACTTGATTTTTTCTTACTGTCAAAAAGCTTAAGAGAAATGCCAGAAACCAAGAAATCATAATCCTGTGCTCAAGTATTGCAAACTGTAATGGTAGTGTTGGAACATGAATAAGACAGAAATAGAAGTTACGTAAACACAGCTGACCTCTTTTTATCAGAGTTTACTAGAGCAAAAACTGTGCCTGAGAAAATAACAGATAAAGTCAAAATATGACCAAAATAAAACTGCCATGAAACAGTGTTTCAGTTCGAAGATACCTGGAGATAGGGCATAGCTGGATTTTCACTCAGCTAGATTCCTCAAAAGTGCTTTAGTGATAATGTACACCACTTTAGGCACTTAACTACACATTTAGGCAACTCCAGTATCACTAACTGCCACTTTTCTCCAAAGGCAGGTACATTCCCTCTGCATTTCTGTTTCAGCCTATGAGTTTTTGTTCACATCAGTTTGAATTCCAGCCTGCTGTTATCTTAGCTGAAGCTCAGTCCCAAATGAGGACTCCTGGCCTAAGAACCTTCTTCCTCAGTAGACTCAATTTTGTAGGCATATTCTGACCACAAGTATGAAAACAGATTAGTATAAAATTGCTCAGATACTGGTCAGCTACTTATACTTTTAGCCATTTTATAAGTCTTGCAGTAAATACATTTTCTTTAGGATAAATTACCTCAGCTGAAATTCCTGTGTCAAAATATGTGAAGTACAGACTTGAAGCTATGTCCTGAGCATTTTAAACTAAAGTATTTTAACCTATAGGTCGCTGGGCCATTTGCTACACTTGCTTCCAAGCCATTTGCTTCCCTTCCTCCAGGAAGGGAAAAAACACCCCAAAACAAGCAGCTTCTAGGAGCAGCTCACAGAGAATACCATTTATAGTTACCTCTTGTGAACTTTACCACTAATCACTGGAGATGCAAACTATTCGGAGAGAACTGTGGTGTGCAAGTTTTTTTCTGTTTAGGAATAATTATGGCTAGAATGGCTCCCAAACTATGTAAGGGAAGACCCTGTAACATTGGCTGAAGTACTGAAAAAGTCCAGCTTTGTATTTACTACTCAGACAGAAAGCAGAAATTTAATTACAAATGTCATGCTGAGTAAATAACTTAAGTGCTTTATATTTCTGCCATTAACTTTTATGTCATTTCTGGTATTGTTCCATTCTATCAACATGCAGAATGCCTCCTAGCACAGACTGAAGTTTAGTATGTCTGCATTTCCCAGCTGATAACTGAATTCCATACTGGTGTGATGGTAATAGTCAGATATGGATGTGACAGGAAATTATTTGGATGTCCTTGAAAAGATCTTATTTTAGAAACAGTTGATGCTTTGATAGGACCATGGAAACAGGCTAGACTATAGGAAAATACTTATTTGAAACCAGTGAATATTCAGATATTTAGACAGCCTAAGTAGAGCTATGTTCACTATCTAGTTAAAAATAATTTGCTAAATTCTGATGCCTGACTCCTAGACGTGTTTCCTGAAATGGAATGGAAAAGCCATCCTTTAATGGAAAAAAGAAAAGCATATATTTACAATGCCCAAAGGACGACAGTGTGAGGAGCAAACAGGGCATATGGAGTCTCATGTCTTGGTACATTTACTATTTAAAAATACGTTTAAATGGATTTTTTTTTATTTTTTTTTTTTAATAAAGAAATACATTGTTAGCTGTGGCATTAACATCAAGATACAGTTTCAGGCTTACTTATAATTTGTTATCATGTAGGATACAAACTTTGTTCCAACACCCTTAATATATTACATTGTTACAGAAAACCAGGACATAATGTTTTAATATAGTGTCACACATTACAATGATTCAGCAATATTTGCTAGAGATAAATAATAATTTTTAAAATCAACTCAGTTTTTATTACTAATCCACAAAGAGCAAGGACATATGTTGGCTCATCTGAACAGCTCTGTTCAAGATTCAAGGACTTCTATAAAAGGAATTATTTTACATTTTTAGTTTAGTTGTATTTCTCTAAACAGATTATTTTCCATAGAAAAGGCTCATTGATTGTCACAATGACAAATGCACCTATACGGGGCTGTTCTCTGATGTCCTTTGAGTTTTAGGCTTGCCTTTTGAATCAGATAAAAACAGTGTTTTAGATAAAGCGAAACATCCAGGAAGAAACATGTTGACATCAAAATCTCTTAGCAAACAATTTTATAGCAAATACTTTACATTAATTGAGATTATCAGCTACTTACTGTGGGTTTTGTCTACAGAATCTCTGAATTAGCATTTGCAGAAGCAAATTGGCTAAGACAGAATGCTGCCAAAGTGCAGAAGATCATTTGAAATGAAATTCAGGAAGTGACATTAAAAAACCTTTGAAAGATGCCAAATGCTAACACAAGTTATATTTCTGAAATTTAGACTGCAAACCCTCATGAATGAGGACTTGTAATGTAATGAAAATTGAAAAAATATATGAAACCAAATTTTCAAAGGTATAAATTACAAATGTAATTGTGATTTGTCAATTTTCTTCATTAGAAATAGCACCAGTTGTTCAATGACAAATGTTTCAACAACAAATACTTCATTTAGATTTTCCTTGTGATTTTTAAAAAAAGATAACATATGTCTTTTTAGAAAACCAAATCTTTTCATATGATCAAAAGATATGTTAAAATTTAAAGGAAAATTGGTTCTGAAGAATCAATAGTTGTTTCTTTTTCTAGTTCAACTTCTCTACCTCAAATTTGAACATGTATGAAAACCAGACAATGTTCTTTTTTCTCAAAAGAAATTCCCTTTAACTACAACTAATTTCACAGGCCTTGTACCATTACTAGATCTTGACTTCATCATTATTAAAAAGTGGACTTTGAGCAAAGTGACAGATAACTCATCCTTGGGATGTTCAAGCTTGGTCAGATACAGAATTATAAGAACACTGATAGAGCTGAACTAGAAGTCCTAGGAAGCTTTTTCTGTTCATGATTTTTGGGACAACATGCTAAGCAATGAGGTTTTTGTTTTCTGTCTCTAAGAAAAGTGAGATTTCTGGAAGCTAGTTCGTTTGTAAATAAAATACTGTTATGAAATATCTGATCCATTAACACTGTAGTTCATACTTTGGCAAGGGTTTTCGTGTAGTTAGATCCTTGTCTAAAATAATTGTACAAGCAAAATTCTTTATTTCTGTCTTTTTTTCCCCCTCATTCAATTCTGATCCTTTAATGCCTTTCAGTGACCAGTAAATCCAGCAGTTAACTTAGAGATAAGTCCTATGCATAGGATCTTTTATATCAAGTATGCAAACAT
>NW_009952973.1:10512031-10537264 GCF_000747805.2 Chaetura pelagica | reverse complement strand
CACTCCCCTGAGAATTGGAGAAGTTGTGATGTTGTGCACCCAAGGAAAGACATGCTCAAGACTTTGAAGACTGTATGGAACACTCTTAGAAAAAGTTGATTGACAACTTTACTTTGTATAAAAAAGTATTGAATTTGGGAATTACTAATATGTGGATTAAAGCAATTGTCTTTCATTTCCAGAAATTATAAGCATTAGTAGTTCTTCATTAAAATAAGACAGACTATTTTAGAAACAATGACAGTGTTAACACCGTTAAAAATTAACTGCACTATTCTAAAATTCTCACAAGATATAAAATTTAACCTGAATGTTCCTATACATTGTAAAAGCACTACAGTCTTTATTCTAAAAATAAGTTATATGTGAATTATTATTTTTCTTACATATATATATATATATATATATAATCAGAATCATTAAGATTGGAAGGGACCTTAAAGATCATCAAGTTCCATGAGCAGGGAACCCCACCTCTAGACCATGTTGCACAAAACCTCATCCAACCTGGCCTTAAAAACCGCCAGGGATGGGGCATCAACAACCTCCCTGGGCAACCCATTCCAGTTCCTCACCACCCTTATAGTGAAGAATTTCTTCCTAATATCTAACCTAAATCTCCCCTCTCTCAGTTTAAAACCATTACCCCTAGTCCAATCACCATCTTCTCTGATGAAAAGTCCCTCCCCAGCTATCCTATGTTAAATTAAAGAAATAATTGGAAGTGTAGAATCATTGAATCATAGAATAATTTAGGTTAGAAAAGACCTTTAGGATCATCAGGTCCAACCTTTAACCCTACTCTACCATATTTACCCCCAAACAATATCCCCAAGCACCACATCTCTATGACTTTTAAACACATCCAGGGATAATGATTCAACCCACCTCTCTGGGCAGCCTGTTCCAATGTCTGACAAACCTTCCAGCTAAAAAGATTTTCCTAATTTTCAGCCTAATCCTCTCCTAGTGTAGCTTTAGGCCATTCCCTCCTGTCCTATCACTATTTACTTGTGAGATGAGACCAGCACCTACCTCTCTACAATGCCCTTTCAGGTAGTTGTAGAGAGTGATGAGGTCTCACCTCAGCCTCCTTTTCTTCAGACTGAACAGCCCCGGTTCCCTCAGCTGCTCCTCATAAGACTCTTTTCTAGGCCTTTCACCAGCCTAGATGCTCTTCTCTGCACCCACTCCAGCACCTCAATATCTTTCATGTGTTGAGGTGCCCAAAACTAAACACAGTACTCGAGGTGGGGCTTCACTAGTGCCTGTGTGCAGAGGGAGGATCACTTCCTTAGACCTGCTTGCAACACTGTTTCTAATACAGGCCAGGATGCCATTGTCCTTCTCGGCCACCTGGGCACACTCCTGGCTCATATTCAGCCACTTGTTCATCAGTGTCTCTCTTCGTGTGGGTCCCCTCCCCAGCCCCTCTCCCCAAAGCCTGTAGCATTGTATGGGACTGTTGTGGCCCAAGTGCAGGACCTGGCCCGGGCCTTGTTAAATCTCATACAATTTGCCCAGCCCATCAATCCAGTCTGTCTGAGTCTCTCTTTAAAGCCTCCCTACCCTCAGGCAGTTCAACACTCCTACCCAACTTGGTGTCACCTGCAAACCTACTGAGGGTGCATTCTACCTCCTATTTTTTTTTATTTATTTTTTTTTCTTGAAAGAATATTGCTTTCAGAAGTTTATCCTTTAGGAAAATACCTTTGTCAAAATTACAAATACACACTTTCCACTGGGCTTGGAAACAATTGGTTTACTTATAATTTGTCAATCTATGTAAACTAAGATTTTATGCCGGTTTAAAAAGTTCTCTTTAGACATCAGATCACATACTGTGCTAGACAGCTAAGGAGGAGTGTGTACTTGCTCGTCTTTTAACAGATAACCTTGAACTGGGTCATTGTATTATAGAATTATATAACATAATTGTTCTAACTTTTGCTTAAAGAAAATCCATCTTCCCAGGAGGATTTTCGTAGGTGTCAGTCATTTTTCAGATCATTTTGCCAAATCCAGTCTTTTCATGGGTCATTAGGAAACAGGCTGTCAAATATTGTAAACTTCTGGATTATTTCTAGCTTCTGAATAAAAGCCAAATGGTAATGTACTCAGTTATTAAAATTTTTGAGAGAAAAAAATTAGGAGATACAGGAAGTAATTAAAGTCTCTGATAATTTTCAGTATCTCCAAAAATAACCTGCCTCTTGAGGCTGATAGTTTCAAGAGTAAGTGATTAAAAAAACTTGTCAGTCTTCAACGATAACAGCATTTGGTCAAGGCACTTTTCTATGTGTAGGAAATAAAATTTTCAAATTTGTTTATTTAGAATGACTACTGGAGAAGTTTTCTTTTAAATGCATAAACATGTCATGTCAAATATGAAGTGGATAACCCTTTGTAAATAACATAAGAGAGGGAGAAATTAATTTCTTAAACAGACTGAGATTTCCAAGCAGGCTTGTGGCTAATTATGTGGGATATTCATCATATAACTAATGTGAAACTCACAGATATGACAAAATATTAGTTATAGTTTTGAAAATGCTGATTTCACTTTCAGGAAAGTAATAATTTTATGTTTTTTTCGAGATCCGTAGTCTAATAAAATGCCTATTAATATTAATAAAATCTCTCAGTTGACTTAACTGCATATCAGGTTGCTAAGTTAAACCCTGTATCTACAGGATTAAAAAACTAGTCTGAGATATAATTTTACCGTATGAAATATTCTATTTGTTTTGTTCATCACCATGTACGTGATCTAAAAGAAGAGAAGATACTTGATTTCCTTCAATTAAATTCTGCTTTTTGGAATGTAGAAAATGAAAGATATACTGGAAAGGAATTCCTAAAATACCGTGCATTCTTACTCAATACAACATTTGGGTCTGAGGCAGTAACACATTTTGGAATTCCCCCACTGGAAAATGTTTTTTAGCTGAATAATGTGGCTGACATGGCTGATCTTAAACCAGGCCAGATAATATTTCTAAGAAGCAATGATTCTTTCTTAGAACTGGAACATGTCATATTTCCAGCTCTAAAATTTAAGAGCATAATTTTCAGAAACTTCCTTATATAGAAGAAATAATTGAGATATTTATTTCATTTTTTAATCTACAATTTTATGTAGTGAAATTTGGATTGCTTTGGTATAATGGAGAGTAGAGTTTGACTTACATAGCTGTTTGGTTTTTTTTTATCATGTTGTTGAAATTTGGGCTAGTCTCTCATAAACAACAAGAAAAAATCTAGGGAGTATTGATGTAGATAGGAACACTGAAAGTTTCATCATGGAACTCCAGTCTGTATTTTAGTTTTTTGTTGGTCCAGATATCCATTCTCACTCAGATAAATAGTTCCTAAAAAGTAAATTTAAAAATTATGGTAAGTATAATATACAATTGTTATTTAAAAAGCACTGGGTATAATGAGATCTAGAGGTCCAAGAAATTGCTGAGGATATTAAATATCTGTGCTAGATATGCAAAATTAATGAGAAAATAGTCTCTAAATATAAAATGCAGACAGGTCAAATTCAGGAAAATCCACATCGTTTATAGCAACATTTTGAGTAGAAAATATTTGATTCCTAGAATTGCAAAATGGTTGTGCAGATGAATCAAATTCATATTAGATTATCTCAGGACATTCTTTAAATCAGTTTATCATAGATACAGAATCAAATACCATGTACTAGTGTGAATAAATTATTTTGAATCATAGTCTAAAAAAAAATGGCCCTATCACAATTTACCATCTGAAAAGTTCTTACAGTTTTTACTTAGTATGAAACAAACCATAATCAGGGCAGATATTTTCCCATTATATCTACGCAGAATGACAAAAAATACAGATAGGTAACTAAGCTTATGTAATGATCATGTTAAAAATGTCAGAAAACTGAAATAATGAAGTATTTTCAAGAAAAATTTGAATTCAATAGCATAAAGTTTGAACATGCTTTGATCTTACATCCATAAACCAATTTGGTGGTCAAAGGGTTTAAGAGTCATTGCCTTAAAGTATCTGTATTTGGAAAGGATGAACAGTGGTTAACTTCAACTTTTTACCTTTTAATTTTACTCATTTGATGTTGAAATCAAATGTTTACCTTTCCAAAACAATTATTATTAAATACTTTCTGGATACTCTTAAGCAAAAAGGTAGTTTTTAAGTACTAAAAAGTGGAACTTTCCCTTAAGTTTGAATAACATAGATAGTACTCATCAATAATGGAAAATGATGTACAGAAAAATCTTCAAGCCTATCTCCTCAATTGACATATTGTCAAAAAAAGGAATTATGTGCCTAGATAGGATCTAGGTACCTAAGTAATTCTGAGAATTTAGATATGCTTCTGTGGAAAAAAAGCTTAAGGCTGAAATTATAGTTGTAAATGAAAAGATTAATATTCCTTGGCATTTAAGTTAAATGATCTGAGCTGCTTTGGAGGGTCTTGGTAAAATATTATGACATTTTTGGGAACTAACAGGCTGAGAAATATGTCAGAGTTAAAACAAAATTAGTCCACATCCTTTGGAAGTAAACTTAGACCTCGTTTTTTTCCCTTCATTCCTCCATCTCATTTTACAGCTTATTAGTACACTGAATTCTTGATGTGTGTTGAGCTGAAACAAATTTTAATGCTACAACTTACAGATCATTCTACAACTCCAGAATGTTTCCTTTTTTTCATGACGAAGATATATATGCTTACACATCTATCAAAGGCCACTCTGTTTTCCATCACTACACTCGTTTAGCTGACTGTTTCCTTTTTATGCATGGAGCACACATTGCTCCTAGTGCCTGTTTTTCTTTTATCATAAATTTCAGTCCCCACTGAATAGGAAGATATTTGTTAACAGTACTTATGTTTTTAAGTAAAAACATGAAGTTCAGATTCTGAAATATGTTTGAAAAGTCAGAGCTGTTGTTACTAGAAGGAATTCAAACTTCTAGAAACGCTGACATGAAACATTGCACTCATTGTTGAGAGAGGGTCAGTAGTTCAGATAGACACTGTTATAGACAATTCCAAAATTGAAACTCCAGGAGTACTGACAATATATTTTTAAAGCACCTTTCTCTGTGCTCAGTTATATGTTATTCCTAGAAATATGATGGCTTTGCAGCAAAGAGACAGTTAAGGCAGTGATTTATAGAACAGCCTTATCACAACACATATTAAAAAGTGAAAGGAAAATGTAGTTCTAGAATTCATAGCCACTCCTAGTAATTTTGCCTGTTTTTAAGGAACTATGTATAATAGAGGTTGCTCATGGAGACATATTTACTTTCAATGGATAGTGTCCTACCAGAAGAGGGGCACTTAATCTTTCTGAAAAACATTCAAGTATTACAGAAAGAAATTATGCCAGTACATTCTAGAAACAAGAGAGTATGCAATATCACTACAATGTTTGAATTACAAACATTATTTGATCATATTCTTAAATAATAAAATGCACTAATGATGTCTTGATTGGCCTTTCTTCTTAAGGATACCAATCAGCTGTAAAAGCCATACAATCATCCTAATTCTTGGACCAACACAGAGTATTTTGATTCCTCATTCTGAAATATTATCTGAACTCTTAAATTACTACATTAGGTTATATGTTTTGTTTTCTATTTGCTATGGAATTATTTTTAAAAGACGAAAACCTCACATTTCATTAATTTATGTGGCAGTGTGCTCAACATAGTCAATTGCTTTAAAGTTTTGCAGAATTAGGGTGTTCATTGTATGTGACTATATCATCATGCTTGATAAAAACATCTGTCACAACCAGTGGTCAGACAAATTACATGATTTCCTAAGCTGTTGTACCAAACACCTCTTATTTGCTCTACTAACATAATGACATCATAACATACTTCACAAAGTGCTCTCCTGTGCATGTGGAATGAAGTGATGTGCTGCATTGTCAGTTTTCTGAGTAGCAACATATCACCTTGTCTTGAGAAAAATGGTCGCATTGATTAAGTTTTTTCTTGAACTTATCTTTTTCTAAGATATTATATTTGAAGTCACATCACAAAATAATAATTATTTTTATGAATGTTGTAATTTATGATACCTCAAGGAAAATAATTATGCAGGCATATAGTTAAGATGTATTATTTGGAAACCATGACTAAGGTAATTTTAGCAGTAACTGAAAAGAAGTCTTATAATTACTATCAAGGACCAAGTTTTTGGATACCATAGGTATGAGATGAATATCTCTGTGTTCCAAGACTACTTTAAAGGGAAAGATTATCCTTCACATCCTTTAAAATTCCACTACAAAAATTTAACCCCATTAGCCACTGCACAAGCATTGCTCAGTTGTAGGCTCATGTTTGCCTTTCTATACAGTTATTGTTGAATTTTTTTACTGATAAAATTCCTTCATTTTAATTAATCAATAATTTAAGTTCTCAGGTTTTTTGTTTGTTTTTTTTTGTCAAATTGATAAAACAAAATCAACTATAATGAAGAATATTTAGAATAAGTAACTGTGTCTCTAACCGGTCACTAGTAAGTGAGTGGTGTTTGTCTTGAACTTGCTGAAATGGATCTCACTACTAAACACTGTTTAGACTTACGTGTGGATTGGAATATTCAATGGTACACAGCACATAAGCAACACAGTTGTGGAGCTAGGACTAGAACCACAGAAGTTTAATCATTGCACTATTACTGTCAAAATATCCAGCTGTTGCAAAATCTGAGTTCCACTTCCAACCTTTGTTAATGATGCAGAATCAGGTGAAAACATATAGTTGGGAAGATACTCTGTCATATATTAGTGTAGCCATTTTGACTATCCCTAATAGTAAAGAGAGTTTAACATAGAATTTATCCTGTGCTAGAAGCCAATGTACAATTTCAAGAGTCTTTATTTGCTGTTTCCTTGCATGTCCTAAAGCCTGAGTGCTTGTGTTTTGTTTTCTCTTGCATACATGCCAGCGTATATCAGAATCATAACTTCTCATGCTCTGGCACCATAACAGATACAGACACCGTAACAGGACTCATTATAGCATGTGCACTGAAAAGGGGACTGGATACCATAGAATGGGAAAACCAAAGCCATCTCTATTACTGACCTGAAACCCAACTTTGAGCCTGAGGATTCTGCCCCAGATGCAGAGCACACCTGAAGGACGACATCCGTTTCAATACCGTACTTCCCCTGAAAAACAAGGCTGATTAAGTCAGATGCTGAGCTATTCCCAGGACAATACTGTTGCATCTAACATGCAAGTTAGTAACTCTGCAAGGCACTGCACATTTAGACATGCAAAACTTAAGTCAAAACTTAAGACATCTCCCTCTCACTGCCTAGCTACCTTCACCCCCAGAAATTTACACATTTAGTGATTTTATGTACCCTCAGGGTCAGACTCTGAGACTGACACTGTGAAATAAAGTTTAAACTTTAAAGTTTAAATACAAAGCTATGTAATTTGTGACCTTTCTCTAACTTGTCTATGAATCTAGCCTGTAAATTATATTTTATCCTCTAGTAACTAATAAAATTCTTCATAATGAAACATAAATTACTGACCTCCCTTCAGGAATTTATTTTACTGCTTTCCTTGTTCTTCTACCAGTTAGTCTTAAACGCAGGAAGGAGTGAGAAGATTCAAAATTCATAAACTTTCATGCATTTTGGCTGATTGATTAGCAATTGTAAATGTCAAAGAAATTTTCTTTATTTGTAGTTGAAACATTCCTCTAGATTTTCCAGGAAATACTGAGTGACAATGAAGAAGGCACGATTACCATTATTCTGGCTAGAAATGTATTAAGAATAAAATTATAACAATGCATTTAACCTCTCTATGAAGTGATTGACATATGGTTATTCACAGCTCCAAAAAGTTTAAGAAGATTTTAAAACTACATAGACTGGAATAAGTAAATGAGTGGGAAATACTTTGTTGTGCACAAAATACCTACACCAAAAGCATAGGATATACACTTCTGCAGGGCAGAAAAGAGTTCATTTTATAAATGGGAGAGATTCTTTATGTACTGACAGTGAAAAATATAGTAGTTCTATTGAATTATTTATTGAGAGTGACCATAACTTACTACAATCCCTATGGTGATTTACAAAATTGCTGATTTTGAGTGTAGTGTAGAAATACTCTACTACATTTACTTGTTGAGCACATCCTATTTTTTAAATGAACTTTTTCATGTTAGATTTTACTTTCTATTTTACTCTAATATTCTCATACTCTAAAACAGGTGCCAGAAATTTTCAGCTGAGGTCTGAAATTTGTTAAAAATATATGGGATATTAATTTACTCAAAACTACTCAAAACTTTACTCAAAACTAATATATGACTAGTTTAACAGGTCTTTAGAAGGTTGTGTTTGAGTTGCACATTTCCTTTCTGCTAACGTAGGACTCTGGCCAGCAGAGGTCATCCTGAGTCAGCGGGATTTCGTATTCCCACTTTTCTGATGATCTCTTCAGGTAAAGCTTCTGATAAAAACCGAAGAAATGCTTCCAACAAAAATATCCCATGGCTTTGATAGTATTCCTAGCATAAACTGATCATTTTCTTCCCTAGTCTGCAGGTTGCCAGTCTGCACCCTGACAGTAGTGTCTCATAATTACAGCAAGGTCAATTTGTTAAGCTTTTGTCTACTGTGCCATTAATTTCACATTCTTTTCCATAACTGTCCACACACACAGCACAAACTACCTCACTTCTAGGTGCCAGTTAGACCACAGAACAGAAGACTATAGCACTAAAGACTTTCCTAGGACCACACAACAGCAGAAGACACAACTGGGACTGTAAGTTTTCTTCCAAAATTGCAAATGAACATAAGAATGTGCAGTCACCAGATGGCACAGCTTGGCTAGTTTTCCCCAAGCACCAGAAGAAAGAGGGATTCTGTGACTGCATGGCCATTAGTAGATGTTACTCCTTTCACAGCAATAGCAGAGAATACACTGGGGAAAATGATGGATTGATGGAATGAATGTAACTGTACCAAGAATGGAGCATGGCTTCACAGTGGAGCAAAGGCAGCAATAGTGTTATTACAGGTTTCTATTCACAAGTCTAGGGCTCACTCAGTAGCCAAGACCAAGGCAAAGGTGCCCACTAGATCAATGATTCCAGAAGTCAGCTAGCAGGAGCTCTGTGAGAAACTGTGAGAGAGGGAAAAAGAAGAATGTCAGCTGATAACAGGAAAAGGAAAAAGTATCTGTGCCAGTCCTGACCAGTGAACAGAGGAGAATCACCTGGGTTGTTTGGTCTTCTGGCAGCAACAGTAAGAAATAAAACCTGGATGGTAGGGGCAGAAATGCCTTCTATTTGTTTCTAAGATTAAATTTGTAGATACTGTACATATTTTTCCAGTCACATCTAAATCTTGCTAGTTGTATTAGTGCAGCATCATCTTTGAAGACTCATAATGTTATTTTGAACACATGCAACATTAAGATTTCTTGAGGTTAATTTACTTCACCAGGCTGACTTATGACTGCAGGATGAGTTTACCGTGTGTTCATCCTGAGAGAATTCACATGTCAGCAGAGCAGCCTAGTCACTCAGCAATAGGCAAGGCAGGATCAAGATGCTTCAGATGATTACATTTCTCATTCTGCTGGTAGAACTCATTAGGTGTCCAGTAACAGAGGGAAACTACTTCTATTGCCCAATTTCTGATTTTACTCTTTAAAAGAATATTAAAAATTGGGTGTAAAGATACTTGTCTTTTGTTTCATGCCTTCCCTGTTTGCTGGTAGTTATAATTTTTGCTCTCCATTCTTGGTCACAATATGTGGTCTACAGCCTGTGTCAAATGCTTCTCCTTGGTTTTCTACTAATATACGAGATATGGAAACCAGAAAATGTCAGTTATGATAGGGATTTATTCTGATATTAACTGGTTGAAGCCCATACCAATACCAAGGAATTCTTCTGATTATTAAATCCCCCTTTTCTTTAATCTGTTCACCCTGGAAATCTCTAAGCATCATACATGCCTTGTTTCTCTTAAGACTTGAATAACATTTATTTAAGGAAGCTTAATTTAGGAACTATTCACTTCAACAGGTTTGGATCAACCTATAAAATATTTCTATACACTATATTCTATGTACTATGTACTGTAAACTATATAGCATATTCTATAGAGTATATATCACATATATATACATAATCAATAATTCTTTATGTGTATATATATATGTAGTGTCAGTGATTTACATAATGTGTCAATGAAACAGTTTTATATATTAATAATATATAAATGTATGTTAATAATCTTGAATACAAAAGGCTTTCATTGAATGCTATGCTTACAGAATGACAGAATTGTCATGGCTGGAAAGGACCTCTGAGATCACTGAGTCCAACCATCAGCACAAAACAACCAAACCAAACCACACCCACAAAACCCCCCACAACTTCAAGGGGTAGAGCATGCCCTGACGTGCCAACAGAGTCTAGCTTTATAGAAATAAACTTGTACAGCAAATAAATCTTTTCCTAACCTTTATGAAAGAAAATGTTAAATTTAGAATGTTACATAATATCAAGCGATACTATCTCATTCTGGTATTTTTATACTGTATGACATATCATTTTATTTCATGAAAAGAAAATATGCAGACTTACATTTAAAGAAAGTAAATTTGTAGCTGGATAACACAATTAATTCGACAAGTAATAGTCCAGTACAAATTGTTTCATGTTTGGTTTACAGCCAAAATATGCTGAAGTATGTACATTATTTTTGGCAAAACTTGAATTCAACTTGGAGCATGCTACTGGTTACTTAGTTTTCTGTTACCACAGTTGAGCATAACTGCTGAACATACTGAATATAACAGATAGCATAATGAACTGTATTGATTGGTTATAACACTACTAGAGAAGAAAAGCGTCTGAGACACTTGGAATATGTGGGGTTTAAACTTGTTAGTTTAGTTAGTTAGTGTTTGTGCACTGCTGACTTTGTTGTACTCCAGGACATTTTAGGATTCAATTATCAGGAGTCTGCTTTGTTTTCGTTTTTAGTATCATGTAGAAGCATAACACCATCTAAATAGAAGTTTATAGTTTAGTATAAAAGTAATCTCTTTCATACTCAAATGATACGAACACTGGTGAACAGTAAACTGAAGGAAATGATACTGAACATAAAGTACAACTTCAGGAAGCCCACTTGTATAGCATGGAAGTGTTTCTATTCTGTGTATTAGGTCACTATTGAAATGTCTGTTTTTTCACTCAGGGTAGCAAAAATATTCTAAGTATGGAAAATACATTTTATTTCTACAGATTGCATAGTATATCAGAGTCTTGTTCAGACTGGGACTGCACAATATTTCTGAAATGAAAATAATAGGTTTTTCCTGTAGATGGGTTTTAACTATATAGAAACTAGCTCTTCTTAAGAACTCTGTGAGATATCCTCCCTGAAAAATAGACATGTATTTGTATCCTGAAACATCATTTGAGTAGCAAATGCTTGCATGGATATCTACATTCTGCTAAACACATTTGCTGTGTCTGAGGGTAATCTGGAAATTGTTTATAAAGAGGCACCAGAATACCCTTGTATCTGTTTGACCTACCACAGTTTTTAGTGTCATTAGTTGGTAATGATTCTAAAGTAATCAAGAATAAATAAGAGAGCAAAAGAACAGGTTTCTCTGGCACGTCTTGTAGATTACATAGCTGTAAAGACATTCCATTAAAGATTCCTGATAATACGTAAGAGACACATAAAAATTCCTGCTTTGGTTAGCAAGAGATTTAGAGATTTTTGCTGACAGACAATCTCAATTAACTCTGAGTATATTTTCAGTATGAATTAAACCCAGCTATGTTTCTATTGTTCTAAAAGTGTCTAGTGGTCAGCTGTCATTACTTAAAAAGACAGCCCATTTCCCAACAGTTACCGCACTGTGGGGTTTAAGATAATGCCTTTTATTCTTTCATTATTTGAGATATCACTGTGTACTGACTTCATAAATGTAGTCTTCTAGTGTTCAACTGAGCTGTCCAAATATTTCAGTGATCAAAAATTCAGCTCAGTTTTCTTATTTTAATGGGGACATTTAGTAGTATTTATACAGTTCTAATAGATGAGCACCTAGGAAAGTTCTCTAAGAGTTTTGTATTCGGAAAACCTGCTATCATTAAAGTAGGAAGAAAAAATTCAAACTATAGAACAGAGTTGTAAACATCAGTATATGAACAACAAAGCATGTATTAATTTCAGGTCACTAATAACTCCTTGTCTAACTTGTGAGATGCTGCCTTGTGAAGATGTTTAATCTAGCCAAAATTTATGCATGCCAAGAGTATTCAACAACTATTTCATAAATATTTAAAAAATATTATTTTACTGAAAACTACTTACATGTATGTGCTTAATGTGAGGTTTTTGAACTATCTTAATAATGAAGTTTAAATATTAACATAAAAAGTGTGATAAGCTGCTTTTTTAATGTCTATTTCAATTTATAAAAGTATTTTCTTTTGAAATGAACTTTTCTATCAGTCTCTAAAATAATATGAGGGGAAAATTGTAAGCCAAATAAAAAACACTACTCAAAAGTACAAATTGACATATATTGTGACAATTCTTAAATTAGAAGGTAAAACGTTACTTTGCAGAACTACAGACCTGCCTGTTTTATGTAGCTCCTCATTAAGAATGTTGGTCTTGTGGCTATGGTGGGGAACTCTGACTTGGCAGGTACACATTCAGTCTCTGGTACCATCTGGCTCTACTGGTTTTCCTGTGTAATATTTAGAATGGAACTTCAGGCTTGATTAAAAAAACAGAAGCAAGCATGATGCGATGCTGCTGAGCAGCTCTGTGCCTCACTCACTTCATTGCCCCCCAGTTCCTATACAGTGCATAGAAGATCAACAACAACACTTGGAACAGAGAGCCACCTCCTCCTGGCCTAACATAATCCTGAAAAAAGGAACGTGGTTTAATTCAAAACCTTATCCGATACTTAAGAGTTCTTTTCTCAGTGTTGCAGAGAACTGCCTCCTTCCATTCAAACTTCACAGTCCAAATCCTACTCTTTGGATAGCTAGCTGCCTGTATCCTTTCTTTCAAAACCTGTCTAGAAGAGGTGATGGTGATGCTCTCTCACTTTTGCTTTTACATAGTACCTCAATGGTTAAAGCACTCTCCTAAGATAAGAAAGATCCAGGTTCAATACATTATTTTGGCTGAGAAAACTGAAAAAAGTTCTTTCAGCCCTTTAATCTCTGTCCTAATGACCAACGTACAGGTCAGGAAAAGATAAGTAAAGTTTCCGTTCCGCCTATTTAAACTATTCTGTTATGAGGATATAAAAAATAAAGCAAGCAAGCCTTGTAGCCTGGTGGTAAAGGTCTTAAGCTAAAGGCAGTAAAATAATGAAAGCCACTCTACTAAAACTTCATCCCTGGTTCTATTGTCTGTGAAAAAATTTTCCTTCCCTATTTCCATTTAACTGATCATTTTTTACACAAAATTATTCTATGGATAAAGACAATGTAGAGTCTACAGAAGTGCACAGTACAAGATAACTGTGGTTATCATTGACTTCAGTTTAGCAGTCACATGTACCCATATAGAATATGGGTAGAAGCTACAGATAGAAACCAAATTTGTATTGCATCTTGAAATGAAGTGAGAATTCATGGTTCTTATTCAATCCGAACTGTCTTTTTAGGCTCTAATGACAAATACTATATTGTTATGAAATTGTTATGAATCTCTTAAGTTCATTTTACAAAACATATGTTGTGATCATTGATGAGAAGCTTAAGAGTAAAGACAAAGAAAATTATGCAAACAGCAGTCTTAAGATAAAAAGATAAGAACTTCATCAGTTCTTGACTCTTACAAGAAAGTCATTCTAACTTGGAAACATTTAGGGTTTTTTTATTATGTTTCTTAAATGCTTGCAATGGATTTTTTAAATCACAGTGTTTTGGTTCATATTCTCTTAATCATTATCTATACTGCTGTGTTTTTCCTCTCCTTTTACTACT
Source organism: Chaetura pelagica (assembly GCF_000747805.2). NCBI lineage: Eukaryota > Metazoa > Chordata > Aves > Apodiformes > Apodidae > Chaetura > Chaetura pelagica. The sequence continues at coordinate 10,523,217 of NW_009952973.1, read as the reverse complement.
GATATTATTAAACAAATGCTCACTTACTGTATGCTGATTAATAATGTCCAGTAGACCGTAGTTTTGCTGATGGCAACAAGGGACTTATCTGAGAGGTAAACAGTGAAATCAGTAATATTTCATTAGAAGCATGGAAATAGTCACAAATGTATGTACCAAAAAAAATATTGGCAACTGTTTATTGAATCTGAATTCTTCTGTCACATTCTCAATTTGAAAAGGCAGTTTTGAGTAATGAAGGACACTCCACAAGATGGAACTATATGTTTGGTTCATAAAATCATATAATTAAATTATTATATTTATTGACACATCTGGATGCTTTTTCCTGAGGACCATTTTTCAGACATTCTTCATTAAGCTATCTGCCACACTTCTTTCATTTAGTTTTCATCCAAGTAATGCATCTCCCTCTATGCGATAGAAGTCAGTGGGAATAGGGATTGTGTGCTTTGCACTTCTCAGGAGGCTTCATCAGCTCCTTTTAAAACTGAGCTCATTGTTTTCATCATTTATTACATCCAACTTCAATGCAAGCTGAAATGCAATGAAGAAAAATTTATATAATACATTAATTTATTTTGAAACTTCCATATGTTCTTATTGTTTTAGAGAAAGGGTGGCTGCAACACTTAATGCATTGAACCTCTCCATTTCACTTCTCTCTACATTTTCACAGGAGAACATATGTGAATTCCAGCTTTACCAGACTTACTTATGCTTATGCTTATACACTTTCCTCTTTGCTCCAAAGCAAATATTTTGCTTCTTTGAAGCAGTGAATTTGTAGATTTTTATCTCAACTCAGCATTAGCTCACATATTTTTCTTAAAAAAAAAAAAAAAAAGAAAAAGAAAAAACAACAACAAAAAACAACAAAAGAAGAAACCACCTTGGTCATGAGAGCTATGCTAAATGTGACAATAACAAGTATTTTGTGTGATGTGGTTGTTTAAGATGTGATCTGTTAATGAGCATATGCAGGTCTATAAAAAACAGGCACAAAGGATATGCAACTTTATATAAACTATTGAAGGCACATGAAAGCATAATAATCTTATCTAGTACTGTGTAGCAGTCACCACACTGCAAGTTTCCTTGCTACCCAGATAATTCAGGCTCTTTCTATTATGTTCAGGCTGTTTCAGGCACAGAGCTTATGATGGGAAGGGATAAAAATGTCATTTTATTCCCACTTCCTTCTATCTAGCTGTCAAGGTGAGAACATCAGAAAGACACAGATATGTTTTCTGCTGCTACAAACACTCCAGGGTTTAGAGATTCTGGAGAGGTTTCTCTTGCCCAGCTGAATACTGCTCCCATTTAGTCTATGGTTTATAAGATTACAGTAAACCTTGAAGAACATATTTCTTCTTTAAAATCAACTACTTAGTAAATGCATGCTTCTAAAATTTTATATCAGCATTAAAAATATGATGGCAACCTAAAAAAAAAAAAATAATTCATCTAAGGTCCCTCACAAATAATGCTGTGTACTTTCTTGACTCTGTGGCATTTATCAGCTTCACATGTGGTTGCTATGAATTGCATTTGAAAACTGAACACCAAAAAGTTCTTGTAAAGCTTGAAGGTTAATGGCATTAGTCTGCCCCTTGACTATAGGAAGCTGTCTATCTAATTTAAACTGATGGATGTGCTTTTACAGCTGGAGCAGTACAGAGATCTTTAAGTTTTGGCCTACTGGGAGTGACTAGTGGGAAAAATAGCAAGAAATGTCATGGAGCAATTTTTCTAGAAGAGATTGATCCAAGTTTGGAATGTGTCCTGTCCTGAGAAGACAAACTAATTTACAGGAGTCTCTAAAACAACATTTTTTGTTGACTGAAAACTTAATTATACTGAAAATAATATTATTGTGGAACCTTATAATTATTCTAGTATAATATTTCATCCATACAATAGTTATTAGTCTGATGACATTAGTGTATTTGACAAAGTCACTGAATAATTTCCTCCTTATATCCAGTTTTTCAAAATTTTTTCTATTTTTTTTTTCATTTTATATTACTGAGAATGATAAATATATGGGAAAAACTTTCTTTTACATAATTTGTATGGTAACGGAATAAGTAACATGTATGTTTTGGTGGGCATAATTTGAGATCTCAAAAGGTGTCAAATGAGGCATTTTTGCATAGAAGCTTATTTCCATAAAAGAACAAAAACGGTGATTTCTGCAATGCTTTCTAATTTGCATTTCATCAAAGAATACTGAGGTAAATTCTATCTGACATTAATCTATATGAAGTAAGAAAGGGACCCTTTTAAAGCTGCTTTTAACAAGGAATTTCCTACATTTATGAAAGAAATGATACAACATGTTCTATATTACAACAGAAATGTTCTTGATGACCCAGAAAATCTTTCAGCCTATAACTACTTAAATATGCACAATAACTGCTCAGGCTTCAGACTGAAAGATTGTATATGTTAGCTTCTCAAAAATAATTTTCAATTTTCTGAAAAATAATTTCCAATATATATATTTGGCATAACTAGGGTTATTCAAAGAGAAATGGTAATTACAACATACTTGAAACTTAAAGGATTTGAGGGTCATTTCCTCATTCTTTGTAGAAAGTGAAGAAAGTGGTACAAAAAGTGCTACTGTTGATCTCTAAGGGCCAGCACTGAATTCCCCTGAGATAATACATAGATAGCATCTAAAAGTTTGTTTGGAGTAGGACTGCACTGAGGTCACTGTTCAAGACAACAAACTGTCTGCTGCATTCTCTGACCCTGAAAGGTTAGAGTTTAGGAATTTCCTGGAGAGATTCTGTTTGGTCTAACATTTTTTATGAAAGTATCAAGGGGATAGTTAAGAGCAATAGTAAGGTTATTTTCCCCAGAGCTGTAAAACTCTTTTATCTAATACTTTCAGGGAGATGCCTGTTAAGGCTGTGTGAATGAAGAGAAGAAATCGGAAAAAGGAAAGTTTTTTTTTTTCCCCCAGGAGTCTTAAGAACACAACAAATTATTTTTTAATAGCTTTATATTTCTTTTAAGTAGCATAGCACTCTTTTATGTTTACATTTTGTACCACATTTAAAAAAAAAAAAATATTCTTTAACACTTACTCCTTTTTCACCTATTTTGTGTAAAAAACTCTAACAAAAAATTGAAAGAAAACAGATACATTTTTTCAGTGATGTAATGAATTTACTAATGAAGTGTCCCGGCAAAAACAGCTGGACACAGCTGACTGGACTCTTAAAGATCCAACTATATTCATGATAACCAAGAGGAAGTCAGAGGGAAGTTAGCTTTGTCATAATTACATTTCTTCAGTTTTCTTCCTCTTGATTTGTGGAAAATTTAGATTCTCAACAGGTACTGCACATCATACCATTTTGATATAAAAACATCTTAATGAAGAAAGGAAATTAGTGTAATTTCATATACAGTCCATAAGATTGGTAGTCTTGCAGCAGAAAAACTGATTGTGTCTTTCAAGAGCTTAAAAAGTTAAACTTTAGCCAAATTGACCATGTGTTCTTCATCAGTGCTTAATTTAGAGTGTTAGTAGTAGCTCATTAGTACATCTACTAGGCACAATGTCAGTGAAAATACTGACAAGCCAAGGCAGGCACGTCCTCTGAAACAGGACAATGCTGAAGTGAAGTATCAACATGATGCATAAAAATCAGTAGTGTGACCGCTAGTAGCACTGTACAGCCAACATCCCTCAGGTCAGCTCAGACTGGGTTTCATACATAAACAACACAGATGATCTGGTGGTAGAAGGATGCAGCATGGACTTTCAAGGAACACGGTAGATGTAGATCCTTTAATGGGAACGACTGTCAGGATCATCCTAAAATAATAATGTAGGAATAAATGCTAAAACCTGTTGTATTCCCTACATGTACTGACTGCGCTAGTTACTAGTCTATCCTATTTCTATTTGCTTGATCTCCACTTGACTGAGGCAGCAACAGCTTAAATTGATATGCACATTTAGCACTAACATCTTTTCAGCATTGACTTGTTTTTATCATTGAGCACTTAGTCCTTATCTCTAAGGGTCTGTTCAAAAGCATATGTAACTCTGTTCTTGTTCACAATAGTGCTTCCTTGTTACCCTTATTCCATCAACCAATTTTCCTTCATTACATCTCTTTTTTTGCACACTCCACTTTTCACTTAGGGATCTGCCAGAGGGTGCTCTGATATTTGGAATAATTTCCTCAGTCATGCAATTTCACATGAATTCTCAAATTTTCTTTTTCTCCTCTGAGTCCTATAACAGTAATAGGGTTATCCTCCATATAGGTTTAACCCTTAATATTAATAGGATTACCCTTTATATAAGTCTCATATGGTTTCATTGCTTTCAACTGGTGGTTTTTTAGGTGGGTACTTTCAGTAATTATTTTTTTTTTTTTTGTGTGAAGGAGAACTGCTTTTTTGATGAGCATTTTTTTAGCTATCTATAGTAAGTGTCTACAACAAACCCTGTCTTTTTGTTTTGTCAAGCAAATAATTATAACCTCCATCTCACAGCCATGCAATGGCCAGACCAGGTTTCTTTCTTTCTTTCTTTCTTTCTTTCTTTCTTTCTTTCTTTCTTTCTTTCTTTCTTTCTTTCTTTCTTTCTTTCTTTCTTTCTTTCTTTCTTTCTTTCTTTCTTTCTTTCTTTCTTTCTTTCTTTCTTTCTTTCTTTCTTTCTTTCTTTCTTTCTTTCTTTCTTTCTTTCTTTCTTTCTTTCTTTCTTTCTTTCTTTCTTTCTTTCTTTCTTTCTTTCTTTCTTTCTTTCTTTCTTTCTTTCTTTCTTTCTTTCTTTCTTTCTTTCTTTCTTTCTTTCTTTCTTTCTTTCTTTCTTTCTTTCTTTCTTTCTTTCTTTCTTTTTCTTTCTTTCTTTCTTTCTTTCTTTTTCTTTCTTTCTTTCTTTCTTTCTTTTTCTTTCTTTCTTTCTTTCTTTCTTTTTCTTTCTTTCTTTCTTTCTTTCTTTTTCTTTCTTTCTTTCTTTCTTTCTTTTTCTTTCTTTCTTTCTTTCTTTCTTTTTCTTTCTTTCTTTCTTTCTTTCTTTTTCTTTCTTTCTTTCTTTCTTTCTTTCTTTCTTTCTTTCTTTCTTTCTTTCTTTCTTTCTCTCTTTCTTTCTTTCTTTCTTTCTTTCTTTCTTTCTTTCTTTCTTTCTTTCTTTCTCTCTTTCTCTCTTTCTCTCTTTCTTTCTCTCTTTCTTTCTTTCTTTCTTTCTTTGTTTCTTTGTTTCTTTGTTTCTTTCTTTGTTTCTTTCTTTGTTTCTTTCTTTGTTTCTTTCTTTGTTTCTTTCTTTGTTTCTTTCTTTGTTTCTTTCTTTGTTTCTTTCTTTGTTTCTTTCTTTGTTTCTTTCTTTGTTTCTTTCTTTGTTTCTTTGTTTCTTATGCCAGTTGCATCCAGTTTTGGTTTTCAGAAGTAAAACAAAAAAAATACTCCATATCCATCATTATTCCTCTCATTCCCAGAAATATATCTGAATGATACAACCCAAAGGAATTAGTTCAATACTGAATCAATACTGAAGGTCTAAGTGATATATTACACAAAGAGAATCTTAAGAAATAGTTTATTCTATGCGTCTGTCTATTCCTAATAAAACACTCATATATTAGTAATTTACTATCAATTTTAACAGATTTATTATTATTGCTAGGGCTTTTTCTTATGTTAGCAGTATAATACAGCTTTCAACCGACCAGTTGTGAGGTGCTTAAGTAACTGCTAATAATGTGCTGTTTACTGTCAGAGGCTAATAATAAATTAGGCACTTTATGCACAATCCATATCTTAATGTACAAGAACTCTGGATCTAGATACATTGTATTCTGTATTTTTCACTTAACTGCTAGATCATTTAATCTTATGAGCCTTTTCCCTATAGAAAGAGTACTTATTCCAGCAAGGAATTCCACTGATCAACAAAGGAATCAAGAATATATGAAAATAAGATCTGATTCTGGATTTCAAAAGCCAAAGATTATTCAGTTTATTCTGAGTGGTGCTATAGCAATTAACAAGATCTAAAATGCTAGTACTATGTCAAAATAATGTTCTTTAATAATATTCTTCATTCACCATTTTGTCCCTCTTAGCAAGGAGAATGTTTATGTTGCCACTTGTATTGCTGTGTTCTTTAGAGAAGTGTTAGGTAAAGATCTTTGTCTGGTTTGCAGAAAGGGAAAAATACAGTAACTCCTATAACTTTTCACTCAAAAGGCTTGGGAGGAGGAAGATGGTTACTAAGAGGAGGATGAGGGCATCCCCTAAAATAGTAACTGGCTGGGTGAGGATAGATTCATAGAATCATAGAATAGCCTGATATCTAAGGAGGGTCTATGAATATTGTTCCTCTATTCCCAGTTACTTTTGTGAGCTAGTTGAAGTGTTATCACCTGCTAGTGACTATTCAATGAAATCAGACTGCACCTGTCATTAGGAACTGAGATATTACCACTTATGTACCAAACTAAATAAAGTAAGAGGGGAATCATGACCTGCTACTGAGTTCTCAGATTAACTAATGAATCTGTAATTTATTGATGTAAATTTAAAAATTCTGCATTCCTTGTACTCATCATATTGTGTTTACATCTGAAATCAAGATACCTTTGTACCATTATCTCAGTAGTAACATGGCCAATTTTGGGTTTTGCCTGTTACACTTAATACATCATGGCTCTTGAAACCGATTTTTAAAGATACCTTTCCAAGTTTTCCTAATTACCTTGCACTTGAATAGCTACTTTTTAACCCCAGAGAGCCTCAGTGGCTCTTAAACCTAACAGCAATGATGTGGTTTGTGGTTTAGAACAGGATGTGAAGAATCCTTCATGAGTTGAAACTGCATGGTAGAAAGAGCAGGTAAGTGGTATTATTTCGTAACTACACGAATTTCAAGAATTCAGGGAGGCATTCTGTAGGGACCATATGGATAATAAAAGGAAGTTATTTTTTCCCTAAAATATATCTGTATAAGTATGAATTCTAGTTGTAGTTGTCCACACATATTTTGCTACTGAGCTTTTGTCACTGTTTCTTGTTTAGGGAACTTTGTAAACAAAATAAAAATAATCTGTTAAATTCAAAATTATCAGCCTCAAAGCCATAAATAAAAATTTAAACACTGGTATGTACTATAAGGTGATAAATATGCATTAGATGTGGAAATCTTTCCCTGATATCCATGCAGAATGAACTACAGTTTTTTCAGTTAAAAGTATAACATGCATTGTATCAGAAATAAAAATAAGGTCCTTTTCAAACTGAAATTTGACCTCAAGCAATGCACACATACATGAAAAATCTTTGTTCTTCTGATGTTGCTTAACAGCCATTTAAGGGGCAATAAAGCTTGGTCTCTAAATGCACTATACTCTGTAGTTGTCCTTGAACTCTCAAGTATTATATTGGTCTCCAGCTGTGGGCAGTGCACCACACTAATATTACTAAGAGGTAACATTAGTGCTACTAAATGTGAAAAGAAGAATATTTGAGTTACTGTGATCTGGAACATAAATAAAGAGTGTTATTTCATGTCCTCTGTTCAACACTCCCTCTTACTCTCTATGGAAGTGTTTACATCTTCCTGCTGGGACGCATTATGGCATACACTACAGTCCAAATCATTTATGTGATCAAAGACTGTTGTGCTTCTCATTCAAATCACAAGCATGTGAAGAATAAAAACCAGGTTATGAAAAAAAAGTTCCATTTTCATGGGTTTTCCTTAAGATTCGCTGGCTGCAATAACTCAAAGGCATATCAGTTCCTAAATTTTATTTATTTATTTATTTATTTTACCGGGATACCTTTAGAAATGGCAATTCTACAGCATGTCCTGGTAAATTTTTATTTGAAAACCAAAAATACTACATTACAATAATTTTATTTGCAACAAAATAGAATGTAACTGGTTAGGCAGTATAAATCAGCAAACATTTTTATTATATTTATTTTGCTATTAATTATTCTACTATATCTCTATTTTTTATATTTATTTAAAATATAACATAGGAAGAGAGGAGAAAGGCTTTCTTTTCTAACACCCCCTGGTTCCAAGAAACACAGTCCTGCACTGTGTATCTTTGTCTCCTTTGAGCTGTGGTTGTTAAGTGAAAGTTATGATACGCTGCCTGATTTCACTGTTCCCACCAATATGGCATGACTCTGAAAACTTTGGAATGAAAGAGGATGTGAATAAAAAGTCTTGCATTCCAGAGCATGGGGTATACTCAAGAAAGGGAGAGAGCAGTGGGGAGAGGAAAACTAGGGCTTTGTCTTCCAAAGCATAACAGCATGTTTATAATAGAGGAAACACATACCCTTTTAAAACTGACTTGATTGGAAGAAAATTACTTTTAGCCAGCTACTGAAATCCCTAAGCACATGCTGGTTTGTTTAATGGGAACCGATTTTGAAAGCATTTATGGAATGTATAGAGGGATCCTGTCTGAAAACATATACAAGGGAGGCATACCAGCTGCAGTTATTCCCTTTATCCTGACATTAGTAATTTAAGATTTAGCCAGGCACAAAACACCCATGACCTTCTGAGCCACTCAGTCACAAAAGAAAGCAGAGTTAAGCTCCACTGGTTAGTCAAGCCGTGATGAAGAAACTTCACTGTACTACAGAAGACCTAAAATAAATCTGCAACAGTACTGAGAACTGTGAGACAGTCAAAGTCATAAATTTGTCTCTTTGGTCATACATTGCAATTCTCCATTCTGGGCATTCTGGGGTTGCTTGTCCTAAGCTCCGTAAAGCTAGCCAGAGAACAAGACTGAAGAGGACTGTAACTCAGCATGCGTGATGCCTCTTTTCTCTCTGACATTGATTTTTTTTCTAGCTTTATACATCATCCAACAGCAAATGCTGAATCATGCTTCTACCTGCCTTCTGCCTTTAAAAAAAAAAAAAAAAGTTACACACATTCTGTGTACTGTATGACTCTAAATACTTCCTGATGTAAATACTGAATAGTTCCTCTTGTGTGCTGTATCAGACTCTTGGAGAAGAAAAATGTTGTGCCATTACCATTTCATCTCCTAAGGTTACCCTGTCTTAAGAGGCATCTGTTCATTATAGAAAAATGCATTTGTTTGCTTAAAGTGTATTTTCTTTTTTTTTCAAAGTTAGTGTAAAATCACACAAAACATACTTTTTAAAACCTTTTTTCTCTAGCCCATTAATAATCTTCTGTTGTTGTTATAAGAACTTTTCAGTGATCCTCTTAAGGACATGACTTTCCAAACAGGTGCATCAACATGACTTGAAGGAAGGAGCAAAAAGAGTAAGGGAGAGAATGAGATGCTTGAGGCAAAACGAGGGTGGGTATTTCCTAAGCTAAATCACAAATTTTCAGTCAAAAACCTAAAGACATTCATGTGGGACATAATATTACAGTTTGGTTACTTATGTTCTAAGATTAAAAGAATGTCAGATGAAGAGACTGAGAAAAATTCCCAAAGCACTTTTTGGCATTTTTCATTTGACAGCTGAAGCACTATCTAGGAACAGAGTATTTCTACAGCTTCTTACGTCTCTGACAAGTTCTCTTGTCCCTGATATATCAGATAGCCCAAGGAATATCATGTCATGCCAAAATGTTTCTTTAAGTTGTAAGATATTCAGCTACTCCAATTTAGAAAAGGTTTGGGATAAATAGAATCATATCTGGAAAGCAAATCAATTATTATTCAAAATAGAACAAAGAAATATATCCTCCTTAACACCCAAATTAAATTTTCTAGGCAAATACTGACTTAGTGTAATAAAAGAAAATATACTCTTTGAATGACTCGTATTTAAAATTTATTTTATTATAAGACTTTACAGAGCTTCTGGTCACCATCTATCTTCACAAAAAGACAACATTTCCTCTTGAGAAGAGAAAAAAATGGGAACTTGCCCAGGTGGTTCTCATGAGTTCTCAGCATGCTTTTTTTTCTCTCCTTCCAGAGGGAAAATAGAAGGAATGATGATTGATGTTGCCAAGATTCATGGCAGAATTTAAAAACATATTTAACTACTGAGTTCATAATTCTAAATAATAGAATTATAAATGTGCTTAATTAGTGATGTGTTTAATATGAAACTTTTGAGTGCATTGTGAAAGTTTAAAAGTGCCCAAGGCACACCAAAGTATGCAGGAGGAATTTGGGAGTAATTTATCACTCTTAACACTTGGTCTTTAACAAGAGCAAGTAGAGAAGGTCAGTAGAGAACACAGTTGTCTAACTGAGAGTACACAAAATAGTACAGTGCTATGAATTTTATATTTTAATCATTTGGTCTTGATAGCTGGCATTCACTGTGTAGAAGTTTTCACTGAATCTGCCACAATTATCTTTCTGCCCATCTTTCTTCTCTTCCTGAAAGATTAAGTACTTCACGACGTATAATGTGAACAATCTATGGTACAGGAAGAAACCAATATTAAAAAAAAAAAAAAAAATCTGAATGGAAAAATGTAAGAGTGAAAAGCTGAAACTTTGAGGGAATATGGAGAATATTCAGAAATTGCCTTTATTTTTCATGGTATCTGACTAAGCTGAAGAATTTCAGGTGTTTATCCAACTTACTGAAAAGTGTTTGAGGAAGGTAGCAAGCCTGGAGTTCAAGAACCTTAAAAACTCACAAGGCGCAACCCCTGTCCATAAGAGTCAGCTACACCTATGTAATTACAGACAAATGCCTGTCTAGCCTTAAATATCCCCAGCAACATATATCATAGATCTCAATATTCCAGTCTATTTAAGTTCCTAATTCTAACCAACCACTGGAATCTTCTGATGATAAATGCGAATCTCTACGTTCTTGTCTGTTTAATGTACAGATAGAAATTACAGTGTTCCCTTCATTTTAAATATATCTGAATAGTGTTTCCATATCTGCCATTGCTTTTTTCCTCTTCACCCTGAGCAATCACAGCTTTTTATAGTCTGTCCTTGCAAGATATGTTTCCAAGATATTTGACAGACCCCTGCTGCTGCAAGAGCTGTATACAGAAATCTATGTTGTGCTTACTGCACAAAAAAAAAAATAAATGCAAGTCATCACATTTTCAAACAGCTGTTACAAGAACAAGATGAAAATATGGAAGAATTTGTGGCTTTCGCTAGAAGAAGTTACTACCAAATATCCTTATAAAATAGTAATTTTATTATTTTGGGGGTGGGACAGGG
>NW_009952973.1:10492036-10512004 GCF_000747805.2 Chaetura pelagica | reverse complement strand
GGGAAAGAGGTCAGACATACTCATTTTTACATTAAACCCACATGACGTTTTAGGAGTTGCACTTGCTGCTCAGGTAGAAGACAGAAAAAAATTATCATGAGATTCTGAAAAAAGCTGAAGGAGTCTGAGCCCCTAAGAAGGCTGATTTTTACTTATGGCAGAGGATGAATAATTTAGTGCCCTTTAAATTATACATTGGCTAGAAGAACCTAAAGAATGGATATAGTTCCTGGTGACTTTAAAGAAGCCTGAAAAACATTTCTCTTGTATGGGTCTGGAAGCAGTTAGGATGAGAAAGAGAACTTTTTCCACTACTTAAGAATTAAGAAGCACAGTTTACTGGAGAGTTATGTTGCCAAATGTTTTTCACCACTTGATATGTCAGCAACAGGATTTGGGCAGGTGCTATGAGAAAAATAGAGTATGTGTGTCTGCACATTCAACATCCCTCATGTGACACTCTTCCCTCACAATGTCATTTGGGTTGCAATCAGCACATAAGATGACTTCACAGGGATAAAAATACCATAGATTTTGATTTTGTAGAAGACAATAATGTTTAACAAGGAAGACTGAATAGCTTTGAAAAGAGCTATGATACATGGGCTAATGCTAAGAAAATGGGAGAAGATTAATATAAATCCTGTACAAGTGAGGTATCTCTTTTCTGGGATGTGCCAGTAGAGAAGGTAAATCACTGTAAGGTCTATGCTTTTGCTCATATGCCTGATGCAACAAACACAGAGTAGATGTAAAATAATATTTGAACAGTAAAGTTCCATAGAGAAATTAATTTCTTAGGTGTCAAAAGCAGTAGTTGAAGCTCCAGTTCTGAGCTTATTATAATAAGACGTTTGAGGACTTTTCCACAGATCTGCAGTTATATTGGTACAGTTACAGACATATAACAAAAAGGGTAATTAAATCTTCACCTAACTGAAATATAGGTCAAACTCATGCTTCCCAAAAGGAACTAATATATATTAAAAATTATACAGTAAGATTATTTAGAAACTGAAAAAGTACACACTTAGTGATCTTAAATAAAGAGGGACACTGAAGGGACCACTGATGCTTGCTGTGCAAGCTAGAGAAGACCGATAAAAAAAGCAGTGATAGGTGTTTTTATTGATGCCAACATAAATACAATATACCTTTCGTAGACTGATCTTAATTCCTTGGTATGACTTTACTAGGAAGTGTAACATTGAAAGAGGTTACATGGTACTTTTCATGTAGTAATCTATCAGATATATGGAATGATATGGAATGATACAGCAAGGACAATTTTGAGCGCTTTTTACTTTAATATAATTTGGACATATCTCCTTAGAAATGCAATTAAACATGTCTTCAGTTTCACCTCCTGACTCTCTCTAACAGATAAAGGCAAACAAGAAATGTTTCTTATTAGAAACTAAGCTGCACAGATAAGGAAACAGATAAGAAAAAGTATCAGTGTTTATATCTTGGATAAGTAAAGGGTTAAGAGAAAAGCTCCAATATGGTACATTCATTAATAGCAGACACATAACAGTTCCTAGGTATGAATACAATTCTAAGCTCAAGAATATACCTAATAAAGTTCAAAAAACTAGAAAACTGATAGTTACATGTTTAAATGCCTTTTGTAGTGAAACCCAGTGCAATAATACTTGAGGCTTGCTGAGGGATACAGTTGCTATCATCATTAAATTCATTTCATCTAAAAGAGATTCTTACACAGCGTGAGAAGCATTTTTATCATATTGTGCAATTTTTTTACTTTTTTTTGCAATTAAGTACAATATTTTGCTATTTAAAGTTAAATTGACAATATATTTATAATAATAAATAAATAATAAATATTATTTATATTGACAAAATAGTTCACCTCAGCAAAGACAAGAGTATACTTTGCTCAATTTCAGGAGAGATGAATTTTGTAAACAATATAATAAGCATTTGGTGTCTGCCTTGCAGAGCCATTTCTACAATTTGAGAAATAAGAACACAAAAAACCACACAAACATCCATATCAAGTATTCAGTCTCAGTGGAGTCTGGATTCTGTATAACATCAGTATACAAAACCAGCTAATCTCTTTGAGTCCCATATCAGCTTGTGAGGTTGGTCCAGTAAAAATGGCTATTTTTACACACATGCAAATAATCAACCTAATTTTCTTTCCACAGCTGTTTGGTGGGTCCCTATTAGAGCTATAACATCCTTCATATGCTTGAAATAAACAAAATAAACTAGTCAACATTGCTATTATGACAAAATTAATTTTTAAGAGTCATAAAGCAAGTCAAAACAATAGTTAAAGAGTCATACCTCAATCACTTTTTCCCCTCACTATTTTTGCACAGTTCTTTGTTTGGAAAATCCCCAGCAGCCACAAGCAATGTGAAAAGTCCTTATGCTGCTCTACACTAACAGAAAAATAAATAATTAAAAAACATAGTAGCTGTAGTAATCAGTATTAGCCAACCTTCAACTTAGAGACATCATCTTTATTCCATTTCAGTAGGACTCTTAAGAACCAGCTGTTCTTAATCTGAGCTCTTGTTCAACTGTTCTGGTCAATCACAGCTGATCCTGAGCAGCAGGGAGAGAAAGATTCAGGTGTTGACATTTAATGCCTGTGTGCTGCTGAAGTACTGCTGCCCAGCTGTGGTGGGGTCAGGACGCTACTTGAATCATTGCTGTTGGAGTTTTTCAGTTGACCTTTGTATCTGTTGGATAGCACATTGATTGATACAACAATATTTTCTACAGTAGCTTGTATAGGTATGTTGTGCATTCTTTTTTGTTTCTTACAGTCTATATCTATGAAAGGATTCAGTAATATTCAGCTAGGGCTAGATTAAAGGATTAGTTACTTCTTTGTATAAAAGCTGCTGTTGTTTTACCTCTACCATCATAGACGCTTAGGTGTATTTGTGTTTCCCAAAAAAAGCTTAGTAGGGCCTTCTGCCAGTGTGATTAATTAAAATTTGTTTTCTGTTAATGTTGTTATAAGGTTCTGGCTACACAACAGAGAAGCTGTAGGGAGTAGGTAGGAGTGAGGTAAAGAAGTGCTTGTGAATTATAATAGCTGTTTCACTTCAAATGTTCTTCAATATTTGTACTCTTATTTTGTTATAGTAGTTGTAGAGGAATCAGATTTTAGAACCTTTTTTATTTTAATGGTTTAATGTTTCAATATTCTAGAAAAAGAGTAAAATGAAAGTTGACATGAGCAGAGAAATTATGGTGCCATAACTGGTTTATATATGTACCATTTTTTAATTAAAATGCTGCTAGGAAACATGGACTTAGTTTTGGAAAGAAAAGGAATCTGGGATAAAAAGGGTTGTTGTTTTTTTTTCCTTCAAAAAGTCATAGGATGAGTATCAAAATTGTATTTAATCTGGTTTAGATTTGTACTTAATCTGTTTTAGTAAACCAATTGTGTTTTAATTATTATGGTAAGATTCTTTAATGTGATAAACTAATGTTTATAATATTTCTTCTGATGACAAAATTTCTATTGCAATGAGTGAGAAAGGAGATTGGAAAAGCTTTAAAGGAATTAGTCCATAAATCGTTGAGGAAGCACTTCCTCACAGAGGCATGTGCATTTAGGATCTGAATTTATTATTGGCAAAGTTCTGATTTCAGTGAGAGTATGTCTTGTGATTTGTGGTACTTCGATGAATATTTGTTCTCTCATCTAAGTGTTTTGTTTACTTGCCTAAGTGGATCAGTAGGAGAATTGTGTGGAATAGAAAAATGGAGGAATAAGTAATGTTAAGATCATGAATGAGAAATATGATTATGAAAAAAAGAAATATAGTTAAGCATTTCTGAATGTTTCTGTGTGTGACCAATGGGAGTGAACAGATCTTTACTGAAGCCACTTCACATCAATGAGTCTTCCTATTTTCTGATGCCTAGCAATACATAATTTACTAATGGTAGCTGTTATTACAGAAATAAGATTTTAGAAGTGGAAAAAAATTTAAAACAGTTGTCTTCCAGAGGCTTTTGAGGCAGTTTTTCCCTTCTGATAGTTTTGTTGTTGTTGTTTTAAATGGTGAATATATTTCTGGAATTAAGAGGTATGTAGAATGAAATACAGGGTAATTTTGGGACTGTGAAAAGTCATGTTAATCCTTTGGGATTCAGTGATTTGGTCAAATGCAGGCAATCATAGTACTTTGATACTGTTTCCTTTACAAAAAATGTTAATAGGTGTAGCAGATGTTTTCTAATGCAATTTGAGTGCACCAATTAGTTTTAGTTTGTGGGTTATTTCAACAGAAGTTGGATGAGCAAATGAAAGAAACTGAACCTCAGTTGACAGTCAGTAATTGGAAAAAAAGTAATGGAGTAACTGAAAATTAAATAAATGAAATTAGATCTTCTTGTGAAAAGTGTCCTTTTTTTCTTCTCAGGGTGAAAATATGGTCATTATAAAGGTGTGTTTTTTTCTTTGAGATTGTAGCATTGATAAGTATTTTTTAATTGCTCTCATGTTTTCTACTCTTATTTAAAATTTGAGACCTTGGTGTCTTAAGTAACTATTGTTCCCTGCACAGTGGATTTGGACAAGTTAATACAAAGCATACTATGAAAAGACATTAAATGTGTAAAATGTACTAGTTTGTAATCTGTAATTTGACTTTTTTTTCTTTCATGGCAAGCAACTGAATTTTATAGATAGCAAAAGGTTGCACAGAAAGTGGTACTTTGGTTTCCCTCCCCACCCCTATCTGTAGATCTGGCAGGTTAGCATCTAATTAACAAAGACAGCTATGGTGGGTAAACAGATCTTTTTTGCAGTTTTGATACGTGAATATATATTTAATTTTTTTATTTGTAGTCAGATTTCCTGTAAGTAGCTATTCTTGATTCCTGTGAAGTTCAGTGGAAGAAATCACCAAAAAAAGCAAAACGTAATATCTTGTTTTGTCAGGCTTAGTGCTATTATTACTATTATTATTAGATCCTTTGGAGCGTAACAGTCTGGGATGTTTGTGTAGACAAAGTTTTTATTGAAAAACACTAACCAGAAAAAAGAATAAATACGAAGGGGAGAGTCTAACATCTAGGAGGATATTTCTAAAGCATTCCATGATGGGTTCTTCCATCTAGATTCTTAATTGATCATTTGTGTGTAAAATAAATAAATTAGAGCAGATTGAAGTCTCTAATATCGCCCCTTCTTACAGATTTACAGATAATATACTGCATTTTTCAGGAATTATATCAAAGCAGTTGGTCCAAATGTAATTGCATCTGCAGTAAGTAGAGAACGGCTTGGTGTTAAGTACAAGAGAGAGAAATCTTGTTTAGGAATCTTGAAATTTTGTTACCTCATTAACAATTCTGATATGCTTAAAAAGCCAAATGTTTCTTTAGTAAGAGTTAATAGTAACTCCTATACCTTTGCAGAGGTTTTTATATTAAGCAATATAGTTAAGCTCATGTGTGGGAGCCCTGAGAGCTAGAAAGGGAAAAGAGTAATTGTTAAATGATCAGCTGAGTACTTCTTGGTGAAAGACATACCTGCTTCAGTTCATTTTGGAATACACAAATCCTGGATAATAGAATGCATCTGAAGATAATATCCTTGCCTCTTTGAGTGTTCCCTTTGTGTTGTCCTTGCAGGTGCTCAATTTAGTTGAAAACAATTCAGAGGATAATAAGCAAGAATAAAAAGACCTAAGATTCAAAACCATTTATCTGATACTCTGATAGCGTTCTTGTGTGCCATCCTTTTCATATCGTCATGTACTAGTACACCATGTAGAGCGTACCTGTGTTTAATTCACTTGTTAAAATATCAAATCCTGGGTAACATATAGTTAATAACTGAGGTAATAAGGCTATTAAAAAAATAGGGCTATGAAAATTTCTACTTGCAAGAAAAGTGTAAGATATGCCAGTCTGAAAGTTTCTTGTGGTTCATATCCAACTTTGTAAAAACATGTAAATGCATAGCACAATACACTTGAAGAATTAGTTTTGTTTACTATCTAAAAATAAATTACATTGAATTACCTAGTGCTTACCTAGCGCTCAAAAGGCCACATTGTCTATCCTGTTCTCAGACAGAAGCATCGTGTGCCATAAGCCTTGAGCAGAGCAAAATAGACACAGAGATTGTCAGTGGTAAACTATGCTGATCATTGCAGCAAGATATCAGTATGCAAAAATATTCTGATTTGTTTAAATCCAGTTCTATTTTTTAGTGATCTGTAGTCAACTGTGAGTCAGTCAGTGAGGAAAAAGGCAGTCCTTTCATCAGGAAGGGAGACTTATGACTGAAGTCTCTTAGATAAGCACACATCTCCCCTCAGTATTTAGTAAAAGGCAAAACAGAAAGAATGTCAGGCAACTTGGTTAACAGGTGTAAAAATAATGTGGCTACAAAACTGACAACTGGAATAAATAGATTAGGAAATGCATTTAAAAACTGGAATATCTTAAAAGAGCTTGGACTTGCTTACAATGTTTAAACATTTTTTGTGGGGATTAATTTTGGTATAAAGTTACCTTTTTAGGATTGCTACTGGCTACTCTCATAACTCAGATGTTATGTGTCATACTAAAGAATAAATAGACTCTGGAACAATGAATAATATAGTATTCTCATTAGTATGTGGTGGGACTTTCTAGAATTCTGTATAAAATATTGGCCTCAGTGGGATTTATCACTTCATAAAGGAAAGGGCAACAAAAATAATTATGATGAGTTTTAGGATATCTGGCATGTAGTCAAATGTGGTAGGAATATAGATAATTCATGACTAATACACTTCTGGATTAAATTTTTTCTTTTGTAATTGCTTTGAAATATTTTAAATTGTTTTTTACAATACTTGCAATTTGGTTTTGTGAGCCTTCAATTTTAAAAATAAATTATTTTAAAGACCTTATTTTAAGCCTTAATTCATTATTACTTAAACCTTATTAATGTTATTGAAGAAAAAATTTGCTGTTATAGTTATTTTAAGCAATATGGCTAGAAGAAGGTTGAGGTCAAATAATACAGTCCTTAGCACTCAGGATGGGCTACACCTGTGGCATTCTTAACTGAAAGTTGTCTAGCAACGTTCTTAAAAATAATCTGTCACAGTGCTGGGTTGTTCTTAGAAAATTTCTGTCTAGCCTTGAACCTTCAATTCTGCCCACCAGTACTGTTACTTCTTGTCTTATTCCTGAGGGGGAAGCAAATACACTATTTTCATCTTCACAGCAGTTTTCAAAAACTACCATGTCTTCCTCCTATTACCTCTCCTGTTCGTTAAACAGTTTTGAATTTTTCAGTTTTTTCTCATATGTTAGCAAAACAAAAATGTGAAAAAGAATCCCATTTGGGGTGCTGGGAAGTACTTCAAGGTATTTCTTGCTTGGAAATAGCATATTTATATTAATAATAATCTATTTCAGTGGTATTTCATGAATATAATTTTTAAATTGACATTTCTTTGACATAAAATAGAATGTTATGACTATGTAGACTCTGAACAATTAAATATACTAAATAATACTTTACAGAACCTACTGTCAAGGTTTAATGCTGGGCTCACAATTAAACTAATGAGTGATGCTCTCTATTAATTTGTCTCTCATACCAGAGAAGGAAAGAAAGTAAGGGAAAGACACTTATGGGTTGGAAACTACACAGCTTTAATGAGACAACAACAATGAAAAAGAAAACTACAGCAACAACAACAAAACCACATACTAATATATACAAAAACAAATATCACTTTCCCTCCCCCCCCAATAATGCTCACATTACCACTGAGGGTGCAGGGCAGGCCCTGGGAAAATCCTGGACTGGATTCCTAGAGTCAGCAGCACACAGAAGCTAGATGCAGGACAGCATAGACTCAGAAACTCATAGAGCAGAACTACAGGCAGGAAAAAGGGAGAGAATCCTCCCAGAACACCAGCCACAGTAGAAAAGAGCTCAATCCTTTTGCTCCCTCAGCTTTACACTGATTTAGACTTTGGTCGATTTTGATCACTTGTCTGTTCCACTCCTCCCCACAGGAAGGTCCCAAGTGTGACTGACCCCTTTGCCTCCCTTTTGTTTCCAACATATAAGCTGTTTTTCAGTACTGAGCAGTGGCCTCAGTTCTACATACCAGCAGTAGCTAAAAACATGAAGTGTTAACAGTCTTAGAAGCAGACACTGAAAAAACAAGCTGTTAATTTCAGCAACTGCAGCTACTTAGAAGAGATTTAACTGAAAAGTAAAATTACTAGAAAGAAAATTGGTTATGTCCTGGCTCAAACCAGGACATCTGTGTTTATCTAAAGGAATAATACTCTTTGGGACTGGGATACTTCTTATTTCAATGTCTAGTTTTGTTACTTATATATAAATTTCATTTCTAGCAGAATGCTATTGACCTTAATGTAATGTGTGTACAATGAAAAGACATGCCCAGAAACTAGATATTGCTTAACACTAAGAAATATAATAGCATGAGAACTCACTTTGGATGTAACAAAGTTAAATTAGTGTTCAAAAAAGTTAAGAACTTTATAAAGCTTAAAATACCACTCAGGCCTAGGAGGTTACCAAACTCAGTAGACACCTCCTCTGTAGCAATCATGATTTTTCAAACCAGTATCCTACACTGTCTCAGCAGTACCCATTTTTTAATTAAAAAAGTTTACAGCTATCAAAAAAGCTATCAAATTCCACACCTACAGACAAGGTGACATTTGCACGTGGTGCTTAGATCTTACAGATAGTTGCCCTAAGATCTTAAAGATTGAAATTAGAGGGGAAAATTTGTTACCTAAAAGCCTGAGGCTAAATGCTATACTATTTTCCAAGAGCCTTATAAATATAATAAAAAAACTTCAGCATGCCCTTCCTCTTTTAATTAGATATATAGAATGAATATGAAGTCATAGGTTGATCAGCTATGTAGATTTATTTTAAGGAAAGGTTAGTATCAAAACTGTAGAATATATTAATAGTTGAATTAAGTAGTGAAATAGGATACTCAAACCACAAATGCTACATAAAAGATAACTGTAAAAATTACGTAACAATTTTCTGGGATAATTTAGAAAGGCTTACATAAATGAAATTTATCCCTCTATTGCTAGAATTTAGGTACGTCTGTCTGTTAGATAAGCTCTTTTTTTCAGTTTCCAAATGGGCAGAGTTTTTAAAATATGCAACTATCAGCATCTGGCACAGAGGTAAAGAAATACTTATTCTCAAATTACAGATGGTACAGACTCAGTCTTTAATGCATATGTTTCCTAAACATCTTGTAATGCTATTATGGTAATAATATGTTAGGATAATACTTTCAAAATATTGTTGCTAAACTATGAGCAAAATTGAGTCAAATATTAAGTGTCTAACTTAGAGTTACCTGCCCAGGGAGGAAGTGTGGTTACTGTTGTCTAAACCTTGAAAAAAGGATATGCTATGTGTCTCCCATCTCCCAAATGAGTTCCCCATTCACTCGATTTTTAAAAAAATTCTGCTCCCTGGTTTTGGCCTAGTAAATGCTTGGTTGCTGATTTGGGAGCTCTTTCAGCTGTAGAAAAAGAGTATTGGCTGAATTTGGTGACTTATTACTGTCCTGAGGAGTTAGACAAATCTCATTACTTTTACATCTGGGGTAAATGACCATGACTTGACCTATGTTGATGTTCTGGAGCACACTAACGTACTGCTGGACCATAGGAAGTTTTCCTGTGACTTCTTTATGTTTATAACCCTTCTGCATCATTTACTGGATATTGACGTATCTATTAATTATTGGTGATTTAGGAATGGTTCCTAAAGACACTGGATTGAAGGAGAAATAAATGAGAGATACAGCAATTCAAAGGGTGAGTGGGAATGGTTCCAACAGCAACCATCCCATTTTTCACCTTGTCATCTACTGAAATATGACAGGCTTATATATGCAAGATATTAACTGGAGAAAAGTTAAATTATTTGTGACTACTCCTTTCTTCTGATTAAAGTGTTGGCTTCTTGTTGCCCCCTAAGATATAAATTGTCTTAGCCTACTCAGTGCATAAAACTTAGAGTCTTTAGAACTTGATGGCAATGTGAATTGAACGTACCTAGACAAGATGCTATTCTAATTTGAATGTTTCGTCTGATTCCATATCAGATTAAGAATTTTTTTTACCATATAGGGGGAAAGCATTGAAATATTGAATTCAGCTAAAAAAAAAATATTAAATTACTCTACCAAATTAGAGATGTTTGCCTTTCCATCTACTGTGTAATATTTCTAATTAAAAAAACAAATATCTGAATTGAATGTTTATGGTGACTCATACCGGCTAAGTTCCTGAAACAGCTAAACAGCATCACTGTCTACATTTCTAAAACTAAATCATCATGCCATTGCTCGGGCATTATTTAAAAGGCTTAAGCAGACTTCCCAGGGAGGCTCATTTCCATCCAAATAAAATCTATCCCAAGTGTAACCCCACCCTATTTGTAATGCCTGGTGGGACACTTGGGGCTTCTGTTGTTTATGAAGTATTGCAGGGTAAGTAATTTGCCTGTGTAAGAGATCTATAGCTTGAAGGTCGAAGGTCTTGATTGCCTGTGACCCAGAAACAAGAAATGTTTAGCTTTTCTGTGTACATGAAGTTTGGCCACTTCAAAACCTTTTGAATGTGCCTGCACTGTGCCCCTGCAGCTTTATGTGACTCTTCTCTCAACAGTAATTGTTTTAAAATTCCTTTAAAAATACTACCTTGCAGGGACTGCTTGGCTTCCCAGTGTGGATAAAGAAAATACTTTCACTGTCACAATCAAGCTCTCAGGAGTGAGTGATACACTTGCCTAAAAAATTGTTGCTTTACAGTACTGTGTAAGCAGTAGTCTAAACTGGGATTTGTATTTATCTTTGTGGTTTTAATGACCTGTGAAACCTCAGGTATGGTAATTAGCCTTGCCGGTTCTTCTGTGTTCTGTGAAATCTCAGCTTAAAATAATGCAGTATATATAAGTAACTTATACATATTGCCTGAGAACAGATCTTAGTTTGGTTAACTTCAGGTACCTCTCAGATGCAATAAAGGATTTTGCCAAATTATCTAGAATTTCTCACTGCGGCTGCTGGGTCAGGCAGCAAGAGCAATTAATCGAAAAATATGCTAAAACATTTGAATATAAAGAGGGATTTTAGTGCAGTCTCCTTCCCAGTCTTAAGTGTGATCTGAGGAACATTTAAATTCTTTATTTAAAGCATGCTAACCACTGCTTGATGGTCTCAAGTTTCTTGGCAATGGGATTTTTATGGTGAGTTGAATCTCTTCCTTGTCTTGGGGCTCTGTGGCTTCATAACATTCCTTTTTTGGTAGAGTAGTGCTGTGCTACTAAAAGCCTTTTTAGAAATATATAGCCTAAATCCATATTAGGCAAAATAGTCTGAGGAGGGTCAATCCAATCTCCTCAGGTCTCTAATTTGCAGATCTCTTTTCACTACTGATGAATAGAGGATGGTAGCAAAATAGAGCCTTAAAAGCAAAAAACAGATTATGTTGTGGAATTACCTAATAGTGGGTTAACAGGGAGAGCAAAACTCTTGATCCATTAGTAGTTCACAGTTCAGACTTTGCAGTTCTGAGCAGAAAAGTCTTCATTGACATTACCCCAGCAAAGAGTTTTTCTTGTGCAGCTATGTTGGCATCTTTCACCGTGTACAGCTGAAACAGCATGACATAAAGTAAGCAAGTCATGGTCAAGTGTGATTTGGATATGAGTTCACACCAAGGACCTTCTATCAGTTTGAGAATAAGTCACCCAGACTTGGTGTTTAATGGATATTCTGCAGAAATGGGGTGTCCATATTGCTCCTGTTACATGCTTATTTAGCTTTTAGTTTATAAACTGGTTACATTATTTAATCTGACCTAAACTGTTATGCGGGCCCAATCTCTGAGCTACTTCCTTCTCACACTGTTCACATGCTTCCATTTTTTGGGAATATTTTCTTATGGAGAGAAGAAATAAAGGAAAGAATATGATGATTATTCAAATTTTTATGTTCTCAAGAGCTGGGGTAGGGATAGCAAGAAAAAGCATCACCATTGAATGTGACTGTAAATAATTAGCAAGAGTCTCTGAAAAGCAAATGTGTTTAATTGATGCTTATACCTTGTAAATAATTTTTAATGGTTAATTTCTTTTGCTCCAACTACCTCGAGTAAACTTCAGAAAAATATTTTCATTAATTTCATTAAGCTAAATACCTTTTCTCATTATGTAAAACTACAATTGGGCAGATGTTCATGTAGTTAAAAAACAATTCCTAACAGTGGGAATTAATATACATTTTTATGGTATTTTAAGAGGCTTCTGTCCTCTTGAAGCTTTTGTTATAGTCAAATTAGCTAGGGGTAGGATGACAACTGACAAAACTAGATGGAAAGAAGAACTAGGATTACAGATCACTAATGTGACTTGTTCTCTATGCAGTTTGTAAGTTATTCACATTGCTATTTTATTTGTTTCAGTGATAATATTAATTTGTCATTGATACAGAAAACCTGTAAATTGGAACATGATGTGCTTTTCTAATTAATACTTATTTGTGTAGTATTCAATTTTTTTTGCAGTAGATACTGGTGTAGTATTACATGGAAAATTAAGGATGAAAAGTAAGTTACTTAAGATAATCAGGTTAATTTAATTCTGAGACAGACATGGAATGGCTGCACCTACTGATTGTCACAGCTTAACTTTAATTGTTATAGCTGGCAGTGTTTATCTCTTTAATTCATAGCTCCTAGTTCTTCACAGATTAGATCCAACTATTAGGTTCCCTTGAAGAGATGGGCACTTACAGGTCAGTGCTGTCTTTAAATTAACATTTGTAATAACAGTCTGTTGACCATGTTGGACTGCTTTTCACTTTGGAAGATACCCATAACTGTAATGCTATTTGTCATTTTAAGACTAGGTATATGACCTGAGTTCCCAGGCCCACATAGCAAATAAGCACTCGTGTCTCTTGGGAGCAGCACTTCTAGCCTACTGCTAACTTGAGTCATTACACCAAGAACATTGAACATTTAGTCCTTTTGATGCACTGTGTATGTGATATATGAGAATGAGTGAGTGGGTGTTGCTTGGAAATGTCCTGTTCTTCCATAATATAAACAGGCCAAATTTACTAGTCCCTAGGTAACCAGTTTCTGGCTCAGTGTTTAATCTGCAGTCTCCTGGAAAGATTGTTTTGGACCTTATTCTGTTTGTATTTGAAAATTATCTAGAGTTAGTAGAAACCCTAATGATTTACTATATAGGATTCCAGCATATATAATGTTAATTGAATGCCCTGATAACTCCTTTACGCTATATATTATAGATGGTCAAACAATAAATCATTCTAATCTTTTGGTTAGGCAGTATCCAACAGACCCCAGTATAATATTTTCTTTGACTTTTAGAGGCTACATCCAATAAATTGAAGTTCATTAACTCATGAGTATTAAGTTGCTTTTCCTAGCTGTCTCCTCCTTAATGCTGTATTGTCTTTTATTTTTATATATTTACTAATGATTTATATGCAGTAAATAATCCCATTATACCGATTTGAAAATCTTTCTTCCCATTTTCAGTTCTGTTGTCCCAGATTCTTAGAAAACACAGCACCAGAAGAGAGTGAGAGGGAGTCAGCTTAATCAATTGTGATTTTCTCTTTATGTTCTTAGTGTGTACCCACATTGCATTTTTCACCTATTGCACTGACAGTGTGATTTCTTTCTAGCTGTTCTACCTTGTCTCCAAATGAGAAATTATTGTTCTTCTCATTAAAATGGAGCCTTTCACTTTACAATTCTGTTTCCATTAGAATTTGGAAAATATATTCACATGCTCAGTTAGTTAGGAGTAATAGATTCCTATGAATTTTTTCTGCATTTGCAGAAAGAGGATTTTTAAGGTGAGTTTTAAGATTTCCTTCTTATGAACACTTAAATGTCTCAATCTTGAAGTCCTGCTACATGATTAGCGGTATGTTTCAACATGTGTTACTGGTAGCTTCAGTCTTATTCACTCTTGAAGTCCACTCTTCTGTTTTGTTCCATACAGACCGTATGCTATCCAGCTGTAACAGTGGTTATTAAATAAAAACATTCATTTACTCTGGAGTCAACAATTACAGTTGCTCTACTGTTGCTAAAAAGTAGGTTTGCTTTTTGTTTTTGTTTTTTTGTTGTTGTTTGTTTTTTTTTGGAAGCCCTCTGCTTCATCCATCTACTTCTACTGTGCCAGTTTCCTATCCTGCACCAGCAGAGGTAAATGTCTAGGTAGATGATATAATGAATGTAAGCTGATGATGTTTTCTTTCAGCAGAAGTGAATACCTCCCTTTTCTCTGCACACACACCCCTCTCTTCCATGTAACACCAGCCCACACCTCTGATTTCTGTGCACAAATTCTTCCTTACTACTTTTAGACATAGGTAAGAAAAATCTTTAGTATCAAAACCTGTTTATCAATGTTCACTTTCTCATATACAGTAATGCTTTCAAATTATCCATCTTATGTGTATGGTAGCTTGCACTTCATACACTGGGAAGATTTAATTTTTCTATTTTTTTTCTCTTGTCTGTCTGTCTTCTCTCTTTCTCTTTTTGACCCCCTCTTTTTTCCTTTTTCCCACAAGAAAGGAAGCATTGATACATCCAGAATAATTAAAGTTACAGAATGATAGAATCATTTTGGTTGAAAAAGACTTTTAAGATTATCAAGTCAAACCATTAACCTAGCGTTGCCATGTCCACCACTAAACCATGTCCCTGAGCATCACATCTTTTTAATAACTCCAGGGATAGTGACTCAAGTACTTTCTTGGGCAGCCTGTTCCAGTGCCTGACAACCCTTTCAGTAATTTTCAGAATGTTTACAGTTTTGGTATTTACTTCAGAACTCCTAGGCAGGGACTCAGGGGCAATTCAAATACTAACCAAAAAGTAAAAATTGCAGAAATAAGGCTTATTACCTACTGGCTTGTTGGTTACTATTCAAGCGAATTAGCTTGCTAATTCCACAGTGCATACAGATCCATTTATGCCATTTAAACTAATTTTGTATGAATGTTCTATTATGGGCAGCTGAAAAGGAGAAGTAGAAAAGTGGCAAGAACAGGAAGCTGCAACTGGCTGTTTGGTAATTAATATAGTAGAGTTCTTATCTGAACCAACCAGAACTTGTAAGATGGATGCAGTTAAAATTTCTGAGCCCATAATTAATTACAAGTGCTGTGGGTTTTAACAGTAACAAATGTTTTCTGCTTTATAGCCTCTCTTTCTTAGTATTTGATGCCAAAAAATACTTGTAAATACATGTTCATAGAGATACCCTTCTTTCAGAAGGTAATATGCCTTTCAGATCCTTGCCATAGTTCATCTGATAAAAAAATACAGTACTAGTGAGGAAATATTTTGTTGTTTATGGAAGCTTTACTGGGGATGGGAGTAGGAAAGGAATAAAAAAAAAATTCTGTTTTTTTTCAGATTTAAATCAGCATAACACAGTTACAAGAATTTGAAACCTTTTTTTTGTAACCTAGAACATCTCTTCAAAAAGAGACAGACTTCTGACTGAAAGACTTGTAGCGATGGTTTGCTTCAGTGAGCCTCACTAGTACTTGCTTTAATTTGTTGGTCGTCTTATGTTTCTGCTAGATTAAGCACTCTCATTTCTTAACTTCCATTGTTTTTTCAATTTGTTTTAGGCTTTTCAAAGCCAATTGCCTGAAGTAAAGGCAACATTGGACTTGCAACATGACTGGATCTTACTTGGTCCATTCAGATTTACTGCTCTTTAACCCTAAATTCCAAGTGAAGAGCACTTAAAATTATCTTCTATGGTGTAATGGAGCACTCAAACTGAAAATAATAAATCTTTTGGGAGCTGGCAGGAGCAGCAAACGACATCTTAACCACAAACCCAACTGAATAATTTATCTTACATATCCACATTTTTGCCTATGAATGTAAGTTTCCAGAAATGACTGTCAGTTGAATGACTTTGACAGATGTCACCATCAGTTGCTCATTAGGTGAAACTGTCTCTGATATGGTGACTGCTACATCACCTTCAGACTTTACAGAATGTGAATGTGCAATATACTGAAAGTGTATTTTTCTTGTTTTCCTTCTTGTGGGGGTTTAATATAAGTTGTCCATTACATATTAAGAAGCTTTCAGTCTGGTAGGGTAACAGGGGAAAAAAAAGGAACACAAATATCTGCTCTTATTCTAATAGCAATAAAACTGATAGAACCATTCAGGTGCTATTGGGCAACTTGGGGTCTTATCCTTACTTCAGAGTGAAGATCTTAAGTATTAGTGTGTCTTTATTTCTTAAGAAGCTTGCACTCATAAAAAGTTTCTGAATGGTCTGTATGAGTCAGATAAGACTTTAGGAAGAACGAGTCATTGCAGCACTAGAGTGTTATCCTGAAAACACTAAAACTACCTCTTAGCAAGGGTAGCTTTTGTGATAGTAGTAAATTAGGCACTTAAAAAAACATCTCTTAAACCTTACTTTTAAATTCTGAAGACAAGTATAGCATCTGAAACTTTATATGAGCCATAGGCTGAGCATAAAAAGCTGTATGACTTGCAATATGAAAGCATAATTTTTCTTTATATCTTTTTGTTTAAATTCGCTTTGGGATCAACTTTTTGTAACAACATAAGGAATATTCCTTGACTTAATGATCAGTAATAAAGAAATAAATCAATTATAAGAATTATTAGGAGTGTAATGCAGGAATTAAATAGAAAATACCACCGTGATTATTAACATCTGTAACAAACATACAATTACTGTATGCAATCCCCTCCGTTTCAGTTATCAATGAAAGAAAGTTTAGAGCAGGATGACAAAGATAATCAAATATACAAAACTATCTTCTGCATAAAGGAAAAGTGCACTGACTAGGAATAATCAGGAAAAAAAAATAAAGAAAACTAAGGGGTATATGGAAGAAGGTTTACAAAATCAGAAATGTAGAGGGGACGATGGATAGGGATTTGTTTCAGTTCTGCCATAAGAATGAGAGGTATAAAATCAGTGGTATTCAGAGCAAGGCAAGACAGTTCTTCACACAACATATTATTAACCTACTACATGGTGTTATGGATAGTGAAAATTTACATGATCTTAAAGGGTGACAGTTCAGATTCCTAGAAAAATAACTTTAGAAGTGTTATATAAAAAGAATACATAATATTTCTGCTCAGGAAGCTTTTCATATATATTTTGCTGAGGTCTAGAAAATATTCTGGGGAACTGTAGCTATGTGCTTTACTTCATCTTTCCCAGGCATCTGCTGTTGGTCACTTTCAGGGTGAAGATAGCAGGCTAGACAGACTCTTTCCCCAGTATTTTCACTCAACATACAAGCTGCATCTATTTCAGAAATATTTGAGGGCTCCTAACAGAAAAACAGAAAAAAGAAAACCATTTTGTATATTTTGTACATTATGACAGAATTTACCTCTGGAAAATGTCTTGCCTCTCAGAAATAGCAACATGCATTAATTTGAGGATGCAGCTGTCTGGAAAAGGCTTATGGGTTTGCTGTTTTATTGCTTCTTAATCACTTCTGGTTCAAACAGGTTATTACTGCAGGAAAAATTTGGCCATTATTTGGGAGAGATGCAGGCTATTGTGTGTTCTGGTGGCTGTTAGGTTGGGATGGTAGGCAACGACTATTTAGTGGTATGAGTAATACAATAATTCTTGAACTTTTCTCACTTAACGTATACAGGCTGTATCATTTACTAAGGCATTTATATGTTGATCTGGTTAGGTAGTTTACAAACAAATATTTCATCAAATAGAATTTTGTATTTTTAAAAAATACACATTTTTTTCAGGTCCTTGTTTCCTTCATTGATATTTTTGGACAACAATATATTTCATAAACACTTAACTCCACAAAACACCTAAAATTATAGTAGTGTCTGTTATGAGCACAAAACCTCATGTAATTTGATATATGCTGCTTGAATTATTACTATTTTTTTTTCTCCTCTCTTGCTTACCTAGTTCTCATTGCTTAGTAATGTAAGTTTAAATACTGTGGCAATAAGAGATTAAATAGTTCCTTTTTATTATTATTTTTTAATGGGGAAAGTAAAGATCTTTTCATCTGTTGAATGCTGGAGTTTGGGGTTTTTTTGCTTTTTGTTTTAACTGAAATAACTAGTTTATTAGTGCTCTTGCTTTATTCTGCCTAATACTTTTTTTTTGTTTCTTCCTTGTATTTTCCCTGGTTCTCATAGCCAGAAGTTTTTGTCCCAAATTAATTTCAGAGAATTCAGTTTCAGAATCAACACAAACAGTTCTCAGTCAGGATTACATTTTCATGATGACACTAAATAACCCACTTCACATTTTTTTTTCTCTGTCTGGTCAAAGCAATGTAATTAAAATTACTTAATGTGCAATTTTACAACTAAATGTACAATCTTACAAACTCCTGGACCTTAAGTTTGTGGGCTAAGGTGGTACCATGTCCTTTACCCCTGAAAATAACAGACTCTCGTCTTTCTTGGTTTGTTTTTATTATGTGCTTTTTCTTGTAATAGTACTTATCTACTGATAGAACTGAGTGGTGTTTTTGCATGAGCCTGGATGATAGGACTTGATTATATAAGAACTGATATTTCAGATAAAGGTGACATTTTATGTGATACTGAGAAGAAGAAAGCTGGTAATCAGTAGTTTTGGGGTTTGGTTCATGCTCTGTAGTGGCTTGCTGAAGGTTTCTGGTAGTCATCTGTACTTCTATTTTTCATCTTTTAGAGAGGCCACTATGGATTCCCTGCTTCTGGGGAAGCTTTATGGCTTTGAAAACCCTGCTAAATCACCTTTACATATTTGTGAATGTATAAGGTTCAAAGAGGAATTGCTAAATTTATTTTGAGAGAAAAAAAAAAAATCTTAGCCTAGTAAATGCTCAGTATTGGGAGAGAAAAATACTGGGGTTTATAGCCAGTTTCCCCTGTTATATGATTGTTATTACTATTCCTTTTCTTGAATGTTTCAAGATAAAACATTAATCTACATATGTTATTTGGGAGAGGAGGAATCCTTTTGCTTTTTGGGGTTTGTTTTGTTTTTTTTGAACTAAGCATAAATATCTCGAGGTGTATAGTTGTATAAAAGTTTGTTTCCCTGCTCTATTGATTGTCATTAGAGAGGAGAAAAAAGAAAAAAGGCCTGTTTTAACAGAGGGAAAACAACCTGTTAAGCCTTGTCTTCCCTTTCTGAATCCACATACCTGTAAGCTGCTACAGTTTAAGAAGAAGTATTTTTGTGAGAGCTGTTTGTTAAAATAGTATTACCTGCCTAGATTATTGGCTTGCTTTCTTCTATTTAAAATAAGTAGTAATTTTTAAATGGAAAACAAAGCATTTTTTGTAATGACAGAATTGACTTACTGTAAGCCTCATCTTGTCCTTAAATTGCTTTTTCATTCCTATAGAATGAAGAAATAGAAAAAAATGTTGTTGAGTGTGCCAAGTTGGAAAAGGAGCACTTCCCTTGCTTTTCAATACAGGACTGAACTTGATAGAGAATTAGAGATTGGTTTTGCAACACAAAATGCTGCAGCTATGGTGCTATCAATTTTGCCAAGATGTTTGAAAACCAAAGTGTCCATAGATTTCTTCATCATGTACTGTTCTGTCCAAAATCAAAATGCCAGGGATGAAGCCTACTCACTGAAGACTTTAGTGTAGAGCAAAGCAATGTTTTCATGTGCCAAAAGGGGAAAAAAACTATTAAAATATCATATTTGTAGAATCTTTATAACTACAGGTTTTTTGTAGGTAACTCGTCTTAAGCAATAGTTTGGCTACATGTTTTATTAATTTTATTTTAACTATGCTGGTACCATGTGTATGACTGAGCAGCAGAATGTCCTTCTCATACAAAACACCCACCAAATATTAGTAAAT
>NW_009952973.1:10490023-10491830 GCF_000747805.2 Chaetura pelagica | reverse complement strand
TTAAACAAAAGAAAATTAAAAAGAATTTAGAGGCCCCAGCAGATCTAATAAGGGTTTGTGGTGCTCTCTAGCAATACAAGGTGATTACAAGTATAAGAGAAAAACAAGCTGAAATTTTCTGATATAAAAGTATAAGTTATTATTTTCATAAAGTATAAATGTACTGTTTTAGTATTAGTGACATGCTTTCTACTTTCCATAGATGCCTTGTGGCTTTTTGCGTAATCTTTGGAAACAATACTGTGACACTGATGTATTCAGTACTATTGTGCCTGCTGTATTAAGGGACGGGAGGAAAAAAAGACACTTCAAAATAAGATATTCTGTTTAAGACACATTTGGACAAACCAGGGGGTAAATCTGCCTGGGAAAATGGGATTTGAGTGTCTAGAAAACAAGATTAGCTGTTTCCTTTTGATCTTTGGTGAAATCATGTCAAACTGAGATGTTTCAGAGCTGACAGCTCTTACTGAATTCAATTTTTCTTCACGTTACTAAGTTGCAGAGCAGAGGCCACAGGCCCTGATGCCCTTTTATTGTCTTATAGCTCTTTTGAGTCAATTCTCATGCAAGAATTTTTGTTGTGTATATTGAGTAGCTAAGGCTTCACTAATAGTATTTGACATCATAATAGCTTTTCAGACAAAATTATAGAGAAAGATTAGATGGATTAAAATCTCTGTGATTGATAGGATGTTACTTCACGCAATGTTTCTCTTCTTTGAAGTAAGAATAAGTATTAATATAATAATGTAACTAGTCTTTGCAACTTTCTAGTTGCAGCCTCAAGTAGGTGGCAAAAAAGGTAAATAACTAATCTCTTTCTTATTTTAATAAAAATCAAGCATAAACCTCTGTAATTGATGCAAAAAAGAAGGTTATGTGATAGTTTTTAATTATGTAATGATGAAGGCCACATACATGGTATCGTTTTTTTAAAATTATACTACCACAGCTGTGAAATTTATTGTGGGACTGATCAAATAAATTCAGGGGGTAAAAAAAAAATTGATTTTTTTGTGGAATTACTTTGTAAGACAAAATCAGTTTTCTAAATAGAGATTAAAAGTACAGTGTCTGAAGAATAGATCTTTCATGGGGAAGCTGAATCTCAGTTGGTGCTCTCTTTCTACTCTGCAATTAATTCAGTTGAGCACTTTGCATTTGTTGCACAAGACAGGGTGGGTAAATATAGCATCTCCTCATCCACAGATAGGCATTTACTGTTTGCAGTGAAAATATGTGTAGAAGTATTGGGCAGAATCTTCTCAGCTGAGTCTCAAGTGTTAGACAAACCAGGCATCACATACAGACAAACCAAACTTAGTAGCTCTCATAAAACCTGATGCTTCTGAAAATCAAACTGCTTATTTAAAATAATTAATATTTAGCTATAAATGGAAAAAAATAGCTGGAAAGCAGTTGTCTTGTTCTCATTTATTTCATTCTTGTGAGATACACAAAGGAAAAACCATGTTGTTTAAATTATAACCATAAATTTAGTTACAATTGAAGGAAGGGATCAACTTGTGGAGAGCTTTCACATCTGGCTTGCTGAAAAAACATCCCATAATACATGCAGAGTGTAAGAACTACCATAGTGCTATGGAAATAAGGCAACTGTGTGCTTCTCCACATTTTGTGAAATTCTGAAACTCTTATTGAAATCACCATTTCATTATAGCCTTCAAAAAGCTGATCTGGACATCTAATCAGTCATGTATAACTAGCCTGGAACCAGTGATGGTCAGAGCTATGTTTCTGAATCAAAGGAGTTCCTTTGTGGTGAGATAGACATACAGGAATG
>NW_009952973.1:10478185-10490007 GCF_000747805.2 Chaetura pelagica | reverse complement strand
GAATTTCCAACTTGGAAGACTCCATAACTGCAGATAAAACGTTTCCTGTTTCTCATCTCATCTCCTCAAGCAGTACTGTGGTGATTTCAATGAGTGAACTATAGGTTAGCAACTCCCAGATGGATGGTTGTGGGGTGTTTTGTTTTCTCAGAAGCCTTTTTTCCATTTTTGTTAGGGGCAGAACAGTATTCAATATCTTGTCTGAAAGAGGAAAAATAAAGTTATTTTAGATTTCATAGTGATCAAACAAATAGAGGGGTCTCTTTC
Source organism: Chaetura pelagica (assembly GCF_000747805.2). NCBI lineage: Eukaryota > Metazoa > Chordata > Aves > Apodiformes > Apodidae > Chaetura > Chaetura pelagica. The sequence goes on along the minus strand of NW_009952973.1, from coordinate 10,489,740 downwards.
TTTCATTTCTGAATTGGAATCTATTAATCTGTTTCTTGCTTCACCCCAGCTTTTTAAGCTTTTCCAAGTCTGTGTGTGTCTGAAATGTAATTGCCTTTGATCAGTAGCCTGCTTTCTCACTGTGTAGAGCCCCTATCACTCTTTATGGCTTATTTAATAACAGCAAGACTGTATTGCAAGATTCAATCAGAATTTCAGGTCATCTAGCAATACACCAATTCTATTCTGCGTGATTTTAACAATCCAAATGTTTTTGGTAGAAAACTTTGTCTCAAGTAAAAATCAATGTAATTCAATAGAACTCACTCCATGGGAAAAATGGTGGATGGCTGGGCCCATAGAGTTGTGGGAAATAGTTAAATCCAGTTGGCAGCCAGTCACAAGTGGTGTTCTCCAGGGCTCTGTTGCGGGGCCTGTTCTTTTTAACACTATCAGTTATCTGGATGAAGGGATTGAGTGCACCCTCAGTAAGTTTGCAGATGACACCAAATTGGGTAGGAGTGTTGATCTGCTTGATGGTAGGAAGGCTCTACAAATTGATCCCGGACAGGATGGATTGATGAGCTGACACCAATTGTACGAGATTCAAAAAGGCCAAGTGCTGGGTCCTGCACTTGGGTCACAACGCCCCATGTAATTCTACAGGCTGGGGGAAGAGTAGCTGGAGAGCTGCCTGGCGGAAAGGGACCTGGGTGTGTTGGTTGACAGCTGCCAGCAGTGTTCCCAGGTGGCCAAGAAGTCAATAGCATTCTGGCCTGCATCGGGAATAGTGTGGCCAGTAGGTCAAGGAAAGCAATTGTCCCCTTGTACTGAGCCTTAAGAATCTAAAATGGGCATCTGAGCATTGAATACCTAGATCAGATCTACAAAACGGTGTCACAAAGCACTTACAGCAGCATTGCTTGCTGCTGGCAGCTTTGCTAGGCAAAATGATGTCAAAATATCTACTTTAGATTTTTTTTTTTTTTTGCTATATTAGTACATGCCAGGCTTTGGGTTTCTCCCCACCACCATGCTCCCCAACTTGATGTACAGAAAGAATGCATAAAATCCTGGCTCTATAGAATAAACTCAGTAGCTCTAGAACTTGACTCTGCTTTCTCTTTCATATGCACTTGTACAGAACTCTCCCAGTAGAGAAACAAAAGAGCTGCTGCACTTACCTAACGGCCAAATCCGATTAAAAAAATCCTGCCTCTGTTCTGTTTCTTCTCTTCCCATGTACCTGATCTCAAGCACTTGGAGAGATTACCTTGGATTTCTTACTAGTCTGTGAAACAGACTAAAGTAAGTTAATAAAAAATTGGGAAATTTAGAAAAAAATATTACTGCAGATACAGACAGAAAAAATAATCTTTTGAGTATCCTTCTGTACATGACTTGGACTCCTATATGGATGTTGTCCCTGGTTATAAGAGCTCTAACTATAGATAATTTAGAAAAAGGGCAGTAATAATATTCTGATTATTGAGCATATTCTGGTTGCTAGTAGAGTGTGAATATTGTAGTACTAGGATAGAGATCATATAGTTAGACTGGGTCCATAACTTTAGACCAACTCAAGGAACCACAAATGAAGGAGACGGAAAAAGACTTTGTACTATATAGTGTATTTGGCAGTAAATGTTATTTTGTTCTCTTGATGTAAATTTTGTCTCAACAAAACGAGTTTTGACTGTATTATATGGAGAGGAAAAACTAATGAAAAATTAGTTTAATTTTTTAAAAAAACACCTCTTTTACTGCTGTCAATGATTCTCAGTTTCTGGAGTGACTGATTATGAAAAGTGCCCAGAATTAGTTCCTGAGTTTCTCAGAATTATCAAAAATACCTGTTACCAGCTCATTACACAAGCTGTTTCAAATACAGTTTGTAAGTATTACAAATGTTTTTTAAAAAGGCAAAACTTTAATTAAGAGAACAAGTATCAGTGGATCTTAAGGGAATTCACTAACCATCTTCTAACATGATGTTAACTTTGCTTTTTTAGACTAATTACAGCCAATTGCAGTGTGATTTTTTTTTTTCATTCACTAATTTGATAATTCTCCAGTGAAACCTACTGACATGTCTACAGATCAAGATTTATCATACCTTTCACTTTTCGTTCACTAAAGAACTAAAAAGAATAAACAAGACATAACTGCTAAAATGAAAGCATGAAGTCAGTTAATCAACACCTCTTGTCAAACACCTCTCTTGTTTTATGAAGTATACCACTACTACCTTTGCTCCATTTTGATAATACAATTGCCAAATTGGACGCTAATTTCATGTATTTAATTACTTGCTTCACTTAAATTCCTGGGCCCCTTTCCTTCTATATTTCTTGGACATCACCTTACAGCACTGGGGCTCCTCAGGGACGGATTTTCCAAAGTAGACTCTCAGCATGAGACTTCTGTAACTTCAGAGATTTTGAAATCAGAGTATAGTCTGCCCTATTACCCTCAGAGTGGAAACATATTTTGATGCATGTCCTAAAGTAAGAGCCAAAGAAATAGAAAATGAGTTTTCCTTTGGAAGGAGCTTTTTGCTGGCTGTAATGGGTAACCAGACATTTGGCTTTTGACTAGAACCTTAATACTGGGATGACAAAAAGGAGGTGAGATCGTCTTCTATTTGTTTCACTCTTTCTGGGTGCAGTTAGTTTTGCTGAATATCTGCCCACACATGATTACTGTTAAAAGCAATTGTAATTTTCCTTTTGGATTTCACATTCTTTGGCCCCATGTGAGTCAGTGAATGCTGGCATGATGTAAGAGGAGTATCGAGGCAACTGTGCCCCTGAGGCATCCTGGCACTTGCATGAATTTGGGGATTTCTGTGTATTGTGGAGGCTAGAACAAATACAGTTCAACTGATGAACTGAAGAAAAAGTCAAGCAGGCAGAAACTTTTTTCTTTAAATCTTTGCATGGTAAAATAGCCTGTTTTCTATTTTTAAGATAAACTATCTTTTGAATTAAAGTGGTTAAATGTGCTTTAAAATGTCAAACTGACAGTGCTGTTTTGTTAAAATTAAATGGTTTGGCTTTGCATCTTGAGGGGGGAAGGAGTTTGCTTGTAAGGTCAATTGTTCAAGCCAACCTGAAAGAATGAGTAGTATTATAATTACTTCTACTGCTGTGAAAACATGAAGCTGACTCATGAAATGAGCCTTCTTGATTATGAACTTTGATATTGTATATTTAGGGTAAGCTTTTGAAAACTCACTGAGTTTAGTCTCAGCTCTATTTTGACCTTGACTGAGAGTAGATTGAACTCAAAAAGTTGTTTTATTCCTACTGGCACTCAGCATTATTATCTAACAAGGCATCTGCTACACAGTTTAAACAATAGGTCACACATGAAATATGCAGAAAAACTTAGGAAACTACTGTACTGTAACATTTAGACTTTGAAGTTCTGTTTGAGGAAAAAAAAGGGAATTTGGTTTTCCTCCGTATTTTTAGAGGTCAAAAGATTTTTCAAGATCGCCGATTAATATTAACAGCCTTGCTATTAATATCACTACATGAATACATCTTTTTCCCATTTGAGTGAAAAAGTGTCTTATCCTTTTTGGAGAGATGATAACATACTTGGATAAGAGAAAGAAAAGGAAAAATCACTTGTAAAAAATGAGTGATTTGAAAGAGGCCTATTAAAATGTAAAAGGGTATAATTACAATTAATTGCTCCCAATTCCCTCTGGCTACTTTGATCATTTCAATACAAAACTGTGGACTCTAAATATTAGCCTATCAGGGGAATATAAAACTTATGTTAGAACTGCGTGGAAAACAATATCCCTTTGGATTTTTTCCACTTTTATGTAATTCTGTCAGCTAGAATACTAGAACACCAAAGATCCACCAGAAAACATCAGTTTTCATTATAAGAGATTAGAGACTTATTAGGAGTAAGCCAAGAGCGAAAAGTGTGTGGTGCAGCCATTTCCTATCTGAAATCCCTCATACGCATACAAATGCTTTTAAAACTATAGTATATCTTGTTTCACCTCTCTTGTAGTTGTCTTTATAGCAGGTAACAGCAGTGCCATGTAGTTTGGGTTCACTGAGCATCACCAGGTTCTCGGGCAGTCCAGCCTCCTCTCTACCTTTGCAGCTGGGGCAGATCAGCACCCAGCACCAGAGTGTTCCCACATCCCACAGTTCTTGTCCAGTACAGGGGCTGCTCCTGAGTGGTCCCATCTCAAAAGAAGAGAAAAATAAGGTGAAAGCAGGACCAGGACTTTTCTCTATCCTGTTTAGTTGAGTCGGTTGTGATTGGCCCTGCAGTTATAGAAAAGAACTAGAACACAATTATGACTAACTTGATAGGGTTATTAGGGAGAAAACCAAAATCTGGTTGCAAATAAAGATGAGAATAAAGCTAGCTTTTTGACCACTCAAAATTTTAAAGCAGAAAAGGTAAGGAAGGGTGACTTTTCTACATCTTTGAAAATTACTTTAATGTAATAATCCACATTTTGGAACCTATCTTTTTTAAAAATAAAAATTCTGTAAATTTTAGCTTTTTTTGGTCTTACATACTTGTGTCTCTACCTCCTCCTTCTCTATCTGGATCAGCTGGACCCTGGGAAGATGCCATGGCTGCAGGGAGTCTTACTGAGAAGCTGGGGTTGTTTTAGTTTTTAATACACTTGGGCTTATATTCGTTATCAATAGAGAAGATTAGGTTGAGTTCCACAGCTGGAACCTGCTACTGAAAATGGTCTGTTGCTCTACCCTTTGCACTGAAGAGTTTTATGCCAGGACAGATTAGTTGAAGTGTCCCTGTGGAGTATAACTGTAGGTTTGTGATGGGAGAGGAATTTTAAAAATAGATTAGGCCCAGCATGTTACCCGCTTCTTAGATCAGTAGTAGCTGCTTAAATTTAAGTTACAAAGAGATAAGAAACCAAGATGATGATGTGCTGTAATGAAGGCTGCTTAGCCCAGTGATGATCTGGTTCCATGTTACATGCATCAGCTGCCTGAAGTGTTGAAAGTCAAGAGGCTGCCCCAAGGAGAGAGATTAACATGTTGTGCTGAAAGGAAGAAAGAGTCAAGAACTAGTCTAAGAATGTCTCTTATTACATAAATTCATTAACAACAAGGGGAGAAATTAGCACAGCTTTCACTGTATCACATGGAATGAGGATCTGTGTCACCAGTGTTGAGTGCTTAGAAGAATTACATTTTGTGGCCAGACACTGAACGAAGGAATTGCTTGTGGCCTCGATGCAATCTGCATATAAATGCACCTATCTTTCTTATAGCTTTTTTTTTTTTTTCATTTTCCAAAAGCTGCTTAAAAAAAAAAGTTAGGAATCGGATTTTGAATTCTTACAGATGGTGGCTCCTCATTCTTCTGGTTTGGTGCCCAGGGTATGTCCTTAGGTCTGATGGCAACAATAACACTCTTGATTCAGTACAAAACTTGCAACTCCTTGAAGGGAACATGTTATGCTTTTTTAATTAAGCAATCATTTAGCAGGGAAAAAACCTCATTAACCGAGTTAAGCATGGCATCAATTCAAACTATTAGTGATGGTAACTTCATGACCAAAAATTGGTGTATAGGTTTCTTATTTTACATTGTCTTATCATTTGCTTAAAACAAAACAATTTTAAAAATCTGCTGCTTTTCTGTTTTTCTGTGATGTCCATCCAAAAAGCATATACATGCGGTTTGGTTTAGGTTTTTTCTTTTTCACACAATGATTAAATCTGGTTTCAACCATGATGGCAATAGCACTCTTTATTAATTTTGTTGTAATTATAAGGAATATTTTACAAATTGGATTCCCCCATGCTTCCTTCCAACCCTATCTGTTGGACTGACTTCTGGCACAATAATGGTGTGTAAAAATAAGTATTTTTCTTATGACTAAGTATAAGTGGTCTGCATATGAGACTAGAAGAAAAGAAATTTACTTTGTGGTTTGGACCAGAATCACGGAGAAATGGATTCAGTTTCCCTAAAAAGATAAGAAATGTCCTATTGGTTCAGACAAACCATCTGTCTAGACTGTCTATCTAATTTTAATCCTCCAATTGCAATTGAACATGCTATTTAGGGGCAGCACAAAACTGTCTGTTCCTCCAGTCCATTTCCTTCACACTTTTCCAGCAGCTGCATTCACTGAATTTGGAATGCAATGTTGTGCTTCTCTACTGCTACCTCTTTTCAGGTTTGTTTTGTTTTTAAATTAATTTCTGGTGCTGATCTGTATTGATTTGCCTCATCCATTTTTAAACCTCACAGTTGTCTGTCTCCAACTTCTCATAACAAATTCAAGAAGTTCACTATCTGATGTATCAAGGAAAACCAAAACAAAATAACGAAGCTGAACCACAAACTTTTCTCAATGTTTAGACTTATCTCTAGTTATTTTCAAGTAGGTGAAAAATTAAGATTGGCCTAAGCAAGGATGTCAGACCTGAATGTCCCCACATTTGGCATGTTTTCTTTCTGAATCAGTACAATGGGCTGAAGCAAACCCTGCAATCTGAACCAGCACCTTGGGAGGGGAAGTTTTGACCTTCAGCCAAACCTTGCAATGCGCTTTTCCTAGTTAAGGAATCAAGGGCAGCACAGCTGAAATACACCTTTACATTGATACATTTACAGATGAGATCTAGCTAGCAAGGACAGCACAGGCTTAAAATTGGAAAGTATTTTGATAAAGACAAGAAATGTGTGTGAGGAAAAAAAAGGAGATAGCAGACACTGTTCTGTTGAGAAATGTGAGTGGTCCACTGTTGGAAAAATCAGATCATGACTGGAGTAAAGGGAAAGTCTGTCTGGATAGAAAAACATCCAAAAAAAATTGAGTTAATTGCAAGCTAAACGTGAATCTGCCTAGTAGGCAAATACTGTATAGGAATCTATGTGCAGAATGGATTGTTGTTGTGTTGGGTTTTTTTCTGCTTCTGTTTGATTTCAACAGAGTTTTCAAGTACCCTTTTTCAATGTTGGGCATCATCTTTAAAAGAACCCCTGGATCAACTAAGGTTTATTCAAATGATGGTTCTAATGATAAGCAGAACTTTAGAAAACAAAAGTTTAAACACAAATGTCGGGAAAACTGATCTTATTTTAAAACAAGATGACTAAGGAAGGCTAAGTGTTAAAATATGCAAAAGGCTATTATAATAAAGAGTAGAAAATAATCTACCTTGTTAAGGAAAACTTTTTAAATAATGAGCAAAAATGAGGATCAGAATCGGTAATAACACATTTTGCTATCTGGGCTTGGAAATTAGTTTATTTCAATACTGTTTGACAATTTTTTAAAAATTAATAATACTTCAGCAATTTGCAATTAGTGTATTCTTAACTTCCAGAGCAGCCAAAATATTGAACAGAAGGTTTGAAGGACTGAAGAAAAGGAGGGTGAATGCAGTAGTATGTATGAGTGGAGAGGAGATGTGCAGGAACAAAGTCAGAGGAAACTAAATCTCTTTATAGAAATAATTATTTCTGCCATTGTTTTAGCAATTATATAGAAATTTATTTAGGACTGTTTTGCAATGTCTTATACCAAAATTTTGTAAGTGTAATTGGGGAAAAATATTCTGAATACATTATTTATCTTGTTGATTGGTACTGTGGAAGATGACTGTAGGAAGTAATGTAACACGCTAAGTGTGTGTATGTGTAGTGGTCGTATGTTGTTAAATTTTAATATGTTTTGTTGAATCTAAAATAGTTTATCTAGTGATATGGCTTCAGTTATACACAGTTTAGGTTATGCACAGCTTTCTTTAAAGAGGCAGCATAAATTTACAATCAGTCATTTTATTGTTTATAGCCAGAGGTTATAACCATGAACATTATCAGTCCTTGGAGAGATTAATTTACAGAATGTTAAATCAATATTCTCTGCATACCTCTTTTTGTGTGGATCTCACATCACAAGAGGGAAGAAAAACTATGGAAAAGAAATCTTAATGTAAGACAGCTGAATAAAAGGTGTGGTAGGATTTTCTCCATTCTAAATTTAGGCCAGCTTTAGAGATATGTAATTTGCTTTGGGTAATCCTAACACTTTTCCTGAGATTCTGCTTTGTGCAGTCCATTTTTGCACCACACTAACCCCTTATTATAGCAAGGGTTGCAAGGATTTTACACTGCTGTGGTCATTCAGTCTGTAGCATAGAGCAATTCTAGTATTATATGCCAATAGTCTTAACTATAACAGTTTAGAAAGAGAATCCTTCAGAACAAAGAAATCTCTATAATCCTATAATCCCTGAATATCAACCCATGTCAAAGGTCTGTAGACTAAGGATTCTTGTCTTGTTAAATAATTCTCAAGAGGGACCAACTTTTATACAAAAGAAAAGAAAAATTTCTAGATAATAAAACAGTGAAGGTTGCTAGGTCACTGCAGAAAATGATTTTGCAGTGGTGATGTCTTTCTCATTGAATTAAAGTACTCAAAATGTTTCCATTAAATCATATATGTTTTATATATAGAAAAGGGTTTGAGGAGAGAAGTGCACTACAGCCTGAAATGGATTGCATCACCCTTTTTCAGTAGCTAAGTGTTCTCTTTTGTAGAACTGGTTACTCAAAGTGGATAAGCAATATAAGAAATGTGTTATATAACTCAGGATTGAAAGATGTAATTGGCAGAAAGTGCACTAGTGAGCAGTTGTTCTGCTGGTTTGGCACCGATCCAGAAATGCCTTCTCATTTTCTTTTTTCCTGAGACATATCAAGCTCATTTACAGTATTTACATAGGACTTTTATATCTAAGGCACTGATCAATACTCATTTTTCCCCCCATGCTTTTAAGCTTTAGAGGAAATACAAGAAACTAAGGACTGAAGCTTACTACAGTGCCTTCATCTGTTGGAATTACTCCAGAATGGCACTTCCACAGTCTTTTGAGTTGCTGCACATAGGCAAAAATGTTTTATATCTTCGAGATATACATTAAATATAAATTCCACTGAAACTCATTAGTAAGTCTATGCATGTTGTAACAAAAGCAAGCCATGCTATCTGTCCTTTTAACTGTTGTGCATGCTGCTGTATGCCTATTTAAGAGGATAATGTGAATGTAAAGGAGATTGGTTTGATTCAAACACAAAAAAATAAATATAAGAATGGAAAACATTTAACATTTAACTCTAGTAAATAGAACAAATTGCAATGCATGCTAATGATTTTTGTTGCTATTATTGATGCCTTCTATTCCGCAGTCTCAGCTCCTGTTTCTTATAGTGGTTTCTCTCTGACTTTTTGTACCACTAAGGAATGGAGGTAGGAAGAAGGAACTTAAACACATCCATGCTTCAGAAGCAGAATGTATTGGAGAGGAGCATGGCAGTTATGTCTAGACAGAGGAGACAGATGTGCTTGACAGATGTACATTATGCCAACTTGAACAACAGAATGGGATCTGGATTTTTTAATGTAATTTTAAAACAACATCAAAAGAATTCATTTGAAGGAAGCTTGAAGCTGACATCAAGCATTTCCTTTGTTTGTCAGTAGTAATAGTCATTGCCACTGAAACTTAGTAGGGCAAGACCTAGAGTTCTCTCTATATACTATTGAGAGAGACGTCTAATAGTCTTTAAGGTCAGTTCACTGCCAGCGTATGGAGTGCTACTAAGAACTTAAATTGTCTTGTAGGCCGATTTCTGCTTAATTTGAAGACATGAGGAGAAATAATGATTATGTGGTGGGAAAAGGAGAAAATATTTTTAAATCAGTAAACCTTTAAGTTAGCAATTTTTATGGGATGGGAAGAAGTACAACCTGAATTGAGGAAAATCTTAGTCACCCAGACCCAACAGAATATTTGTTTGTAAACAGAAGATATAACGTATCACAAATTTCAACCACTTTATTTTTAAAACCTTATGATTAGACTGTGACTTGAGGCATTATGACTGTGATTACCAGCTTTCAGTTATGGCACTTGTGCTTATATGCCATACAGAGCTCTCTTGCATAAAAGCCTTTGATCCCATAATGGATGTTCTATGAATTAGAGGGTGAGGGGAAAGGACAGAAATGAGTGCTGCAGAACTGGGGAAATAAATAATGAAGACAGCTGATATTATGATGGCACAGCAGGAGCGGTATGTTCCATCCTGTTTTGTGATTTAGTTACTGAGACGCGCTCCTTGCGTGGCACTCAATAATTGAAATAATATTATCTGTGCTTGATTTGTCAGGTGGGTTTAATTACCATGCTGTAAAAGAACTTGCTTTCTACACCAGTCTGTGATGTTTCTGAGAGATTTTAACATGTTTAAACTCAAACCAGTAATGCTGTATTTCTATGTAGTTGGGTTTTCATTCTGGACTATGCTCTTTAGGCTTTAATTCTGTTTTGATCTATACCGCTATGGGAGTTCAGTGAAGAACAATAGGTTTCTTAATTTATGTACACTAGTTTTTATCTTCATAGAGGTTCTGCTTAACTTTTGCCATTGTCTTTGGTTCATTGCTTTACTGTGCTGCATGGATGCTAACCAATAGTTAGTGCTTTAACAGTTTTCTAGGAATTATTAAATTTTGTTTAAAAATAGCTCTATTTAAACTTCAGATTTCATTCTGATTGCAAATGAACTGATTACTTCTTGGGATCAAAATAAATTATTTGTGTAGCAGCAAGCTGAAATAGCATCTTGAAAATTATAAGAAATAAAAGGAACAGGAGGTGCCTAAAGGCCTGCTGGAGACACCTTTATCCATAACCTCCAGAATGTCATTCCCTGAATAGTCACATAATGGGATTCCAGAAGAATAAGAGCAGTGTAACATGAGCAGGCTGCCAGCATCCAGCCAAGGCAGTGAGGGATCTGCCTCCACAGTTTGTTCCCATATAATCTTGTTACCAAAAGATGTGTAAAAGTGATGCAGAAGAATTTGAAAAGCTTTCCAAATATTTAAACAGTGGTCAATAATGCTGTTCATATCAAGAAAAATAATAGCACAGCTAATTTTTTTGCACAGCTGAGGTGAGATTTGAGGAGGCTGTAATGTGTTACTTTGTTAGCAAGTGCAATCTGGGGTATTTTCTTTTCATTTTACTGTTTTGATTTTTTTTTTTTCCCTCCTTTTAATCACAGCATAACTAGAACAGGGTCTAGGTTCTGTTCTATTCAGGGCTCTGAACAGAAGTTACACCCCATTCAAAGTGGGCTTGGAGATGTTGGTAGTAGGAAGGCTACACATGAGTATAGTACTCTCGGGTTACTCTGTTTCTAACGCGGCAAAATCTTTTTCTCTCTGGATTTAAGAAAAAAAAAAAAAGTTGCTATACTCTAGCGAAGCTGTCAACAGTGCTCGGCAAGAAACGGGTTAGGATTAACAGAAAGTTTCTTGCGTTATTTCTTTGTGTGTGATTTACCCAACTCCATCCGGCGGTTTCGAAGCCGAATGAAACAAGAGGGAACTTTGCTCTCCCCTCGGGACTGGGACTTCACAGCGGGCTTCATCTCCGCGGAGTCAAGGCTCGGGGCGGGACAAGCCCCGCTCTGCGGGACCGCCCGTGCCACTCTGGGATGCGCAAGGGAGGCCGGGGCCTGGTCGCCTC
>NW_009952973.1:10458745-10459083 GCF_000747805.2 Chaetura pelagica | reverse complement strand
CGAAGGGACCTTCTCCGGCTGCAAGCGGCCTCTGGGTCCCGCTCTGGCGCTCGCTCTCCTTCCTTCCCTTTTCCCCCTCCTCCTCTCTGCGCTTTCCACCTCCCCTGCTCCTGAGTGAGCGCAGCCTCGGATGTCCGGTTTCCTGGTGGGTTTTTTACCTGGCAAGCTCGGGATAACTTCGGTGAGAATTTGCACGGCGGCTAGGAAAGTTGAGGACTCCCCTACAGGCGTCTAGGAGCTGCTGCTACCGCATCTTCTCCATCCCACGGATTTTACTGCCTTGGATATTGCGAGGGGAGGGAGGGGGGAGAGGAAGAGAACGGACCTCATAATTTCGC
>NW_009952973.1:10458227-10458645 GCF_000747805.2 Chaetura pelagica | reverse complement strand
CGCCGCCGCCGCCTACGAGTCCGGCCAGGGGTACTACGAGGAGGAGCCCGAGGCGGGGGAGGCAAAGGTAAGCCCGTCGGCCCGTGCCCCCGCTGCAGATGCCAGCGCGCTCCTCTAGGCATGTGTTTCCGAGCCCGTTCGAACGGACCGCTTGGAAATCCCACCAAGGAGAACACTTGGAAGGAGCCTTTTTGAGTGGGGTGTTCTTTACAACTGGGGGAAGGATTTATTTCAGGAGAAAAAAATCTGGGATTTCAGGGTCGGCGGAAGGAAGGTTGCACGGGAACAACTGTATTGACAGAAACGCAAAACACCTGATGGGCAGAGGCAGCCCAAGGGCTCTGCTCCTGCCCTGGTGCTGGCGCTGCCCGGCCTCGCTGTTTGCAGCGGAGCCGGGACAGGGCAGCGACCGCGGGGC
>NW_009952973.1:10413609-10458166 GCF_000747805.2 Chaetura pelagica | reverse complement strand
TGGTGGCGGGCGAAGCTGCGGGGAGCTGGGGCGGGCTGGGAGCTCTCGAGTGAGCAGCTGTGCATAGGAGCGGAGCGGCGAGGGAGGCGTGGGGGGACGATGGCAACAAAACCCGATAATTTCTGTTTGTTAAAAAGTCTCTTGCAATTATTGACACTTCGGATGAGTTGCTGCGGCGCGACAGAGTTGACGGGAGGTGTAAGGTGACGCTCGAGTCTGAAAATTTTCATTATGCCCAGGTGCACGTTGAATTCTCAGATTCCAGTCACAGATCCTTACACTTCTGTGTTAATTTTTGCTTGCTTAGAAGTTTCGTAATGTAGAATTCAAGTACCTTTGGTACGTGTGGTTTTGCAGTTGGGGGTATGCTAATGCATAAAAGCGATGCCTGGTATGTGGTTCTATAAGCATGTGGCATTTTTAGGAAGACCTTGGATATCTTGAGTTTATAACAACTCGTACCCTCGTCTTGTTGTTTTGAGGGTTTCTGACATACTATGGAAAGCAGTCATGACCCAGATCATTCACTGTTCCTGTCAATATAGGGAGGGAAGCATGTGGATTAGAAGTTAAGCTGACTTCCCCCCCACCCCCCATGTTGTTTGTTTTACTGATTAGAAGTTTGGAGGATTTTACTGTAACTATGGGGAAGTCAACTTTCTGTATTGTACATTAGCTGTACTTTCAGGTATTCAAACTGTTGCAGACTATGTGTTTACAGAATTAAGGGTTTTCAAATAATATGCTCTATGGAGAAGGTTATTAAGTACGCTGTACTTTCTCTTAAAATATTTTTATTACAGTCAAACGCTTACACTGCCGTGTTCTGAGTGCTGCGATGTTATCAGTGAACATATTGCTTGAATGTTTATCCAGTATTTTTCAAACATAAGTATTTAAAAATGGGAACACAAAATCAATTCAGCTGGTCACATTTACACTGTTTATAAAAGAACCACAGAACTTAGCAAAGGCTAAAAATCCTGCAACTCTTCTCAGTCCATGACTGTAAGTCAGTTACTACTGGGTGAAACTGGCATTTGAGTTGTAAAGCCTCAGAATAGTTTATTCTGGAAAGGCAGAAAGAATCAAAACGGGAGCATGGTGCGTAATTTGTACGCTTAAACCACTGAGGTAGAACAGCTGATAGGGAAGATACTCTAAGTGATGCTGCGCAAAACACCTGATGGGCAGAGGCAGCCCAGGGGCTCTGCTCCTGCCCTGGTGCTGGCGCTGCCCGGCCTCGCTGTTTGCAGCGGAGCCGGGACAGGGCAGCGACTGCGGGGCTGGAGCTGGAGCTGGCGGCGGGGCCCTGCCCGCGGGCGGGTCGTGGCTGTGCCCGGGCTCCCTGGGTGCGGGCGAAGCTGCGGGGAGCTGGGGCGGGCTGGGAGCTCTCGAGTGAGCAGCTGTGCATAGGAGCGGAGCGGCGAGGGAGGCGTGGGGGGACGATGGCAACAAAACCCGATAATTTCTGTTTGTTAAAAAGTCTCTTGCAATTATTGACACTTCGGATGAGTTGCTGCGGCGCGACAGAGTTGACGGGAGGTGTAAGGTGACGCTCGAGTCTGAAAATTTTCATTATGCCCAGGTGCACGTTGAATTCTCAGATTCCAGTCACAGATCCTTACACTTCTGTGTTAATTTTTGCTTGCTTAGAAGTTTCGTAATGTAGAATTCAAGTACCTTTGGTACGTGTGGTTTTGCAGTTGGGGGTATGCTAATGCATAAAAGCGATGCCTGGTATGTGGTTCTATAAGCATGTGGCATTTTTAGGAAGACCTTGGATATCTTGAGTTTATAACAACTCGTACCCTCGTCTTGTTGTTTTGAGGGTTTCTGACATACTATGGAAAGCAGTCATGACCCAGATCATTCACTGTTCCTGTCAATATAGGGAGGGAAGCATGTGGATTAGAAGTTAAGCTGACTTCCCCCCCACCCCCCATGTTGTTTGTTTTACTGATTAGAAGTTTGGAGGATTTTACTGTAACTATGGGGAAGTCAACTTTCTGTATTGTACATTAGCTGTACTTTCAGGTATTCAAACTGTTGCAGACTATGTGTTTACAGAATTAAGGGTTTTCAAATAATATGCTCTATGGAGAAGGTTATTAAGTACGCTGTACTTTCTCTTAAAATATTTTTATTACAGTCAAACGCTTACACTGCCGTGTTCTGAGTGCTGCGATGTTATCAGTGAACATATTGCTTGAATGTTTATCCAGTATTTTTCAAACATAAGTATTTAAAAATGGGAACACAAAATCAATTCAGCTGGTCACATTTACACTGTTTATAAAAGAACCACAGAACTTAGCAAAGGCTAAAAATCCTGCAACTCTTCTCAGTCCATGACTGTAAGTCAGTTACTACTGGGTGAAACTGGCATTTGAGTTGTAAAGCCTCAGAATAGTTTATTCTGGAAAGGCAGAAAGAATCAAAACGGGAGCATGGTGCGTAATTTGTACGCTTGAACCACTGAGGTAGAACAGCTGATAGGGAAGATACTCTAAGTGATGCTGTATGTTCCCATGCACGTGTTGTGGACAGTCGTGCGTTCTTGAAGAAACCTCAGTGTGTTTAGGAGCTGCCGCTGTTCTGCTTTGTGTGGAAGTGCAAGTGCTCTCTGGAAAAAGGGGAACTGTCAGCAAACCAAAGGAAGGAAAGGTCAAGAGACCGGGAAGTGAACTGGATAGCATGTGTTAAGCGATTACATTAACAGAAAAATGTTTTCGTGCCTGACAGAGAGAGAGAGAAAATTACTCTGGATCTAAGCAGACTTAGTCATGTTGGAAGTCTTTACTTGTGAGTTAGTTGCTTTTGCTGGAACTGTTTGAGTGAGTGAGTACTGTGCATATTTGTTCTGTGATGAGAGAATGTTGAGATTGAATGTCTGAAGTAGTTGTGAAAGGATTAAGTAAATAAACTGTAAGTAATTGTTTCAAGGAAAATATTATTATATTGTCAGTAAAAAGTCATCTGCTTGAAGTTTCTTAATTTCAAGGAAAACTGCATGATCACTGGAGCTTGTGTTCATAGAGGTTATGCTTTCTCTGTTTTTATTTTCCATTCATGTGCCATACTGCATGTTAAACTGAAGCCTAAGTGTGGGTCCTACAGCATTTTGGGTCAACTCTTTACAAGATGTAGTTCTTTCTCTTCACTGCTATATTAAGAACTTTGGCTTTAGAAACATTTTTAAGTGAGAATGAAGTTGAGGGACCTCCAACATAGGAGGAACAACTGGGCAGAAAATGTTATGGTGTTTTTACACAGGTGAGTGAGTGTTGTCCATTAATCTTGTCTTAGAGATTTGCAGCAACTTGGAAGCATTGCAGTTATAAATAGTTGTTCTTCATACACAGCTCTTGCAAGGGCATGTTCTGCAGCAAGTGGGCACTGATAAGCTTGTGCAACACTGCCTCCCCCCTTTTTTCGTTTTCAGTCTAAGGGTAAAGTTCATTATTTAACGAGCTTACAGGGCTTAGATTAATACTTTTCAGCTGAACTGTCTGCTCAGTGGGATGGTAGTGAATCCTGCCTGTAAATCACCTCTTTCAAATTTGCTGCATCACAGGGGGGATTCCTTGCTTAGGTGACTCCCTGGCATCAGTATGCCACCCCTGCCCAGCAGGGCAGGGAGGCTGGGTGGCCCTGGCTCCCTTTCTCCATCTGGGTGGCCTGCTGAAGAAGACAACCTGATATTTCAGTTCTCTGTCTGGTTAAGTGGGACTTGGGAAATGAGCCCTCCTGCCCCCCTGAGTTCCTACAGTTTGTCAGGGACTCACCACCTCTCTGCCCTGTCAGCCAACCGGGATGCTTGGAGCAGCTGCAACAAGACAAGGGTGAGCAGTTGTGTGGCACCTGTGACTTGAAACTTTAACTCCTTGTACTGTGTATGAATATTTGAATAACTCATTATAATGTGTTCAGTCTCTGGCTCTTTTGTTTTGAATTTGGAAGATGTGGTGAGTATATACTATTGGCCATGGGAGGGCCAAGTACTTAAATAGATAATTGTTTATCGTTTGTTTGTAGAAAGTTTCAACACTAGCTAGAGAGATTACACAGGCATTCTGGGCATGAATTGAACTTCTTATGTTAGTGAAATGCAAGTGTGACAGTAGCATGTATGCAGACTGTAAGGACAGTAATAGGGTAAGAATAGCAGGAGTAGGTTATTATGGTAACCAGTGGTGTGGTAATGGTAACTGAACTGAAGCCACACAGGTGGGAAGGTTTGCCATAGCTGCAGTTTCATTTTGTTGCCTTGTCAAACCTATAGGATTATGTGACTAAATAAAAGCAATGTTGGTCAGTTGTCCCATGTGGTTTTAAGAGGTTTGAAACTGTATTTATGCGATTTTGTATTAGAATGGGAATAGCTAATTAGATTGTATTTGCCTGTTCTAAAGTGTATCCCTTTACACAGACAGCACTAAAGTACAGAACACTCTTTGTACTGGTATTCTGTGATTTGCTTTTGCAATGAGGATAAGCATGCTTGCTTGTGCTTCATTTATCTTGAATGCTACCTCAGCTGAGAGATACCTTTTTTATTATTTTTAAATGCTTTTAAATCTGACTTAATCATAAAATGCTGCTAGTTGATGGCTAATGGAGTTTAAATACTGTTAGTGTGGGAGTGGGAGGAAAAGCAGTCTGTCAATTTCTGGAGTTTCCTCCTGTCACTGCACCTTGATGATGTAATCTCAAACCTATCAGTTTCATGATCACCCCTCAGTTTATGAAGTGTGCTTTACTCTGCCTTGTGATGTTCCATGCACTGGGGAGAGATGAGGCTAGGTTTTCCACTCTAAAAACAAATATAAACCTCACTGCAGCAGTGCTAAATCAAGTGGGTAGAGAGGATGTTAGTTTTTCTGCTGTAGTGTTTTTCTGCTGCAGCTTTCCTTTTCATGTGTGTGCAGCCACTGTCTTTTCAGACACACACAAAGGTGTGTTTTTTTAGAAGCATGATTTGCGTCAAATACAATGGATAAATATGTAATATAATGGGACCTATTGTGAAGACTAAACAACACTTCTGTGAACATAATTGTTAAATCTTGGCCTAGCCTTTTGTGGAGTAGAGTAAAATACTAAACTCTTGAGAGCTCATGGCACTTTCTAGTTATTGGTGTAGGTATGTGCATTCCTGGGTATCTTGTTTAAGCACATTTGTGTGTCTGAGGGACTGCATGGGATTGCTGCTTAAAAATAATTGCACTTCTGAAGCTCTAAAAAAACTCTGAGGATCACTTTGACTAACTAATCAGTGTTTGGGGGCTTACAGAAACATCTCATCAAAAATACTATTTTTATGGTCCCTTAGGTTCAGGGTTTGTTTAAACTCTTGCATGTTCTATAAGGATACGTGTCCACCTATTTTAGTTAAGACCAACCAGAACTTGTTCTTCAGTCTGTTGTAGCTGACAGTGATGGTAATAATCCTCTCCCATTGATACCCTGCATCTAGGATAGGAAGTCTGTCTCAAACCTTGAGTTTAGCTGCTTCTTTTTTGATTGTGGTCAGTGATTCAATGTGAACAAAATGTTTGGAACAAAGGGAATCCAACTGTAACCAGACTGGTGTCCTATCAAGTTTAATATACTTGCTTGATATAAAAAATGTGCTACAGCTGTTTGTAGAATGAATTACAAGAAATTCCAGGCAAGGTTGTAATTTTAAAGACGAAAGCTCTTTCAAAGTCTAAATTGCTTCCTAAGAGTTTCGTTTGGAAAGTTATTGAATTTTTTTTTAGTGAGTAGGACAGATATGATTCAGTACCTTTTTTTTCCTTAAGTCCACCTTGCTTCTGGCTTGAGTGATATGTAATACCAGGTGAATGTTTGGGTAAGATTCTCCTATTTAGTAAAGTAACCAAGATAAATTGTGTTTTCTGGGGGAGGAGAAAACACAGGAAAAACTAACTGAAGAAAAAAAAATAAAAATAGTACTTGGTGTATTTTGGTTATATTCTAGTTTTTGCTGAGTATGGATTAATTCTGGTTTAGGGTGAAATAGTTAACCTTCCTAGAGTTCTTAGCAACTCTACATAGAACATTCCATCTAGCCCTGTCACCAGGTTTTTACTAAGGCAATACAACTTCTACAGAAGAAATTTGGGATACTGTTTTTGGCTAACTTCAATGAAAAATGATTGCTTGGGGAAGTTAATGACATTATTTAATACCACTGTTACCTTGAACCCTGTAGTACTCCATACTGTTCGCATAATGGCTTCACCTACTTGGTGTCAATTTTCAAATAGCCTGACCTCAAGGGTATAGCTTAAAAACTGTTGAAGTTGTTTTGCATTCTGTTCCCCATTGATCAGAGCAGAACATTTTATCTTGGAAAGGGAAAATGCTGACAAAGAATTGGACAATTATTGGAAGACGGCAGAAGGCTTCTGGGGAGCAGGGGATGTAAGTGTTTCTGGTGCCACAGGTGTGCCATCCCCAGTGTTACTCCTACCTGCTTGTGGCAGTGTTGTGAAGTAAGTAATATCAGGAATTGGTTATCAGTGGAGAAGGAGGTGCTGATATCTTCTTTCTGGGATCCAGTGATAGGGCACGTGGGAAAGGTTCAAAGCTATGCCAGCAGAGGTTTAGACTAGATATTAGGAAGCTATTCTTTACCAAGAAGGTGATCAAACGCTGGAACAGGCTTCCTAGAGAGGTGGCTGATACCCCAAGCCTGTCAGTGTGTAGGAGGCTGTAGAGGAATTCTGAGTACTTGTTTTTTTAAAATACCTGTACACTGGCTGATCCAGGCAGTGAGAACATATTGAACTGTAATCTTGGAGCAGGAAGTAGGGGAAGGAGCAGTGAAGGATCTTAGAAGGGCAGGACTGTGCCTCAAAGGAAGAAAGAATCAGGCGGTTCTGTTGCATCAGGTAGAAATAAGGAATGAGGCAAACTCCAAACTGAACAGTCATTACTAATCTGGATTAAGAGCATAAAAAGGCTCTTGGTAGTAATGAAGGTCTTAGAATATTTTAACTAATTTTTTCATTAAAATTAATGACATTTTCAAATTCTCATCTCTTATGACAGATGATGTGTATTTTTCTGATGAGCCTGTTAGTTGCTGCTTTACTCTATTATTAGTTGTCTTACAGTATTTAAGTATTGAAGTAATGTAAAAGTAGAAGAATGGCTGTATCTGGTCAGACAACATGCCTAGTTAGTGTTGTATACCATTTTTAACAGTATCCAACATGGGCCAGTTGGTTGGACAGCCCATGCTGCACAGTGACTGAACCTGCACTGTGCCCTGCTGGTGTGGAAGAGGATGACTTGGAGAGTGATGTTAGAAACCTCAAGCACAGCACATGGTGAGGAGCGATCTGTCACACCTTCCCTCTTGCACCCACTTTTCACCAAGTTCCTTCCATGTGAAGGCTGCACTTTGGCAAGAAGACAGTGCCTACTGAGTTCTAGCCCCCAAAAGATTTTTCGTATCCTCTATCCTGTGAACTACGCTGCTTGATTCCCCTTTGGAAGCCTGCTTGTGTGACATCTGATGATTTGTCCCCAAACCATCAGTGGAGGTTCATACTCCACTTGCTTTGTTCCTTCACCTTTGCATCTCACAGGCTATATTCAGGAGAAGCCTTGAAACCCTAGTGGGCAAGCCTGTACCTGCTGCTTGTTCCTTGGTGAGCTGGGGCAGTTGGAAAATACAACAGCAGGCATTGGATGTTCACAGGGTCCCCATGCTGATAATGTTTTTCGTAGTGAAAGAGCAACCGTAGCAACATGCACCTGGCTACAGCCACTCTTCTGGCTTTTCCAGTACCTCTTAGTTGTTTTTTGGCTGGATTTCTTCCTCCCTTTTTATTTATGCCATTACCATCCAAGGCCCTGCCAAATTACAGGACTTACTTGACAACTTCCTTCTGAGCAAAGAAATGGGAAGTGTCACTACATGCTTACAGACTGTTGGCAGCAGGGCAGCTTGTGGATGTCCTTGCCTTAAAATGGTGAGGTATGTAGGGGGTATATTTTGTTCTATTTATTAGTTTTCAGTTGATTTTCTCTTACATGTCATCCAGGTGCTTATTGAGTCCACAGAAGCTTTTGACATTAAAACCTTTCTGTATCAAGAAGTTTGACTTTGAGTGGATGTTTTCTTTAATAGATGTAGTAGTAAATAAAACAAACCAAAAACACAAGTGCCAGATTCAACAAAACTGCACGCAGGACAAAGGGCAATGTATGCAAGCTAGAGCACAGGAAGTTCCACCTCAACATGAGGAAAGGGTGACAGAGCACTGGAACAGGCTGCCCAGAGAGGTTGTGGAGTCTCCTTCTCTGGAAACTTTGAAGACTCGTCTGGATGCATTTCTGACTGACCTGCCCAAGATTCTGTGGCAGTCTTGCTCTAGCAGGGGGGTTGGACTTGGTCTCCAGAGGTCCCTTCCAACCCCTGCCATTCTGTGATTCTGTGAAAGAACCGTTCCTTTTGCTTGTCATGAGCATGTTAATTAAACTTGCCGGCCTTTGTCTTGAACAAGGCAGGGAACAACTCTGTCTATGCTGCTTGTGGTTTTATTGAGTCCCCCTCTCCATTGCTCTTCTTCAGACTAAAGATCCCTCAACCTCATCAATGTTTACAAATATGTTCAGGGTGAGTGTCTGGAGGATGGACCCAAGCTTTTTTCAGTGATGTCCAGTGATAGGACAAAGGGCAATAGGTGCAAACTGGAATATAGGAGGTTCCATGTAAACGTGAGAAAAAACTTCTTTCCTGTGAGAGTGACTGAGCACTGGAACAGGCTGCCCAGAAGGGTTGTGGAGTCTCCGTCTCTGGAGACATTCAAAACCCTTTTTCACATGTTCCTGTG
Source organism: Chaetura pelagica (assembly GCF_000747805.2). Lineage (NCBI taxonomy): Eukaryota > Metazoa > Chordata > Aves > Apodiformes > Apodidae > Chaetura > Chaetura pelagica. Next base: position 10,449,311 of record NW_009952973.1, on the reverse strand, counting down.
TGATGTACTCTAGGTGATCCTGCTCTGGCAGGAGGGTTGGCTAGATGATCTTTCGAGGTCCCTTCCAACCCCTAAGATTCTGTTATTTATTTATTTATTTATTTTGTAATGAAGGTGTTCCTTACCTGTGATCATTCAACTTCATACTTATTTCTCTTTAAGACTGCAAAACAAGGAGAGGGGAGAGCAAGGAGTGCATGAAGGTTTCCAGGTGTGGGATGCCACAGATATCTTTAGGGACACAATAATGCTTTGTTCTCCTTCCTAATAATTCCACATATATTTATTTTAAAAGTGTGTCTTGTTTGGAGAATATTTTGTAACATGTCAGGCATAAGTATGATTAAAATGCCTCTTTTAAAGAACTATCAGTATTTGTACTGAAGAACTGAATAGGGGAAGGCATTTTATAGTTATTACTACTTCATCAAAATTCACATTAAAGATGTTCTTAGGGGCCTGTTTCAAGATGATGTATGATTATTTAACCTGTCTGTTCAGTGTGCTTTTAATGTGTTTTTCTGTCTGCCACATGTGCACGGTGAAGGATTTAATGGAACTAGCTATCTTACAAGTTATAAACCATGAGCTACATATTGAATGTCCTTAATGATTTTTTTAAGAAATGAGATGTGCTCTCAAAGTAATCTGAGAAATATGCCAGCCATCTTGCAAAAGTTGTTTATACCTATTAATTCTAAGATGTTTTCAGGCAAGATTATGAGTGCTTGGTTATGTGGCACCAACTAGGTGCATATGACTGAGCAAATTTATTAGGAACCTACCCACGCTTTCAGATTTTCAAATACACATCAAGCCTAGCCTAAAGCATAAAAATACAAGAAATACCCTACTGGGGTAAGTGAATGGTCTGCCTAGACAAGTGTTTGGCCTCTGTCAGTGTCAGCAGCACATGCTGTTCTGTTTGAGAACATTCAGGCTTAGTTGCTTTCTACTCTTCACTCCTGCTCATTAGCAGACATGCCCCTGCTGCATCCCTTTGCTATCGGTTTTTGGACATTTTGTCCATGGATTCGTTGAGTTTCATATTGAAGATGCCATGAGTGGTTAGTAGATCCTGAACTACTTTGTACCAAGATGGTGCCAGCTTGAATGTAGTGGAGCACCTTTGATTTTAGTGATCTGCAGTATTTATACTTATTCTACAGTTAATGTTATCTGGTTCTCTCTTATTTGAATCTTGTGTGTTACACAGGCACAAAAGTTATTTTCAGCACTTAGAAAATAACATTTGCTGTTTATTTTGGGATGTGGCATATATGTCCTGAGATTTTCAAAGACCAAACTAAATATGAAACATAAATGTGCCATTTAATTCTCTCATACTATATTGCAATCAAATACAAATGTGGTTTTATATTTTAATCAGTCAGAGGGAGCAGGTCCAATGTTAGATTTCACCCACCTCCTTCAATAAGAGGCTGATTTTATTTTCATATTTAGACCTTTATACATTCATGGTAGCTCTTCAGTCTGCCTGTGTTCTTGCCAGTTTTCAGTAGAATTTTCCTTGTGGGTCAAAATCAAAATCTGTAGCTCTTTGGAGATCCTTGTGGTGCCTGGAACTCTATTATGGATTTATTTGTAAAAATTCCCAAATACCACTTAATGAACACAAGTGCAGTGCCAAGTATAGGCATAAACCTGTCCTGCTCTTGATACCCTACTCCAGAGAAAAGCATGGGAAGAGTTGTAGGAATATTTATAGGAAGTTGGTGGAGTTGAGTCCTAAGCATTTGGGTCACACATTTCCCCTAATTCCCTTTCCTCCTCTTCCTGAAAGAGGAGGGGGAAAGTAGGGGAGTTAAGGGAAACTCTTAAGTATTATATAATGTGAACATTATATAATTTTTATATATATATATCTATAAAACAGCATTAACCCTTAGGAGTTCTATCTTCTTTTGAAGAAAGTTAAGTAATCTAGGGTTTGTAGTTTTTTGTTGGTTATTTTTTTCCTGGTTTTTGTTGTTTGATATTTTTTTTTTCTCCTTGCATTCATTGTTCCTTCTTCTTTGTGGTGATAGGACATCTTTCCTCTATCTTACCAGAGAAGTATGATGTGCTGAGCTGGGGAATATGTACATCTTGCTAAAGGGCCCCACTGAAGCGTATATGTTTAAATCCTTATTATTATCTTGGAGGTATTATCTGACTAGTGACATTGAATAAAATTGAAGTTCAGGTTAATATTCAGGTTTTTTTCTTCTAAATATATTTTCCATGTTTGAGCTAACCTATTGAATTCTGCTATTATTCTACACATTCTTTATTACAACAGTGAAAACTTTATTTAGCTTTAATTTTATTATTTCCTTCCATAAATAACATGGACAACAAATTCCTCAAAATCCCTGTTACATGCATTGTTATACAGCCCCTAACTTACAAGCTGTTTAACATATGCTCTTTTAAAGACTTACATTCTTATAATCACTATGTATATTTAACTTTTCAGCTGCCTAATGAGGAAGCTATTAAAAAGAAAGTGTATTTTGAGCCAGAGCATGGTGTGTTCATTAGCTAATTCTAATTCATTAGAATGGCAATTTTCCAAATCACTTTGTGATTTAATACAGAGTTGAGGAATTTAAAGTAAATGGAAAGACTTACTAAGATGTGGATGAATTGCTTATCCTATGGAACTTGAAATGATAGCTGAGTAGCAATCTTGAAAGAAAAATTGTATTGGTAAACATTTATTTTGGTAATCGTTGAAGTGGCTGAATTTCAGGCAGAATGGCTGTTATCCTCTGCTTACCAATTATTTTCCAGTGCCCTTTCCTAAAATCAGAGCTATTTTGCAACCAACATCCTGGTACTCTGAAAAGGAAATGCTTTAGCTGGACCTCAGTATCGGCTTCAAAGTCTTCTAGGAAATTGAAAGAAAACTAACAAATGGGAAAACCCCATAACCTATCTGGCTTTACTCAGTGATGTGCACAACAGTGTAAGAAATTTCAGCCACCTTCATTGGTGGCATTTTCTTTATTTCATTCCAAACTCTGGCAGAGCTGTACCTGGGAAGACAAAAGGGTTTATTTTTTGTTAAATCTTTTTTTTGTTACTGAAATTTCAGTGATTTTACTTTGGAGTTCTCTTCAGTAAGTTAATTTTCTAGTGTAATTATGCTGTTGTAAGCAACACTGATCTAAAAGTGCAGTTGATCATGCCTTTCTGGGTTCAGCCATAGCAGTTGAAGAAGATGGTGCATAAGAGTATTAAGTTACTGCAGTGCATCTGGGCTGTGGGACATGAAGTTGTACTTGTGGCATAAATTTGATAGAAGGGGTGCTCCAGCCAGAAGCTTGTCTTTGTTCCCCTAGTTCTTACCCTTCTTTCTACTCATGTTAGAAAAACTGATACGGGGAGGTAAAACAGGGTATTCCTTTTGGTAGCAGCACAGATTTATTCTGGCTTATGGTGACTGTGCAACAATTGAGTGTGTTAAAATGTTAAGTAAAGCGTTTTAGGTAAACCACTTCTAGTGACTGTCCTTGCTTTACTGCATAGCAAAATGAGTTAAGAGTAGTCATGTCTCTGTTGCAGGGATTCTTTGTGGGTGTTTTACCTTCTAACAAATACATCCCTCTGAACTGACTTCCAATGTGAACAGTTTATTACAATAAGATTGTCTTATTCATTTAACCTTTGTGAGTAACAACTGTGTTTATGTAGGTCTTATTAAGCAAATCAGTTTAGGTTTTTGGAGTAAAACAGCTTTTTATTTAATAGCAAACTACCTGTTAACTTGTGTATTTTACCTGTGCAAGAGATGACTATATTGAAGTAAAAGATCAGGGAAAAACTCAGGGCAAGTAGTTCTTGTTTTAATGTAACATAATCTTGAATACATTTCTTGTGCTTTTTTCCTTATATAAAATAAAAATTAATAAAATTAAAATCAAATCAAATGAAGAACTGCTAATGCTGGACCAGATTGCTAATTTCATTAGTCAGCTGTGCTTCCAGCAGAAGGTGGCCCAAGATCAACTGTTAACCTCCAACTCATCTTTCTTTGTGATTACATAGTACTGTGCTTGTCTGCTGTGTAGCAACAGGGTGATCTGGTTAATGACATATTTGTAAACAAAAATCCATGCAGCTGGAAAATTTAGGCTGGCTGTTTCTATGCCCATCCCTTGGTGGTTTATTATTTGGGTTAATGTTGAAAGGAAGTAGTTGTCCAATACTATTTCTATAGAAGTCCTGTAGTTAAAGTGATTATGATGCCTGTTCAACTAATGGGAGGACATATAAACAAATACTGCTTACCTTCTGCTTTTTGCTTGGTCTTCAATAACACAAGTTTAGTGTCTGGAAACCTCTCTCTTGCTAGGGTATGAAGATTTATAATCAATATTTTGCTGTCATTCCACATAAATAATAGCTAGCCTAGAGCCAAGGTAAACATAGTAATATTGACAGGCATTGCAACTGCAAATATATGTTAGCATATGAGTATATAGTACAAATTATAGTTTGCTTCCTTCACCTGCTCCTCACTGTCACCCCTCATCCCAGGCAGCTTCATCCTCCATAATTATCCTGTTCCTTTGCCTGACTGAATAGGGTTTGGTGTTGGGAGGAGGTAAGCACCACCAGCCTAAGCGCTCCCACTCCTCTTGCTGCAGCCTGTGCTAGCCATGCTGAGCCTGTGTCTTAAATCTATCTCTGGTTTCTTGCTGCTTTCTCTGTGACTTGCTTCTCCTCCTCATCAAATTGTGAAACAATTTGCTATCTTCTTTCTCTTTTTTATGCAAATAAATGGCAGTGAAGATGCGCAAGGCTGTCACAGCTCTTTGATTCCTTTGGTTAGTCTGCACATAGCAAATTCAATGCCAACCCAGGTCCTCCTTCAGTGTTGTCTCTCATCTCCCTTCCTTTTCCTGCTTCTCCCACTGTCTTCTCTACTATCCAAGTTTCAGCTGTAGACTCTAGCTCTGTTTCCTCTCCCAGTGTCCTTCCTTTTTTCTCATTTTTTTCTCAGGGCAGGCAGAGGCTTTTTTTCTGCTTTTCTGTTCCTTTACACTCAAGTTTATCCTTTTTAGCTGTCTGCTCTGCAATTGCTGAGTACTCAAGAGGAAAACCTTACTGTTGTTGCTTTAAGACCTGCTGCACATCAAGTCTTGTTCAGCAGCATTGGGGAACACATACTGATCATTTGTTGAACCTTTTAGTGTTTTAGCAGAGCAATCTGCCAAAGTCTTTACTGGAAATTCATAAGCTGTATTGCTTATTTGTTGGGCAAATTTTTCTGAAGATGATGAAGTATGTCACTGAGGCACCTTCTGTTTTTAGTTTCTCTTCTCTGTCACTCCAGATCATAGTTCTCTGTCAGTTTAAGATGCTACAGGTCTTTATTGAGGAGGCTGCACTATTTTAATGTGGACAAGAAACAGGCATTAGAACAGTTCCCCAGTGGAAAAATCAAGCTTCAGGTTAAAGTCTGTCAAAACCATTGAATAAACAGCTAGGTCTTAGAAGTGGAAAAGCTGGAGCAGTTCCAGCTGAAGTTAACTGCTTAAACCCATGTAGTTTGGTGCTACTATCCCAGACACGCTTTCCCAAGTGCCTGCAGGAGTATGTGGAGATCTGTATGGGGAAATTGGGTTGGGAACATGAGCTGAATGACGGCTTGTGTGGGGGAATGGTGTCAGGGTTAAGGACTGATCGGTTGGACCGCTTTTTCAGTGTGATTTACTTCTTAGCTTCACATCTGCTGGTGTCTGTACAGGAGACAAAGAATGAGTAGCTGGGAGTAGCGAGAGTAGAGGTGGGTGGATTTTTTTGATGGTAGTCTAGGACATTTGTTGATCAATAACCTCAGATCATAGTGGTACTGTTAACTCAGCTGTGATGGCCTGTTTTCTTTTCCCTTTGCAATGTCCTATGGCAAAATAACCCAAGAGGAAAAAATGCCTTGAAGGAGACTATAAATCTTTGAAAAACATCTGTGATTATTGGTTGACTTTATCTCACTTTATTTGCTTAAAGGTTAAGCAGTTGAGTCATGCTGTCTGGACTCCAGTTGTAACTGAAAGGCAAATGGGACCTCTGAGGGATACATGACATGACCCCATGAGTTTCAAGGTTTCATCAGAGATTTCAAGTTTGAAAAGTTGCCTCTTTTAAGTGGGTATATTGATGAGGGGGACATTAAATGAAATAAGTGTGTGCATGTGCATTTGTCTTGTGTAACTACAGCAGCTCTTTTCAGTTGGTGTTCAGCATTTTCCCATATTCTCTTTGTTAAAATTGCTGAGAGTATATGCAGCTTTTGTCCTCAGACCAAGCTTGAAAGGTAGCTGAAGTACTGAAGCTTTGCTTAATGTTCAAGTCCTGTCACTGGTGCTAAATTATAAATAGCAAGTGGCTGAAGGAGAAGGTGGAAGGGATAAAGAAAAGCAGCAGCAGCAGGGAAGAGGTCAGAACTACTGCCCAGTTACTCCTACAATTCCAGCAACATGTAGCCAGAGGTTTAATGGGAACACTAAATAACATGTTCTGTGCTGACTCTAATGTTTGTTTAATTTATTAAAAATAAACTATGTATTAGATCAATGCATCTGATACCTAACACCAGCTGTTGTCTTGATTCCCATTCAGTGTTAAAGCAGTGGAATTAAAGGAGAGATAATTTTAGCATGGAATTTCCTGAGGTCATGTAGATTTAATGTATTGTTCTATATCCAGATGCTGTTACTTAATTTAGGTCTAACTATAGAATATAGCAGTGCAGTTTCCACCTTTATATATAAAGACACATGCAGACACAAAAAATGTCTATATATGTGCACATGGGTCCTATTAAATATGTATTATTTTCAAGACATTTAATGTATACTTGAAAATGTGTAGCTAGCAATTCTGCTATAGCTAAAGTGAAATTGCTCATTTTTTTCCCATGAAATAATATCTTCTAATTTTATGGTTTAATTTCCAATGATTCACATATAATTTAGGAAATACAGAATAATTAAAACGTTTTCATTAGAAATAGAGTCTTAAAAATAAGTATTTATTTCCAATTTTTAAAGGTTATTTTTATTTGTTAACTGCCTTTTTTACATAAGACCTAAAACTTCCTTACAGACACTGATAAATGTGGAGGAGAGACTATTTGCAGACTGACAATCTGTTTTTCAGGAGCTAGTTATTATACTTGTTGCAGTCCCAATGAGAATATCGTACCTAGGTATGTGTTGAGACTCCAGGATATTAACTTCCTATGTTTATTTCTACTTTAGAGACATCAAGGTTTTAAGTCTGTATACTCATATGATGTAATTATGGTATTAAAATAGTATAGTAGAGTGCAGTGAATGTGCATGCATTATCAGGAAGAGAACTGCTTTTTATTTAGAAGAAGCATATTTTCAAGCCAAAATTGTTTATTTGTTTAAAAAAACTTTTCTAATGGTTAGCTGCCTGACTCACCATATGGTCAAATTGATGTCAGCTCTATCTGATGTGGGTTAATAGGAGGCTGAGTTGAAGCTAACTTTGACTCCTCTCAAAATATTGTATTGCACTGTATATCACTTCATGATATAAAAGTTGATAAAGATATGCATGAAACAGAAGTAATCAACTTAATAACCTTCCTTTTGTTAATATCATACCTTTAAGTAGTTGCGAGGTCTTAATTCTGTGATCTGCACACTGAAATGCATGCATGATAATAATTTGTCTGTTTTTTCCATAACTAGATGTGACTGTTCACAAATGCACCCTGAAGTGTAGCATAATGCATGTCTCTGCTTTAAACAGGAAAAGATTCTTTCAGTAGACCATGATTTAAAAAAAATAGTCAGGTGACTGTGCAGTTCTCTGGCTCAACACTCCAAGTGATACTTTCATTGAAAAGATGACAAATGAGTAACAGTGGATGCAACTCCTTATATTCCCCGTTCATGTTTGTATGGCAAAACGTTGTTTAACTTTGTTAGAAAGGAAAGTAGAAATGAATTCATTAAAACCTTTAGTTCAAATCCAGCAGAGTGCGTTCATTTTTAGCATTGTAATCCTGATTCTGTCAGGCCTCATATTTGTGACTGGCAGTGACCATTGATAGAAAGAAAGCATTAGAGAAAAAGCCTTCTTTAAAAACTGGAAACTTTAAAAGAATAGTTCAACTGTCATACTGTGCTAGTTTGAATGGCCTTAGTAATAAATAGCAAATGTTTTATATGGCCTATAAAATAACAACCTATAAAGATAGGGAGAGCAGCAAACAAACATACGCTACTGGTGTGGTTTTTTTCACCCTGCTGTAGTAAAATACTGGCAGTCCCCAATGTGAAAAATTGAGTCCTGCAAAGCAAAATAAAGACACTTCAGACCTATGACAATTGAAACAGAACTGTGGTTTGCCTTCTGGCATTTAAGATTGAATATGCTTGTTGCATTGATAGAAGATTAAATAATGGGAAGTAGTGCTAGAAGAAAAATTTAAGAGCCATAATAAGTACATTCTGTGATCCTTCATTAGAGCGTTGTCACTGAGAAAAGATCATAAGAACTTCTCACTTGTGGAAGGGAACAATAGTGAGTTGCAGCAGAGACATACCCTCCTCACTTTTTCTGTGTGTGGCACTAGTAAGACAGCTACTGAGCTAATGTCTCCAATTCTGGTGTCTACAGATGACCACACACTAAAAAGTAATTGAGTTGGGGGAAAGAGAAGTATAACAATAAAAAGAGAGAGGAAAATGACCTCTAGTGAGAGTAGTAAAGAGTTGCAGATCAAAAGATGACTGTGAAGACCATGTACAAATCTTTGGAAAAGTGAAAATGTAGCATTGTTGGTTTGGTTGTTTTTTTTCTTCTGAACTGTAAGGGTGACTAATCTTTCTAACAGACTTTCAAGGGAAATTGTGACTTGAGCGTGTATTCTGATCACGTGTAGATGCTCTCAGGTAGCAGCCTTTATGTTTCTGACATGTTTGACTCAGTGCTGAGATAAATAGATGAAAATGGCCATTTCATGCAAGAGTAGATGATCTTCCTTTGGTGTATCTAATCCTCCAAGCAGCATACCTTTGTGCAGGTACATGCAGTATAAGCATGCCAAAATCCTGTTTGTTCTGACTATAAGTACAAAAAGAGCATTAGAAATACCACACTGAAGTCCATCTGGGTTAATGTTCCGTCAGATTGTGTTGGAAGTACCAAAGCACTGTGGTTTAGGTGAAGATATGCTATTTTCTGGTTTTACTCGTTGTCAGCCAGCAGGTTTGGGCTGAATCAGGGTATCTGAAACCCATCACATTTATTTTCCTGTTACATGCTCACCCACCCCAAGTTAGCCAAGTTCCTTTGTTACAGCTGTTTTATAGCTCTTGCCTCTATTAGTCTTCCACAGCATTGAGTTTCAGTTGCACCATGTAATTGAGTTTTGGCAGGGAGGTGGAACTCTCCTTCCCTCTCATTTATTTTAAACCTATTTTGTTACTGTTTCTCTAGATTTCGAGCAGTTCTTCTTTCCTAAGAAATAGTGTATAATTATTTGAATATTGCAGTTTATAATTTTACACTTACTCTACAGTGCTCATACAGAAAACAGTTTGGTATTGTAGGTTGTTCTTGTCTTTGCTTGTCAGATCCATTTTGAGGTGGGGTGATCCCATTACTGCATTACAGGAGAGAATATGGGGAATTAATGAGGTATAACCATAACAAGACCAAAATGTAATTATTTCCTGTCAAATCAGCTGATAATAACAGTCTATTTTATTCAAGTGATGTATCCAAATACGACGTTGTCCTGAGACATGCTCACCATTCAGTAACGTGTATGTATCTCTCTTTGCTGTACTGGCTGTGTATTTCTCAACACATGATGAGAGATGGTGTGCTGTACATGTCCCCCATGTCCTTACTTGTCTTCTTACAAGCACACATGCCGCTTTTATGCAAGCGGATGTTCATCCATCATACATTATCAATAAATAGAGCAGGTATCCTGGCATGCCCATTTTTTAAGTGAGGAAAGAAGAGCTGTGATGTTTCCATAAACATGATGAAAGGGAGCAAGCTGTGCAAGAATTCATGCAGCCCCAGCTTGCCCTTATTTATAGCGAGATGTATCTGAGAAAGAGAACAGAAGGGAGGAAGCAGTAGCTTCGTATGAAAGGAATTATTCTAGTGAGTCAAATCCAGTCAGTCATTTTGGGTACCTCTGTCCAAATGACCTTTTCTGGCTTTGGAAGAAATATTACTTTTTAGAGTTTTTTGTCATTGCTGTGTTTTTATAGAAGCATGTGCAGAAGTTTGAATTGCCTTCAGGGGTTTTAAGTAAAACAGTAAAAGCTCTTTTGGGAGATAAAAATAAGATTTGCCAATACTGCTGACAGAAACAAAAAACAGAAAAGTTTTCAAGCAGTGCATTTAGACAACAAAGAAATTTATTTTATAATTAAATATCAATGCATCATTTTCCCTAAACCAAGCATGCTAGACAACCTAGAATACACTTTGCGTATGAAAAATTTGACTGTTCTGATTTTTTAGGGCGTTTAAAAGTCATAAACTGAAGGAGGTAAATCTGTAAATCTAAGAATTATTTTTGGTTTGTTTTTTCATATACTCAGTTGTATATCTGAAATAAATGGATTCTTCAGTGTTCAATATTTGAGTTTATCTGTATGTATATGTAAGGCCAGAGTAGTTGCTACAGAAAGTGGAAGACCCACATAAACCATTTTTATTTTGCTTCCATAATTTTCAACAACAACCTGATTGTTTAAGAATCATGGTGGGAAGAGAGGGTTAGAAAGCAGTTGCAGTCTTGAATTTATCAGAACATGTGTGCTTGAATCCCTGTTTAAAATAACTAATGGGGTATTCCTAGGCATGTAGCTATGGCAGGATGGATCTCTGTGAAAGCCTGCATGAAGTTTCTTAGAATAATTTTATTCTGCGTTGCAACAGCCACTTCAGTGTTAGTGCAGTAGGTTGATAATTTGCTGTTAGCTTACGCATCATCTCAAACTATCTTCACATTTTTTGTTTGAATTGGAAATAAATGTCATGTAATGCAGTGGAGGTACAGTGATGACAATGCTAGGCTTTCTTAAGTCAGGTGTCTCACTATTGGTTTGAAGAGCTACTTTGAATATTCAGTCTTTGAATAACAGCTTTGGTGTATGCTTGGAATTCTAGTTCCAAAAATATTCATTAATGCGCAGTACGTGTAAGCGTGCTTCTGATCTCTTTGTATGTAGCGTTGGATACGTCAACTGCAAACTGGTATTTCAACTCTTTTCTGCTAGGAATGATAGTTTTGAGATATGTATCCTCACTTTGCGTTTACTAGCTACACTTGTTTAGTTGAATTTTCCTGAGTTGATGACCCCATACACAAAGATAGTGAGCTCTCTCCGTAGTCATGAAATTAAAGGTCTGATCTTGAGTTTCTGAAGTTAGTTAAAGATGTAACAGTCATTTTAGTAGGCTTTGAATTAATCCTAATGTGTGTATAAATAGTTATTTTAGTGAGACTAAAGAATGTACTTCAACATTGCATAAAATTAAAAAAAATATTATCAAAAAAATCTTTTACTAGGCCTTGTAAGAGTAAATTTAAAATTGAAGTACATGAATATTATTAGGCAGTTATATAAAGCTATGTGAAAATAAGCTACTTGATTTCTTTTTCATATATGTTAATTTTAAACATCAGTATAGAGTAACTACAAATGAGTGGTGTCACCTTTTTTCCCCACAGTCTAAAGAAATACAGGTATCTGGAAAACTAAGGATTTTGCATAATTCTGAGCAAAAGAATAGTTATTACCATCTGAGGACTTAAGTGTGTTTGTTAAATGAGTTGCATTTTAAATACAATCCAGCAATTATGTAGGCATTTAGCTGAGAGCTGTGTTAGAAATGCAGTCACCCAAAGATGTCTTGAGAGGGATTAGGGAAAGGGAACAGCTTCAGAGGATAACTTAACCTATGCAAATTCTAAGTAAGCCCCCGGTAGTTTTTTTCTCTCACTGTACTGACTAAGGAATTGGGATACCTGAGATTACTTAGGGCCTAAAGTTAAGTGGAATGCATGTGTTTGTATGTTTGTTGTTGTGGGTTTTTTAACTTGTTATAAAATCTTCCTTTTAGTGTTATTAAAGATCACGTGTTTTTTTACTATGTTGTTTCTATTGTAGACAGTTTTAAAAATATTGGCCTTTTTGATTCATGACTTGGATCTGTTTTTTGTTTGGGTTCATGGGGGTTTTGAGGTTTTTTCTTTGTTTCTTTAGGAATCTGCTACTTGGGTCTGCTGTGCTTGGATCTCACTATAATAAATCTGCATAGACTTATTTTAGTCTAGATAGGCTGGAACTCTGTATTTTACCTTGGTGTACCTCTGATCTCTGAGAGCAGCACTTTCAAGACACTCCAGACATTCAGTATCTTAAAACATCTACTTTCCTAAACCCCAGCTGTACCGTTTCTTCACTTGAACTACTGGAGATAGTTAGGTCAATGAGCAGTTCAGGGTTTTACAAATGTTTCTAAGACTTGTGGGTTCCAAAAAAAGGTACAGAGTTGTAGACACTATTAGAGAGCCTTTCCATGGTCTCCTGCACTTAGTTCTTCACCACTACCATGTAGAGAACTTTGGAGGATAGCCAAGATTTTTCTGCTTCCAGATGGCTGCCGCGGTGGGAATTTCTTCTTCACCTGGAGTTGTAGTAGTCCAGAATACTATTTTGCTATGAAACTATGTTCCTTTACCCTTCTCTGTTGTATCAGATTTCAGTCCCTCCTGAAACCTCCCATGTGCCTTTGTTTTCATCACTCTCTTACGAATTCAGCCAGTCAAGCTGTTTTCTGCCTCTCACTGAAAATTATGTACTTGGATTTGCAATCTTTGTTCTGGTCTATCTTCAAACAGTAGTCCAAAGACAAAAAAATCTAGATGGGGTGCAACAGAGCTATGTGAACTTATCATACTATATCGAATGGAAAATTTCATTTAACCGTAGCAATTTATGAAACCATTTTTGATTAATATATTGTATCAGATTTTTGTCCATATAGTTGTTTTTTCTGATTTTGATCTCCATTCTTTTTGTATATAGTTTTTTTTTTTTGTAGATAGCTGACAGATCCAACTGCATTTTATGTTCTTAAAAAAATTTGGTATCTCTACTTTAGAAAGAATTTGTCTTTAAAACTTGTCTTCTGAGACCTGGTCACCACTGCTATCTCAGTAATACCATATAATGAGTTCTGTAACAATTTTCCAAAATCAAAACAGTAATATAGGAAGGACTTTAACAATTAGTATGTTTGCCAAGCAAATGTCCACAAAGATGTGATACTGATCGTACATTTTAATTGACTCAGATTTGTTTTCTTACTAACAAAACTTTGTTTTCTGCTTAATCAAAACTTACTGAGTTGGGTTTTTTATGAGTGTAATGAATAGAAAGGAAAATACCTGTTGCTCAGCTTGAACAGAAAATAGTTGAAATGTGTAAACACTGTGTCTTAGCAAGTTTTAAAGCTTTTTACTGTTGAAGGTTTCTGGTTTTGTATTTTATTCTCACCACATCATGGTTAAAAACTTGTGCAAGTTACTGACTTAAAAAAAAATGTCTGTAATACTGTATACATTAGAGTTCACTTAGCAATAACCGTTGCATCATTTCAGCTGTGTTTACATGGCTAAATATTATTAGGCCTTTCAATTGCTCTACAACTTGTAGTAGCAACAGGAGAAGAACCCTGCCTCCAAGGGCTTGAAGTCCAAACAGAAAAGCAAAGTTGCTCTTCTGTCTAGCAGTTCTGTGTGGATCCCTGTCCACTTCACTGTAACCTTACTTACCCAGGCAATTTGTGGTCTATCTTCAAGACCAAAATACAGCCATTGATACATAGGTTTAAAATGTGTTTGCTTTTTTTTTTGTCTGGACCAAAGCCATAAGGGGGATACTTTTTTGTAAAAAATGAGGTTAGTCTTTGGAACTTTATTTTTTAATGTATTTAGAAATTACCTGCAGTTCAGATTCAATATAGAGCTGTTTCAGAGACTGTTTCAAATTATGTGCTGAAGAGATTTATTTTTATTTAAAAAAAAAACAATTAGCAAGTTCTTTAAATTAAACTTCAATTGTATTAGAAATGGGGCCAATAGTGATTTTCTTTTTTTATTCCCCTTAAAATGAAGTCATTCAAAACAGCAAAACATTTGAGCTCAGTTATATAATGTATCCGCGGCCAGAGCTGCAGTGCTAATGTCTTAATTATAGAGGAGGATTATTTCTGAAAAGCCAAATATTGCAGTTTTTTATTATATAATTATTATGAAAGATGCTTACTCTAAAGTGTTGCACAACTTAAACAGCCTGATGTTTTGTTTTCAGTAATTCTCCTTCAGATTAAAGCTATAATGTAATACTGAGTATGTGTTAATGGGATTAACTCATACTCATAACATTTTCAGAACTTTAGAACACTTCTGCTGATGAGAAAATTCCTAGTTTTAAAAAAGCATCTTATTTAAATGCAAGATTTGGTTTTGTTGCCAATTTACTTTTCAACTCTTGAAATATAACTGAACTTTCTAGGATTTTATGGTTTAGATCACTAATGTAGGTAAATATTAAATTGCTTTAAAGCATTATTTGGAAAATGAAAGAAAGCCACTGATGTCTTGCTGATTGTTAGCAACCTAAAATTAGCAGTTTGGCTGTTTTGAAATTACTAATAATTCATTTTTAAGAATTCTCATTGATCTTGTGTTACTCATGGTTAATTTGTTTTTACTTACATTTTTTTCCTTACTGTGATGATATGTAGAAAACATAAATTGCAGCCATGTACATATCCTAAATGCGAATACCAATTATCACTATATTATGGACTTACTTAAAGAAGATCTGTAGCAAAGGCTCCTTTAAGTGGTGCTGTAAACTCCCTTGACGGGATGGACTCTTGCCGTGTGAGTTATTGCAAGCAGCAGCAAAACTGAATGGGTTTGGTTAATACCCCTTATGTTATTTCCTCCTCTTACATCCTCCACTTCAGATCACTTTCTATATAGTTAAAACGTTGAAGAATTTTGAAGTATGCTAAGTCATGAAGGCACTACTCATACTTACATGCCTAATCTAGTTCTATAGGTTCAGACACCACTTGTGTACATTTGTTTCATCATCCCCAAAAAGAGGTGGATATTTCATTGTTGATTTCAGCGGAGTTAAGCCAAGATTCTGCATTTGCACAGCAATCTCTTTTTCACTGAAAGATTTCACTGACAGCTCTCTTTTTAATTAGAAGATCTATTTGTCCAGGGATGCTTTGTGGACTTCTGCATTGTTTAGAGTGACATACCAGCTTTTTGGGGTTCTATTTTTAAGAGGAGAAGGTACAATTTCTTGTTTTCTCTGTCCTAAACTACCTTGCTTTATGTGAAAGCAAAATATTATTTTAAATTACAATTTACTTTGTATTTAACCAAATAACGAAACACCAGTTTTTTAATTACATTAGTATAAGGCTACCTCAATATAATAAAATATTTTCTTTAACGATGTGGAAAATTTTTTTTTTAAACCATACCAAAATGTCTTTTTAGCTGCTTACTAAGCCAACACCGTTCTAACTGTAAAGCTGTAACTTAAGGAAGATTATCAGTTTTATATGCATGAGACTTCAAAATGTTGGTGTTGAGGTGCACGTGCTATGACTGTATTGTTACAAGACTACATTTTCTTAAGATTCATGCAATAGATCAATAAATCAAGCAATTATCAGTGTTCCTTACACAAAGAACTGGCTACTGCTGAATGTCTGCATGATGTATGCTACAACAGAGGGTCGTGTTGTGGCTAAGTCATAGATATTTTTATGTAGAACCAGTGCAGGGGTGTGTGGACTTGGAAATTGTGAATGGAGAAAGTAGCTAAACTGAGGTGTAAGTGTGCTCTGATAACTGAAAGATTATATTTTACTGCTGTGTCTCTCCTTGCATTTTAACTTCTCAGTGCTTAAGTACTTTTTTGCCTGTTTTCAAGTTCATTTTTCTATATGCTTATATACGTGGTGTTACATTGTTGGAGTGAATTTTGTAGTTTGGAAGTTCTAATCAATTCTTTGCACAATTACAAAAAAAAGTTCTGAATTTTAAATTGTACTTAAATTCCTTGTGAGAGTGATGCTGCACCTTAAACAAGCATTTGTAGTTGATTCATTGGTCACAAGAAGATCTGTGACCCTTTTATTCTTTTTCCTTTCCACCGCCCTCTTAAAATACCAAGTGGCAGGAGGGTAGACAGAGTCCTGATTTTGGAACAGGTGTCCAAACAGTACCTCTCAGGCCATTTTTTAACTGCAGCTCAAATAATAGTTTAGAAGTACTTAATATATTTTCAGAGTTTTTGTTGGATGGTTATATCTACCACATGTAATGTAAAATTCATATGTTGGATTATTTCTTATCTATTTTTAAAGCAACTGTACTTTCGTTCTAAAATATATATTTATTACACACAAGGACACTTCATGCAATCAAACTCTCATGTATCTATCAATCTTCATTAATTTTGAAGCAGTACTTGGTCCTCTGAATCTAGCTGAAGCCTCAGAATAAAAGAAATTTTGAATCAATATGTCCTGATTTTGTTACATATACTTTGGGATACTTGTAATATTTTTTTCTGTTTCCATTAGAGAAATATATCTCAGTGGCTTTCTGTGACTTCGTCTGTGGTAGTGCAGTTTTATCACAAGACTGGCAGAAAAGCAAGACACTGGCTAGATGAAAAGCAAACAAAAGCCATAAAAGTTTTTTGTATGGGACAATAAAGGGAGGACTGTTATGAGACAAATAGGGAACTTTAGATACATATTTATCTGTGTAGATCTCTAGAAAAGGAGATTATTCAATGCAACTCTCTTTCCAAACATCCAGTGTCAATATCCTGTGCTGTAAATGTAAGTCTGTTACTATTTGTTCTGGATAATACGGGTATGAAAAATGGCTTATTTCCTCCCCCTTTCTATTTAGCCGTTTATTTCTTTCGGTGTCTTTTTCTTTAGACTAAACAATGGTCACTTCAGTTTGTTCCTTGTAGATGTTAGCTTGTGTTTGGCTTGTGATTCATAGATGGCTTTTCTGGAGAGTTATTACAAAGTTGGAGCTTCTTCCATGTGTTTGTCCAGTTGAGTATTCCTTCTCAAAGGACAGAACTTAAAAGATCCTGAAGAGTGGAAGTGTCCAAAAAAAATCTTATTATCTTTCTGTTTCTTTGAGTATTTCTCTTACTGCTCAAGTTCCTTTTGAATGCTAACCCTGTCTTCCCAAGTTTTTACAGCCTACTCAAAGTAGTCAGCTGCATACTTTCTAAGCATCTCCCTCATCTGCCACCCAAATCTAGAGTGAATGTCAAACAGCAGAGCACCAAGAGTAGAGCTGTGTTCACTTTGATGGTGAACTGTTGATAAACAATGTAGGGTACAGTTTTCCAACAGTTTTGTCTCCCTCTTTGTAGCAACTTGCTCTAGACTGTATTTCCTGCATCTTAGAATATCAAGGAAAAAGTCTTACTAAAGTCAAAATAAAATTACAGAGTGGACAAGATTAGGCTTGTAATTCACACTGAGGTCACAAGCTTTCCAAGAAAACAAGGGTCCAGCATCTGAGCTGGCAGAAAAAATGACAGATTTTTTTTCTGAAGAATAGTTGTAAGAGGAAGTGCAGCAGCTCCATGACAACTGTTTGTTTCTTTTAGTCTTTAACCAGTACAACACATTGAAGTATGGGCCAGTTTTGCTTATCAGTATCATTTAGTGGTTCCCTTTGGCCACACAACCTCACAAAATCATGCATGCAGTAGGATTGGGTGAGGAGGGGAGGGGGAAGATGGGGAGGGGAAGCATTATACAAACATTTGATGTGCAGCTATAGCAGATTTTGCCTCAAAGCTTTATTATGCTGCAGAAGCAGAGAGTTTAAAATCATGTAAGATCTGTCCAGCAGCAGAGGCTATCTGGATCTGACTAGTGCCTGCATTTGCATGCAGGGGTGGTACAATGTTAGCAGAAGGGTGCTGGGAGCACTGAGTCTGGGCTGTGGGCTTGGAGAGAGAAAGTGTGATTCTTCCCCATGTTAAAATGTTAGAATGCTGCTCATTACCACCCAGAGGCTTTATTTTAACACATCTGATCCATATTGCTGCTTCCTTATTAGAATAAACCATTTCCCTGTTGTAGCAGGAAAAGATAACGATACTCATTTGACATGATCTGTGCATTATACATGGCTATATCAGATGTTTACAATCTCTTCGGGGGAAAGGGAATAAGGATTCTTCTTTTCCCACTCCTCAAGAACTTGAAAACAACCTGTTTGTTTATAATTTGCTCTAGTGTTTGTGCAGTTGGAGTTGAGCCTGGAGTAGGAACTTTGGTTTGCTTTTCCAGTCTCCTGAAATCCCCAATCCTCCAGGCTGGTTATCCTTTTCAAAGATAGCAACTAATAGATCTGTATTTCCTTCTGTTGAAATTGAGAGTATTTTAGGGAAAAGTGGTCAGTCATTTGAATTTTAAAGCATCCAGACTAATGTGGGAGAATGCTTTCCCAATTTTAGTTGAAGCTCTTTGTTGCCACGTTAATTATGTCAGCTGCTTGATTGTAAGTGACCTTTTTTAAAAAAAGAAGAGAAAGACTAAAAAGATATAAATGTCTTCTCAGCATAATATGTCAATAAACTGCTTCTCTCTATTAGGTAGAAGATCAACATTCTTATGAAGGTTAATGGACTATTCAATTGAAAACTCTATTTCCTTCTTCACATTCTGAACTAAGTCCTCCGTTGTAACTTGAGTCAAATTTAGAAATGTTTGCTCTCTAGTGGTTTTCTCTATTCTCTGTACCAAAAATTTTGATAAGCGCATAACAGAAGGTTGCTGGACAATCTGTTCTGCTTCATTCTTTCCTCAGTAGATTGGAAAGTTAAAGCACGGTTTGTTTCCCAATAATAAGGTCCTGTACATTGGGCGGTTTGATCGTGAGAAGCCGTGTCCTACTCATCTTTCTGTGGTTAACCTCCTTACCACCATCTTCTTTTCATTCTTGTCCCTATCCAGTTGCAGTAGGTTGTCCATTTATAAACATCACATGGTGTAGTAGATAAAATGATGCACAAATTGACAACTATTCTAATTGCAACTTTGACCACAACCAGCAGGACTTGCTGATACTCTTTTATAGTGGTGCTGCTTATCCTGTTCTGTGGAGAGCTTGATAACTTGGGTTAAAAAACCAACCAAACAAAAAAATCAACAGCAACAAAAAATCCTTGTAAAGCCAGATAGATTTGTGCCGGGTAAATAATTTGAACTGTTTAGAAGATAGAAGCCTGGATTTAGAGCTGTGCCACTTTACATAAGCTAAAAATCTAGTGTAGAAAAAACAGCTTTGTATTTACAGGGACATAAGGTAGGTTTATCAGTTTGTGTTGCTGGTGACTGATGTACTGCATAGACATAATAAGTGCCAGCTGTTTCTCCCCCATAAATCAGAAACAGTCGTATTTCCTTTTATTTCAGTGTGAATTATCTGAGTTGTTTAACTCCCTTTTAAAATTCAAAGGGCCTTTTATTTATGGTTACAAATTAGAAATATATCTACACAAATTAGAAACATCCTGATATTACTAAAATGTAACCTGAAAGCAGCATCATAAATACCAGTTGTATTACCAGGGTTTGCTATCCTTCATAAGCTGTGTCAACAGCTTTTTTCCATTTCTGTCCATATTTCTGAAATATGTATTTCTGTCTTCCTCCATTAAAGCTGATGTGCTTGTGGCTGCCCACATCACTTGGAATTCTAGCCATATAGAAAAGCATTGTGTTTTTGTATTGTTAACTGGACTCCAACAGATTTGACTTTTGTATTCCTTTTGAGCTCCACATTCAAAGTTTCTGCTTTGTCAGCAATGGGTAAAGAAGGGATTTACATATTTAGCATGAAAAAAGGAGTTTTTATGTACTAACGTATAAATCAGTGACCTACATGCTACAAATAGTTGTCTTTAAATCATGGTTTATCTGTCCTCTTTAGGCCTTAAGGAGATTTAATTTCCTTACTGTTTCTTTCAGTTTTCTGTAACAAATAGGTGTGTTGGTGCATGTCATGTGTGATGTAACAGCATCTAAAAAAAAAATTACGTGTTTTCATTGTGTAAATTGTTGTGGACTATGTAAAATGGAAGAAAATAAAGTTGAAACAAAACACTTGTTCAATATGCACAGTCATGTAATGCAACAAGCACATTCCTGCAGCTTGTTAATAAATTCAATAAATGGGAGTTATCAACAGCTGGTATCTGCCTTTATCATTATCCAAATGAACAACTGGTGGATGGTAACCTTTGATAATTTATTTTAATTATATTTTAGTGGCTCTTTCTCAGACTGGTTTAGTTAATAAAAAAAGGTTCTCCTTGCTGGCGTTCTGATAGATAGTGTATGCCTTATGCTGTTTCTCAGCCTTCAAGTTACATAATTTTTAGTCCTTTTAAAACAAAATTGCACTGTTGCTTGTAAAAGAAGACAGGGCTTACTCTGTTCATGTATGTGACAAGTGCATCAATTCCCATAAAATAGCTTGCTCTGTTCCACTGGCATTTAATTTTTATTCCCCAATACTGGCAACTTGCATGTGCTTTATATAATGAGAGTTGTACTCAATTTTCAACCTCAGACTAGGGTAGGTTACTGATAGTACAAAATGGACAATGCTTACTTTTTCCTCGCATTTGAATATTTATTTTTTTTTTAGGATATCTAGAAAGTCTTCTTTCTGTGGTGGTGGTATTTGTGGCTTTCTCATATTCTGAAGTTTAAACAGAAATTAAGTAAATTTTCATTTATGTGAAAACACCCAAAACTATAATTTGCCTATTAATATGATATTCCATCATTTCAGTTGAATTTTATTCTATCATTTTAATCCACTTATTTTTGAAAAAGATTATTAGAAGTTATAAGACAGAGGTTCTACCACTTTGAAATGGAAGCTGAAATTTTATTATTTCAAGATTTGTGCTTTTCAGAAATATGTTTCCCTCTTTTGACCCTCAGTAACCCTTGAGAGACCTAAGCACAAGTTACAAACTAATTACACGAATTGCTTTACTGGAACTTGTTAGGCATTTTCTGTTTATACATTAATGTAATATAAATATAGCTTAGGCAACAAAAGCCCTTGGGGCAAATTTATGTCCTGAGTAACCCTGTTCTAGTGACCTCAACAGAATTACTCAAAGTCAAGACAGAATTTAAATTGGAAGACCAGATCTTCAACTGCTGTAAGCAGTCTGAACTCCACTAAAATCAATGTAGGTGTGTTCACAACTGCTGTAAAGACAGAATTGTTTCTTTAAGTGTATTTTCACTGAGTTTTTTTATTTGTGGGCACTTCTAGCAAAGGGGTTGGGCTGCTTTTTCTTTCCAGGCTTTAAAACCAAGCAACTCTTATCTGTAGAAATAATAGAATTCTGATTTTAGTCTGATGCAGTTACAATATTCTACAACTTGCTTTTGTCTATATTTTGTGGGAAAAAAGCTTCATGGAGTGTTGGGGAACATAGCATCTTTCTGTTCTCCATCTTTTGTTTTTTCTATTCCTTCATCAGTGTTGTGATCTAGCTTGTAAAAAAACTTTCTTCATCCAAACAGTATATAGGAAATTATACTCAAAAGTTAAATGGACTTGATTTAGAGTCTGTAAATATAGGAATAATAACCAGACAATGCTTGTTTGAGCTTCATATAAATTAAAAATAATGGCTAGTCTTTACTCCAGCCCTACAGATGTGTGTATCACTTTAACTGTGCAGATTATCTCCTTGGTTTTGGATGTTTCTCCTTGGAAAAAAAATTGTACTTAGTATTAAGTCTGGATTAAAGTAGCTTCACAATTGGAAATTTATATTTCAGAGTATTTTTTTTACAAGGAACCATGAGTGACCTGTAATTTATACAATATTATAGCAATAACCCACCAATAGGAGTTATGTTTTTCAGTTCAGTAGTCAACTTTGACAGCACATTAAGATATGTGACTATTGCTCCTCTCACAGATTTTCCAAGCTAACTATAGGGGTCATTAACATCTTGGTTTTTTAGTGACCTCCACTCACTAAGCAGCTATTAAGTTACCAGCAGTCAGTTGACTTGCTGGGAAAGAGACAGCATACATTTCTTTTAAATAGAAGCCCCCCATTCTCTAAAGCTTTTCTGCAGGCTTGGCAGAGGAAGTGGAATTGTGGTTCAAGATGTGAGACTGGTGGTCCTTACCGTTGCTCAGTGTTTCCATGCCTTGCTGTGCAATATTCCCAGCAGAACTGAGGCACTGCTGATTTTTCTGGTTTAGGATACATTCTGTGCTCTATCACTTTGTATTCTATATATCTAAGACCTGAACCATGGTAGCGTAAGTGCTGCAAGCCGTTCTGTACCTCTTTTTCAGAGGTAAAGCAGCCCCCCTTTCAGCTTTTCTGTAGCAGTCTCCTTTCCTCAGAACCTCTTCCTTGTAATGGGGTTTTAGACTTGCTTTTCAGCATGCAGTTCAGCTTCAAAGTTCACTGTTCAATTTCAGATACTGGAACAAAGTATTTCAGATGGAAGGGACCTACCAACAAACTCCAAATTTGCTTCTGTTCAGACCTTTTTGACAAACTTAAATAATAGTTTAGTGGAATATGCTGTGTGTTTATAACCTGCAGATGTACCATGCTGTTACAACTTAAATGTTTTGTTGAAGTTATTGGTTGATGCAAACTATAACTTGATAATGGTGGGGGGGGACATATATAGAGAGAAACAGATGTATTCCCATTTTTAGAAACCATCAAATTAATTCTGCAGGTTTCAGTGGGGAATGTACGGGTGTCAAAACCTTGAATGATGCTGTAAAACTGAGTTATTGTTGTTCAGTTTCCAGTTTTTGTATTTAGGCTTGATAAGGAGACTACTGCTATTAACCCTTGTGTGAGTTCTGTTTTCCCTGATGGTATCCAAGGGGAAGAGATCATAAGGGGAAACACTACTCTTGAGTCAGTATTGAAGGAAAGAAGATGAAGCCTTAAAGAAATAGGTATTGAGCATCCAGGGGAAGGACAGAAGAGTAGGAAGGGGGGGAGCACTTTTTGAAAGGAGTCCCATGACACACACTCAAAAACAGTGCAAGAGGCAGAATGCGAGGCTTGTTCAGTTTCTGTCATTTCTTTAAACATGAAATGTAGATCAATGTTATTTTTTCATTTGTTGAGAAATTATGATTTGTCTGTGTAAATAGTGTCTGTGGTAAAGTTCACCTGTCTTTCAAGATAAAGTACGTCCTTCCTGGGCTGAAATTTTCCAGATAATAGCTTTCTCAGTCTGTTTTTAACATCTGTCCTTCAAATGCAGACAACTTGACTCAATATAATTAATAATGTGCATTATATTCTGTATGTTAGTTTTTTATAAACATACATTTAAGGAGGAATAATGTATTCCTGTCATGAACTTTACCAACTCTTGTTTTCTTAAAGAATGAACTATAATTTAAAAAAAATCCCCTGTTAGAGCTTGCAGTTTCTTGTATTCAGCTACTCATGCGTTAAGGGGATTCTGCTCTATAGACTTTAATTTGGAGAACTGATTCTGGATGCCTAGACCATTGCTGCTGTATGGAATAATTGGAAATTAGGAGTCAGATATAAAAGAGAAGATGCAGAAATTTGAGTAATTTTCTGTTTTTCTGGGTGGTTTTGTTTCTTTAAAGTTTGGCTTTTTAAACTGTTGCCCACTTTCAAGAGATGTTAAGTTTCTTTTAAAGATTTATTTGTAACTGCATGAGTCCCAGAATCTGGATCTTTAGTATAAGCTACAAACATTGGCAATGGCATAAATGTTTGGCTTCTAAATCTCTGTCTTCGTACCACTGTTTTTCAGAGGAGCTAAATACTTCCTTGTATTTGCAAAGTACGTTCTTTTGTAAAGCAGTCTGGTATATGAGTAAAAATCAGCCATAGCCACTCAAATTTCAGGTTTTAAGATACATTTACCTATTTTAGCTACATTTGGGAGATGTTTTTAATGAAAATTATATTTCCTGGTTCTTTAATGCTTCCCACACATCGTCTGTCCTTCACACGTAAAAAATGTTTCTGTATGTCCCAATAATATGTCTGAAATAATGAAAATGTGACTCACTAATATGTCTGTGATAAATCTGAAATTATGAAGGAGCACATGCAGAACTATATATTCATTTGTGGTGTTTATAATATGCTGGATTTGACTATACTGCATTTTCTATTTAATATTCCTTTGAAAAAATCATAAGCAAACTCTTTAGAATAAAGTGCAATGTTTTCTGATTGGGTGTACACTTCTGACATCTGTTTCTATCTAGGGTAGCTCATACTTTCAGAGGATTGGATTAAGTATAAATCCTGGAGCAATCACTTTAAATATAAAGGCAAATTAACATCTTTTTAATACACTGTATCTCCTGATTCAGGATTTGATAACAAGGGTAACTTTTACCTCTAATTCTAGTAACAGATGTAAAAATCCTTTTATCAGGAATATTGGTATAGTCAAACACAGTCTGATTTTTCTTTGGTTCTGCACCCCCACCTCCTGTCAGAAATTCAGTTGCTTCAAATTTGGATGTATTAATAGGTGCAATTCTGTCTGCCAGTAACGTTTGCCTGACGTGGCTATCTTAAGAATTGAGATGGGGTTTTAGCGAGTGTGGTCTTTCGTATTGCCAATGAGCGAAGCTGTAAGAACTAAAGACTTAAGTGTATTGTTCTGTTTCCTAAGTATTCCCTGCAGTTACTATTTGGATACTAATTTTGTAAACAGACATTATCACAAAATGTTACTGTTCATATAAGGAATGTCCACATGCTCTCCAAAGCTGCCTTCAAGTGGATTTAGCCCTAAGAAAGGTGCTGATTTTGGCAGCACTGAAGTCTGTAGGCAGGAGCAGTAGGAGAAATAGCATCGTTGTGCAGAGAGAGAGATTTTAATGCAGGTGTCATTTAGTTTTAAAGGCTGTTGAGAGTAATTTTAGGCATCTGATGTAAGAAATGCCATGAGGAAATACTGGAATTAAGCTCAGGAAGCCAATCACATATTGTTACGGAGAACAGGAATCTGTCTTTAAGTTACAAGTACTCGTTAAGAATCTGGAAAAGGCTGAGCATGAAAAAGCCCTATCTGCACACTTCTGAGGGAAGGTATTTTATGTTCTGTCGGCAGCCTACAAACCATCATGGCTTAGTGCAAGCTTTATTTGAAACGTAAAAATAAGCCTCACATGAATCTCCATTCACAGAAAAATAGGGGTTTAAGTGCATTTTAAAAATGTGTACTTAATTGGCAGAGCTAGTTACCTTCCAAAAATTGGATTGTCCAATTCTGATTCCTGCCCTTCATGTTTGTTTCATGTTGCTTACAAACAGAACAAGATAACACATCTTTCATTTAAGCTACAGCAGTCTAACCTTTGAACTGAATCAATCTGCCAGTTCTTGTTATCCAGCCTCCCTTATTCGATGTGACTGAACACGATGATACTGAAGGAGAATTAGAAATTCTCATGCAAAGCAAACCAGCATCTACTGTCTTGCACGTCATCTGGCAAGTAGCTGTGCACTCTGCTGCTATGCTGTATGCCAAGGGGGATGAGAGTACCATGGTTAGGCTGGTGCCTGAAACCCAGAAAGTTAACAACTGTTTCTGTCAGTGCTTCAGACCTGAGAGCACCTGTTGACTGTAGCCTTGTAGCAGCGTCCCAGACTCAGCACTGAGTTTGTCCTTTATTTATCAGTGGGAGTTAAGTGCTCTTTTGCGTTTGAAGTAAATAGCTGATAAAATCTCCTGACTGGCATGTGCTTTTCAAGCATGAAAAATACCAGTGCATGTGTCAATTGGCAGTGACTTTCGCACTGTTGGAGCATAGTGTAACCTTGAAAGTGTACCCCATGAAATAGTTCTCTAATCGCTAACTCAGCGATATCAGAGGGACTACAGAACTTTAGGAATTATACATCTTCTCTTGCTTGCAACTAACTGGTGATTTTTTTTACTAAATGGATATATTTTACCCAGTGTGTCACTGTAGTTAATGCTTCTGATTCTCATGTGACCAACTGTTCATCTTTCATCTACTGCTCAAAAAATTTTGTTCAAATGACAATAAAATTATAATGTAATGCGTGTAGACCAGAGGGTGGAAAATACCTATCGGTTGTATTTTTAACCATAAAAACTAAACATCCAGGGAATAGGATTTTTTTCTCTACTCTTTTAAAATGCTGTAATTCACAGTTGTACAGAAAAGAAGCTTTGCTAATAAAAACATGTTAGAGTATTGGCCTCTCGTAAGACAAAAATGAGGCTGCTAACTCACAGCTTCTTAGTCGGTGGCACACAATGTGGTGCTCACAAGTTAGAAATGAATAGTTAAAACTAAGGCCAACAGAAACATTTGATGTTGCCTAAAGACCAGCATAAGCTGAACACCACTGGTCTGGGTAGAAACAAAGTCTACAGGATAAGGTATCAGACATCATTTTTAAAAAGGATCTAAGAAAAAAAAAAAAAATAGATGTTTAACATAATAAAAATGTTCAGTGCTCACCAGTGCCTCCTACTAATTGATGGAAGAAATAGTTACTTCTTCACAGTGCAATATGGAGCCCATTTATTTATCTAGCATAGATTTTTTTATTATTACTATTTTTCTTCATTTATGAGAAACTGTGACAGCAGCAAATAAAGTATCACTGAGAATGTTACTTTTGTATAGATAGTATGGACCTCAGAAAGGGTGAGAAGCCTGAGGATGTTCAGAGGGTGTGAGACAATCAAGTAACATTTTCTTATGGAAAGATCAGTAAGTGGTTGGTTGAATTATTTTTAGTATTTTGCTTGAAATGCTTGCAGTAGCAGAGGCTGAATCTATGATGTGTTTAGTCTTTCAGCATTAATGCTTTTCTGTTTAATCCAGCACGAAGTTTAGAATATAGCTGGACAGGGAGCTTGAGGTGGCTACATTTTTGCAAAGTCCTTTTGGGGAGAGAGCATTGAGCAAAAGCCCATTTCCTAAAAATTTAGCTGGTAACTACCTGGACATGCACAACAGAAAATTAATATGGATCAGTAAAGTTATTAGCCTAAACTGTAGCACTCTGAAACTGCTTAGTTTCTCTATGACCTGCATGGGAAGTTACCATGTTTAAAGTGATATGTGTTGTCTCCTTCTTTCATTGATCTGTTTTCATTCTCCAGGGAGGCCGTGTGCCAGGCATTACTTTGGAAAGTACTAGGAGTCAGTCAAGTTTTTGAAGATTGTTATACCATATGTCTCTTGTGTAAATGGTATTTATTAAGGAAGCAAAGACTATATCTAGTCAATCTTTGTGGATCATAGTAGAGAGCAAACTCCAGCCCTAGGCCTCTTGGATATGGGTCAACACCTGTATAGAATCAGAGAATCATTTTGTTTGGTAAAAACCTTTAAGATCACCAAGTCCAACCATTAACCTAGCATACTGCAAAGTCCACCACCAAACCATGTCCCTAAGCACCACATCTACACGTCTTTTAAATACTTCTAGGGATGGCAACTCAACCACCTCCCTGAGCAGCCTGTTCCAGTGCCTGAGAGCCCCTTCACAGTAAAGCTGTTTTTCCTAATAACCAATCTAAGCCTCCCCTGGCACAGCTTGAGATTATTTCCTCTTGTTCTATTGCTTGTTATTTGGGAGAAGAGACCAACCCCCGCTTTGCTGCAACCTCCTTTCAGGTAGCTGTTGAGAGTGATGGTGTCTCCCATTAGCTTCCTTTTGTCTAGATTGAGCAACCCCAGTTTCCTCAGATGCTTCTCATGCACCTTGCTGTCCAGACCTTTCACCGGCTTTGCTGCTGTTCTCTAAACAGGCTCCAGCACCTCAATGCCCTTCTTGTAGTGAGGGGCCTAAAACTGAACACAGTATTTGATGTGCAGCCCCACCAGTTCAGAGCACAGAGGGACAGGCAGTTCCCTACAACTGCTGGCTGCAGTATTTCTGATACAGGCCAGGATTCTGTTGTCAATGCTGCCCAGAGCAGACTGTTCACAGGCACTTAACACTGCAGTTTATATGGATCACTTCAGCTCCCATATAACATCTCTGAAATGTAATTACTTTTTTTGTTGTTTTGGCAGAGCCTTAATTTCAGAGGGATTTTTTGTTGTTGTTGTTTTCTAAATATATTTTAGTTTTCAAATAATCAGAAGGTGTGTTTGAGCCCTCATGAAAGGTATTTGCAGAGTGTAGTACTGCAGGTTGCTGTTTCCTGCTGCGGGAGGTGGCAGAAGGGCTTTGTCCTTGCCAGTCCAGCTGGGATACTCTGGAGACAAACTTGTGGCATTTTGTGTTTATACTGTTAGAAGAAGGCCCTTGAGTGAACTGTGTTGCCAGCTGTGTCTGTGTTTTCTCATGCATTCAGTTTGGATGAGGAAGAGACCAACAGGCCTGAACTGACAATGTAGAAACACCCTTGCCTTTGGGTTGTACAGCTGCTCTGATAAAAAACAACAGCATGCACTTTGTCTAGATTGTTGTTTGCATAATGATGAAAAAATATTTTGTGAACATATGTTGTGGGGTAAACTGAGGAAGGACTGCAGGCAACCTGATGTAAACAGCTAAAAAAAATCGGAATTGAGAATTAATCATACGCATGCTGCGGCAGGGAAAAATGTTTAGAGAAGTCAACAAAAGCTATTACAGGCATTGGTCAGATTATCTAAAAATCACCAGACTGCTTTAATAAGGAGCTGAAATGTAACCAAGAATTTAAATAAAAGACTTTGGGGTAGGAAATGTACTGTCTTTGTGTTTTAGCAGGGTGACTAATACAGTAGTTAGGTCAATAGGTTTTGAAAGCAAATTAGCATGTTTGAAGTGAAAAATATAGCAAGAGTGGAACAAACATTGGCTGCCAGCTAACTGATTTTCAAAATCCAGTAATGTTGACCATAGAAGAGCAAATGAAAGTGAAGTATAGCAAAAGGAAACTGAATTTTAAGACTTTGCGAGGGTGAAAGACTTAAAAAGTTCAACATGATATTAAGACTTTCAAAACTAGATACTGTGACTGTAGGGAATGAAACATACTATACACAGTGATGTATAGATGCAATACTTAAGCTAGGAGGCAAAATCCTGTAATCCTCACTGAACAAAAATCCCATTGAAGTCAGTAGAAGATTTGGGTGAACAAGGAATGTGTAACTGGGCAATTAGAGACAAACTTGCAGCCTGACCTTGACTGAGCCTTTATGCCTGTGATTAGCTGTACCCGTAGCATCTGGGGACATTCATTTAAAGGCACAGTCAATTTTAATGACTTATAAGAAAAATATAATTATGGCTAGTTAAAATTCTAATTGATCCAAATGACAAATATGTATAGTTACAGAGACCTATTAAAGCTACACTTTTAAAATTTGAGTCTTTTGGAACAGCAAAATTCTGCATTCTTTGATCCCTTCCTTCTCAGGGAAAGCAGGAATTTAATACTGTTCTAGTTCTGTCCTTAATAATATAGGGTGACAGTTATGTTACTTTTTAGAAATGTAGGATAGTAAGGGAGATTATTGCATAGGGTATCAGAAATAACCTACAGGTAAATTAATTAAAATGTATAGCAGCATCTGCTATGCATGGTTACGAATCTACAGTAATAATTGCTCTCCAGATTGTTTAAAAACTTCAAGCATGAAACAAAATGTTCTGAAAATTCATTAATTTACATTTTTTCCCCTCTGTTGCGATCCTACTTCAAGTAAAATTGAAAATAAACAAAACACTTTCTTTTGAAACAAAGTTTAATTCAGCATACCAGAAATGTCATTCTCACTGCCAGTTACTTTAATAGGACATGCGTTCCTTGTGTCTGAATCTGCTTTGTTTGAAAAGAGCTGCTGTCTCAAAGCATGGAGGAAATTGCTTTTCTCAGTAAATGAAATGCTAGAAACATGCACAGGAAGACAGAAATTGTTTTATGGTCTGGTTCTGTAAATGGTAACTTCAGTGACTACAAAGGGCTCTTGGTATTAACAAGCGTATGTCCAAAATTCCAATTTTCAGGACTGTGATCCTGCAAAGATGAGTGTGTGCTCTATGGTGCACTCAATAAGCTGCTCAGGAAAAAAGTCAAAGGAATCCTTCTGCTGAATTAGTTTTGTATGTGCATAACTCCATTGTGGTTTTATATGCAAATTATTATAAATATTCTATGCAGATTTACTTTAGGAAGTATTCTCATATGCTTGAAAAATCTCTTCAAGGGTTGCTGGTAAGTGCTAGAGAATTTGAAATCATAGCATAGACAAGTGTACTCTTCACTGGGTAAAATACTGGCTGGATGGCAGGACCCAGAGAATTGTGATAAACAGGGTGAAATGTAGTTGGTGGCTGGTCTCCAGTGGTGTCCCTCAGGGCTCAGTTTTGGGGCCAGTCTTGTTCCATATCTTTATCAATGATCTGGATGAGAGGATTGAGTGCACTCTCAGTAAGTTTGCAGATGATACCGAATTGGGTCAGAGTGTTGATCTGTTTGAGAGCAGGAAGGCTGTACAGAGGGACCTGGACAGGTTGGATTGATGGGCCAAGGCAAATTGTATAAGGTTCAATAAGGCCCAGTTCTGGGTCCTGCATTTTGGTCACAACAACCCCATGCAATGCTACAGGTTTGGGGAAGCATGGCTGGAAAGTTGCCCAATAGAAAAGTACCTGGGGGTGCTGGTTGACAAGTGGATGAATATGAGCCAGCAGTGTGCCCAGGTGGCCAAGAAGACCAACAGCATCCTGGCCTGTATCAGGAAGAGTGTGGCCAGCTGGAGTAGGGAAGTGATCGTGCCCCTCTACTTGGCACTGGTGAGGCTGCACCTTGAGTACTGGGCCCCTCACTACAGGAAGGACAAGGGTGCTGGTGCATGTCCAGAGGAGAGCAACCAAACTGGTGAAGGGTCCAGAGAACAAGTCATATGAGGAGTAGTTGAGGGAACAGGGGTTGTTTAGTTTGGAGGCGACTGAGGGAAGACCTCATCTCCCTGTACAACTACCTGAAAGGGAGGTGGGTGTTGACCTCTTCTCCCAAGTAGATAGCAATAGGACCAGAGGAAAAGGCCTGAAGTTGCAGCAGAGGAGATTTAGATTGGATATCCTGATACTAACAAACTTTTTCCCTTTTTCTTCCCTTATTCTCACTTTTTTCATAAAACAATGGTTTTGTATCACTGCAGGTTGTATTTTTACTTCTAAGAGAAGATAAAGAAGCTTACCATGAGAAAATAATTCAGTATAACAGTAAGATGTATGCATGTGCTTAGCTTAATTTTAAATATCTTCCTTACATTGTTCTACAGATTTTAAATAACTAGAGTCTCGGTTCCCCTTTCTTTTCTCTGTATGCCTCCCTTTGATAGATATAATCCCTATAAATCCATTTTCTTTTTCATTAGTTTCTGAACCTGGATTAGAATGCAGGCAACTCAGCAAGGTGATGTGGGGGAAGTTTCAACTAATGGCACTATCATGGATTTCAGGTTGCAGTACTGTAACTTCCATCAGAAGATAGTAAGTATTCTTTCAATCCAGTGGAAGTTGATAGCTCAGGGCAGCTTTGTTAATTTCTTCTTGCAAGAACTTCAATCTGCAGTCAAATCTTTTTTTAAAAAGTCTTCTGATAACACACTGTGTTCAGGATTACTTTGTGTCCTGTCAGTATAAATTAGGATCTAGTTTAATACTGCTGATGTTCCCAGACCTTTTTTAAGTAACATTACTGTACAATACACTATTCAGAATAATTTAAGCCAAAAATAATGGGCAACATATATTTCTCCTGATTTGGCTGCATGAAAGGGAATTGTGACCAAGTCTCAATCTAACTCTTTTATTAGTCGTTCTGAAGGATTCTTTTGCCTTTTCCCATCTCTCATGCCTTGCTGACAAATCTCTTAATACCTGTCAGGTTTTACATGGTATAATAAGCTTTCTCTTTCAGTGATACACAAGCACTACTTCTCATTTGTTGTGATCAAAATCTTCTGTTGTTTGGCTTGTTTTTTTCCTCCCTATGGTTCAAAAGGGATGCAGAAGCTCCACAGAAATACTGATGGTTTATACTGTAGTTTGTAATAGTTAGCCCCTCAGGGAAAGCAGAGGTGTGCCTTGCCCTGCTTACCCATTCTCTAGAGCAATAACCTCAGCTGCTAATTGCAGTCCCTGAGTGTGCAACTGGTACAAGCTATTCAAACATGGCAAGAGTCCAATGGTGTTCTTCCATGCCACACTATTCCACAATTCTCAAATACTGACGTCTTAAAGTACTGTGTTCTCTTTGAGTTGAAATAATTTCCTCCTAATGGAACATTATGTGTTTGTGTGGGAGAAAGTGTTTTGTTATTGTCTTTTGGTTTTAAAATGCTTTCAATGTACTCTTGTACTTAAAGGCTTGAAAATAAATCTTCTTCTCTTTTTACTGTTATAATCCATTTGGAATTTTGGGATTAAGATTGGATAGTGCTTTTCTCTGTTCTCTGGCTATTTTTTCCTGCAGCTTCAAAAGGCAAGGAAAAAAATATTCTAGGCTTGATGTCTTAACAAGTGGTTTTGTTTTGTATGACTTCTCTGTAACAGATGTCTTATGGTGATCCAGGGAATGCTCCATGCAGAATTTTAGGATAGAAAAAATTTCAAACCCAGATGATCAGACTGGACACAAGTGGGTGGTAGGTAGCAGGTCCTTTGCATTCCATGCCTCCTTCAGGCTAGCAAAATTCAGATGATCTCTTCCTTATGCCTACATTAGCAAAGAACCTTTATGTAAAATATTTGGGTAATACTTTGACAACAAAAACAAAATATGGAAGTTTTTATTTATTAACGAAATATCACAGTTTAATACCTTAGTTGCCAGAGGCTTATCTGTGTGATGTGTTAGTCTGTTACATGTGTTAGTTAGCATGTTACTTTGAGTTACCAAATAGACTTTTTTAATTACTTGTGTAAAATGAACTGCAGAAATACAACGCTAAGCGAAATAATGAGGTAAAAATGTAATTTTTACAGCATACACTTAGAAACTCTAAAATAAAATGTACTGGTTTCTAATAGTCTTTGTTTTCTTTCTTTTCATATATAGAAAACAGGTTAGTATTTAATTCTAATTTAATTTAAAATAATTTTGCAACTGGAATTGCTGTGTTATAACTTACTCATTATTCTTTAGCTTTTTGTTGTATTTAAAGTAGTGTATGGTGTTTATAGCTGGAATATTTGTTGAAATAGGCCATTTGACAAGGTAGGTGGTCTTCTAATTAATATTTCTGTGCAGATCTGTAAACTGTTCAAGGCTTGTTTAACAATATAGAAATCATGACCTATTAGATTGAGACATTTGTTTAGAATAAAGTTCAGCTTTTTCTTTGAAATTCAATTGATCTTTTTTTCATGGCCTGTGAAATTATTTATTTTAAGAACTGTTTAAAAGTACAAGTAATACAAGAAATTTCTGTGACCTGTTGCTAAATATTTAAACCACAGATTAATTACATTTACTGAGGGCTTCAAATAGTGATTTTTAAAACTCAGTGAAAAGGAAAGTTACTTAGTGAGAGAAATTATACAACAGTGATAAGAGGTGATGTGTTTATGTAATTGTTCTGTCCTGTAAATGGCCAGGTTGTTAAAAATTCAAGAATAATCAGGAACATTGAATTGAAAACTAAACACTTTCATCACAGCTAGAAGGCACTACGGGCTGTAGCCTGTGTGTTCAGCATAACTCAAAAATGTTCTTTAAAATGTCCAATCTCTTAATTCGAGCTCTTAGTGAAACCTTTTTGCAGGTAGCATTGACCTGTAGAATAGAAAACAGTGTTTTTTCTAGGTCTAGGATAGACATGTATGACATGTCACATAGTGCATGTACTGTGCTCAAGCAGTATCAGAATGGGCTGGCATTCAAATTAAAATAAAGGGGTGTCTCTTACCTTTCTGCTTAGTAAATCTCTACATGATACTGCAAAGCTTTTTTTAATTCCTACTGCCTGTGTTACATCTGCTGAAGTGATGACAGGTAACTACAGTGTTACCATGTGAATAGTTTCCTTTGAAAACTGTCTCCATATTTGTTTGCTTTTACTGACAAAGCTAATGGCAGTTGCTAATAAAGGTAATGATAATACCAATGAATGTTCAGTAAAGACTGAAAATAAACAATCTTCATAAAAAGACATGGTAGTTTATTCTTGCATACTGATTTTTATGAGATTGTTGGAAGGAAAACAAAAGATTTCAGGGTTTTTTAGAAAACTAGCAATGTTCAAACAATTTTAAAAGAAAAAGAACCCTATCTGGCATTTTATCAATTTTCTGAGAGAGTAAGAGAAAAATTTTTAGGTTTAGTTCAATTATTAAGTATTTTTCTTTTTAGAATTAAGTGGTTGATTTTCCTCCATATTTGTTAAAAGTATTCAAAATGAATATACTGTTCTTATAACATGTCAAAATCTGCAGAACTGCCATGTGGCATCAACCCAGATGCCTCACAGTCGGGCGCAGGCAGTTGGCACCAGAACCTGGCAGGCTGCAGCAGTTGCAGTGCAGAGGGCACTGGTGTTCTGATGCTGCTCGCTGTTGCCTTTCCAGCAGATCGCAGCATCTGGTAGCCACCTTGAGAACCCAGCAAGTGGCACAGTGTTGTCCCTTGTTTTCCAGTTACAAATGGTTACCTTGTTCTTCTGGTCATGCATGAGTTGCTGTGATCCTCGCATTTGTCACTGCTGATCAGTGTGTCTGAGGATGACCAAGAAAACAATACGCAAATCTCATCTGGTACAGATTGCACTGCCTGGTGTCTCCAATATTTAATCAGATGTAAGCCTTTCATCAGCAATAATCCAAATCCTTATTGATCCCTAATCTATTTGTAATGCTAGCTGGAAGCTTTGGTATAAGTCTGAATGAGTTAAAGAATCCAGATGCAGCTGCACTTAAAGAGCAAATGGTTGTCCCACAGGTTTCCATGACTGCTAAGCAGCCTTTGGCCTTTACTTTGTAGCCTCATTTAGTGTGAGCTCCTGAATAATGAATTGAGTCTATGAATAAAGGGCTTGACTTTCATAACTTATTTTGCAATTATGACTTGCTGTATTCTTAAGAATACACTGCAGGGTTTTATGACATGTGAAGACTCCTGCTGTGGAACAATGCAAATTTCAAACATCAGCAAAACCTTTTCTTTTATTGTAATCTAGTTGTGAAATTGCTTCAAAAAAGGTCATAGATATTCAGGGTTTGGCTATGGTGCTACCAACCTCTTTTTCAAAACTGCTTTGCATCAATCAAGGTGTGGAATGGTGTTTATTAACACCTTTTCCCAGTTCTATGCACACATGTATGCAGGTGTAGGACGTATGGATTTCTCTTGGGACACTGTGGCATTACCATCTATGATTGTATCAGATACCATGTTAACTACAGCAACATCTTAATTGCCCAGGCTTATAGAGACCTGGGAGATGGGGCCACTTAAGACAAGCTTCTAAAGAAACTGGGCAGCAGAGCAGGGACTTGCACTGGAAAAGCAGGAAT
>NW_009952973.1:10392061-10413555 GCF_000747805.2 Chaetura pelagica | reverse complement strand
CAGGAATGATTTTTCTCACTGCTTCCCAGGGAATTCAGACTCAGATCAAAAAATGGTATTTTCATAATTCCCATTGAATGTATTTCATTAGGGAAAGGTTAGAACCATTCAGGAATGCAGGTACTTGAGGAGTAAGCACCAGCGAAGAAGTGTGTTTCAGAACCTTGGTAGCAGCTAAATGTCTTGCTGAAGGACCCAATGTTAGTGCTTTTGTGCAAATTTATAATCTTAGGTATGTTTTTTCAGCATTTTCTAAGAATATCTAAATAACGTATTACCTGAAAAATGCTGATGCACATAAAACTCCAGTTTCCCTTAAATAGGAGATTTTACACTACATATTTAACTTTCAGTACTTGTACTCATAAACAGAAGAGCAGTACTAAATAATATAACACTAGAATTGTATAAAAGTGAAACTTCTATAGTCTTAAGCTTATCCTCACAGCCTATGTCTTTTTCATCCCTTTAAAAAAATTTCTCTTCCAACTTTCTTCTCCCCTCCCTCCCATGTCTCTCCACTTTGTACATTCTCCCCTTCTCCGTTTGTTTTCTTTGCCTGGTGTTGTTATTGGTATTTAAAATGCCAAAATTAATAGAGATCACTTAAAGCATAATACCTTTCAAGCCATTTTATTTATTTTATACTTTCATTCTTTCTTATGTTTGTCTGATGTGCTTTGTAAGCTCTTTGGAACAGGGACTGGTTCTAATCTCTGCTGTTTTCATGATGTTTTGATTTAATTCAAAATAAGTGCAGTGGTCTTACTACTTATTTAAAGCAACATAAAATATTATGCTCACTGTTACCATTTCACTTCTGTAAGGCACTGTTTTGTTGCTATATTGAATGTTGAAAGTTTGCAACTGTGGACAAACATTCCAGTTTATTAGTGTCAAATGGGTGCATGTGAGAGAAATATCAGGGCTAGCCTAGCATGATTGTGGAGGTGGATAAAAAAGTGCAATTTCATTATTACTACAGCTAAGATATTTAATTAGGGGTTCTTGTTGTTCTTCTTCTGGCATAAACATCCAAAAAAACTAGGGCTGATATACATGAAAATTACAAGAAAATATTACACCGGTGAAGCGTTTATACATACTTTTCTTTTGCAGTATTTCCATTTGCTTGCACACTGTTGGATTCAATATTAGATTTTAACTGCTTGATTTTTAATACATTTCATTCAGTGAATAAAGCATACAAATATTTTTAAATGGAGGTGTTTATACACAGCACTTAACTATTAAGAATGGTCAACAAAATCCTTGAAAATTAAATGACCTGACAACTATAATTGGAGCAGATGCGTAAAAGTACCGTGATAGCACATTGCACTATCAATTATGTGGCAAGCCTGCTGGCAAATATTAAGTGTTCTGACCTTTGTTATTAATAGAGGCAGACACTCAGGACATGGGAAAGACAAATAATGTAATGCATGGAAAGTGTGTTATAAATGTGTTTTTATTAATGGAGATAAAGCCAGTCTGGTATCCTTCCCCTCCACTTCCAAGACATAATTTTATGAAAAATTGGACAAGCTTTATACTACTTTATTTATATTTGTGTTTGTCATTTCCCCTGTTCCTCAGGAAATAATGTAGAATAAGCGAAGTGAAGCAGGTTTGTCTTTGCTCCTTTGCTTTGTATTCTCCATTCACTCTTGTTATTTTGCTCAGTATCATCTATAATCTTGTAGAGATTGGCTAGTTAGAGTTTAGTCAATGTCTTTCTCTGAAGTATAGCTTCTAGCATTCTCAGGTGATTAAGACTGCACTTGGGAATAACTAGTTTGGTGACAGTAATTGCATCTACAAACAGTATTTCTTTCCAAACTTCACGACTCTTAGCTTGTGTAAGACTAATGAAAATTAGAGCTCCTCCAATTTGTAGTAAGTACATTTTTCTTCATATTACTTACTTGGCATCTTATCATAAATTCTAAATAGGTGTTGAAGTCTGGATTTCCATTGCAAAAGAGTGTTGATTTTTTATTTTTTTTTTATTTTTTTTTTGGTGTTCTAAACTAGAAGCCGATGCAAAATTTAAAAAGAGCAAAGAATTTGGAAGAAAAGGTAGGGACTGAGTCATTATATCTTTTATGAAAGTAAAAGAAATTTGGACAAAATAAAAATGTTGCTGGACAACTATTATATTTTCAGAAGCCGTTGCATTCCTCTCTTAAAAATTTAGAAACTGTTTTTAACAATCCTTAATGATCTGATGCTTTTACTGTGTGCAGGACATGCATGGATTTCCATTTCCCTTTCTTGTTAAATCAGAAGATGGGAGAGACCAAAATCCATTTAGTGATCAAGTTGATTTTCCAGATTGTATTTGTAAGTTTGAATTGAAGCCATCTTTACAAACTCGGCTCAGAAGAATTCTGATGCAATAATGATTGCTTACTTTTTTAAAGAAGTAATTTTACGCATCTGGTCCGGAAATTATTTTCCTTTTGCTCATATTAAATGAGCACTTCATGTTGTAGGCAGTATTCTCTACCCTTCGCATGGCACCCTAGCCAATGGAATGTCCAGGAAGAAAAGCACTTTAGTAATACTTTATTATATTTCATACAATAATGTACTGAAGTCAGTATTTTCTTCATGTTTTGACTTATATTCATATATTTTTTATATTTAGATACTAAATTTTCTGTCCAGCTGGAAAGACTGACTTGATTTCCTAATCAAAGAGGACTTATCAATGCACATAATTTCTGAAAAAATATAACCTCTTTCCCCAGTTTCTTACCAACTAAGTAATTTTGAGTTTTGATACTTATTTCTCTGCTAAGCTAGGCCTGTGTCTTGAATATGTGAAACAGCAAAAGCCAGCACTGGTTCTACAGTGGGCAGCATGGGCTTGGATGTGATTTGCCAAAGGTTGGCAAAGCTTTGGTTGGATTCTCTTTCCACATTGCCCCCATGGTTTGCTGAAACCTCCTAGGGTCAGCCACTAGCTGACTGAACAGAGTTTCTGTTCTAGTGCCTTTTATGAAATGGACTGGCATCCAGCCTTGTGACAGGATGTCCAGGCTGCCTCCATGCCATGACCTCCCGTGCCACGCACATTCCCATCACGTGGCAGACACGTGTCTGCAATGTTGGCATTTACTGTGCTGGTGCAGCGACCTCCTTCCTGTTACTCAAGGGGCTTGTGCTGCAGCGCCCTTAGGAAACAGCCTGGCAGGAATGAGGCAACTCAAACCCTACGCTTTTCACCTCTCAGGAGAGATGAAAGTATGCCGACAGTGGCCAGATTAGTTGTTTGTTCAGCTTGGGTTTTCATCTCTGACCCACTGTTTGAGAACTTTTGTGGGTCCTGCAAGGAGAGCAAGGGAGTGAGATGCACCATATTGCTGTTGACTTTTAAAGCAAGGCCCCAGGAAACTGCTTGCTGGGTGGCTTGGGTCAGAGAACACCATTCTTACGGAGGAAGGAAAGAGATGAAATCCTAAATGAGTGTGTTTCTGATGTCCAGTTCTGGAGCCTCCAACATAAGAGGGACATGAAGCTGTTGGCACAGGTTCAGAGGAGGGCCAGATGATCAGGGGGCTGGAGCACCTCTCCTATGAAGACAGGCTGAGAGAGCTGGGGTCGTTCAGTCTGGAGAGGAAAAGGCACAAGGGAGACCATACAGCAGCCTTCCAGTACCTGAAGGGGGCCTACCAGAAAGCTGGGAAGGGACTTTTTAAAAGGGTATGTCAGGACAGGACAGGGGGTAAGGGTTTTAATCTGAAAGAGCGTACATTGAGATTAGATATTAGGAAGAAATTCTTTCCTGTGAGGGTGGTGATACACTGGAACAGGTTCCCTAGTGAAGTTGTGGATGTCTCGTGCTTGGGATGTGTTCAAGGCCAGGTTGGATGGTGCTCTGAGCAACCTGGTCTAGTGGGAGGTGTCCCTGTCCATTCAGGGGGGTTGGAACTAGCTGGTCTTTAAGGTCCCTTCAACCCAAACCATTCTATGATTCTGTGGTTAAGAGTGGAGTTTGATAAAGAATCTTACGTTTCAGTTTCTGTGGTTTCGTATTTCTGCATTTTACACTGTTGCAGCCTGATGTTTCTTGGACTAGAGCAACAGTTTTGTAGTAACCTCTACAGAGTGTGCAGCCACTTGCGAGACACTTTATAAATAAAGTCCCTCTATATTTCGTGTCTCATACTGCCATCTAAGGGCCACGTAGGCTGAGGAAGTGTCTGAAGGCTCTTCAATGCTTTCCTTTCCACTTACTGCTCTTCCCTTTGGGAAGTAAGCAATTCATGGATGAGAGAGGTGGGCAGGGAATAGTAGCTGCTCTTTCATGCAATGTTATTCATCTTAGAGGACAGAGATTGTTTTTTTCTGGATAATTGAGAAATTAGAATGTAAATCCAAGTTTTTTGGGAAAATACAATTGCAATGAGTTTGTGTAAAAGCCAGCGACTCAGAAGGCACGATTACAGGATTTGAGGCTGCTCTTGAAGCAAAAAAATTAAAGAGTCCAGAAACATTTCAGCTGCGACTTAGCAGTGAGGGAGTATGCAGTTCAGATTCTTAAAGATACCAAAGTCCTTGAATCCTACTGATTTTAGGATTTGTGTTTTATTGTAGAATTTGCTAATTAAGCTTTTTCCCCTGAAAGGGCACAAAAATCACATGACCAGCTGTTATGTTTTTTGTGTGTATTTTGTGTTTTGTTTTGATTTTTGTTTTGGTTTTATTTTTTGGGGGGGGTTGTTTTGTTTTCTAATTTCACCATTTTTTAATTTCTTGGTGATTTGATTTTCCTGGACTAAAGGAAAATGTGCAAAAAACTTGTATTACTTTAGAAGTATGTGATACCAAGTTACATGAGAATCATTTAAATACTTTGAGGTTTAAGCATTCCAAATTTTATCGTGAAGACTTTACTGTCCAGGATAAAAATGCATTTGGTTTCTTAATATTATTTTCTGCAACCTGTACTTGTATGGGCTTAATTCTATAGGTCCTTTCTCACACAGATGTTTGGAACTACAATTATGATAAAGAATTAGTGACAGAAGCAAAACAGTGTTTGTCAATTTAGTAGGGTTGGCATTGACTGACAAAAGGTTTTTGTAATGAGGATGGTTTTGAGCACAATTTCATTTTACAATGTTTACGTTTATTTTCAGGCCAACTTCCAGCAAACCTTGTGTAATAGAGAAAGTAATTAATCTTGCACGTTACTTTTGACAGGCTCCTGCAAGCAAAGACCTGGAAGAGCAATTGCGGTCTGTGTCCAGTGTGGATGAACTCATGACAGTACTTTACCCAGAATACTGGAAAATGTTCAAATGTCAGTTGAGGAAAGGAGGTTGGCAACACAACAGGGAACACTCCAGCTTTGACACAAGATCAGATGATTCACTGAAATTTGCCGCAGCACACTATAATGCAGAGATCCTGAAAAGTAAGTACAGGACACAAAAGATGTTCTAACACTCAATAGATTAAAATCTGAAGGCTTCTCAGTTGTGTCAAAAGTATTTTAAAAGCTAAGCATCATCAGCAAACCACCCTCAGCAGTTTGATTTGATGTAATGGCTATAAAATAAAATCTTTGACAGTCAGACTTCCCTAATAAAAGAGATTGTTCCACAGGGATATTTTTGGTACATCCGTTATAAGAAAAGTATAGACTACTTTCCTAGCTCAGTAGATTAAAAGATAAGGGTTTGTCTTCAGGTATAAGGAATCCTGCTTTGTAGAGGCTGTAATGATGTTGCAGAATGCAGAGAGGGCACAAATAGCTGGATTCATTGAACCATTTCTGCTCTTTTTCTGCAATTATGTCACAGCTGATAATGCTTTTTTGTCTTAGATGTTATTACTTTAGGAGGCCAAATAATCCACTCAAAGCTTCTTTCTGTTACAAGAGGGCAGTTGTCATGATGTTATGCTGAAATTAGCAAAAAGAAAGCCTTGGAACAAACCTATCAATACCCCTTAATGTGTCAGATGGCCTGCATAAAAATATAATTAGCTTACAGTTTCAACAAGTGCTTGCAGGCAGTGAAACACAGGATTTATAGTGGAAGGCATTTTTAAAATTATACTGGAACTCATGTACCTTCTTGGAGACTTTAGGGTAGGTCAAATTCTGGTTTTGCTGAGCAGCCTGCCAAAAGCTGCCTCCAAGAGATAACGAAGGGCCTGTACAGCTGCAAGTCTCGTGGCTTTTTTGTGTAAGATCACATTGTGTAAAAGGTCCTATAACACTATATAAAATGTTTGCCCAAATTTGAGTGGGTAGTCTGGGCATAAATACCACCTTTAAGATTAAATCACGGTGTACATAATTGCCAAATAATAAACTTTTGCTTTAAATAATATTCTTGCAGTTAACAAAGTAAACATACTCAAATTGATTTCACATTAAGTGTATAGGCATCAAATGCAATGTTTTCAATATACAGTATCCAAGTAAAGTCCTGTGTGGGACCAGTAAAAATTACTTTGCAGAGATCTGCAGTACTTTACATTTCCCTCAAGGTGAGACTTGCCCCAGGCATAAGAACATGTACAGCTTTAGCTGTGGATGTCTTCAGGTCTGCCCAACCTTGTTAGGTTCCCTCTTAGCTCCAATGTGACTTTTCTTCAGCTTCATGACAATTTGTCACATCCCTATGAAGAAGAAAAATGAGCTAGAAGTTAAGAGAGAGGTTTGTATTTCTCTGGATAAAGGGTGTGACTCTAGCAATGCATATTTTGGTTCTAAACATTAAAAAACAATCCTACTAATTTGCTATAGGAGAGTATTGTTTTTAAACAGTTAATTTATAACACATGAAATTCCCTATAACTTGGCAGGTATTGATACTGAATGGAGAAAAACTCAGTGCATGCCACGTGAAGTGTGTGTGGATGTGGGAAAAGAGTTTGGAGCCACTACAAACACCTTCTTTAAACCCCCATGTGTATCCATCTACAGATGTGGAGGTTGCTGCAATAGTGAAGGACTCCAGTGTATGAATATCAGCACAAATTACATCAGCAAGACAGTAAGTTCTCACTCTTATTACAGTCTAAGTGCTCCTTGCAAATCCGTTTATGATCATGCATATTTTAAACCTTCATATTGCTGCTGTAGGAAAAACAACTGAAGACACTACTCCTGGGAAGAAAATGTTAAACACTTTTCCTCAAATTACTTTTTTTAAAATTATTTTTGTTTGGGAAGAAAAAAAGCAACAAAATTACTATGTTCTTTTCTCAATTTTGAGATTATTCATGGAACTTAATTCAATCATCTTTTTTTTGCATCTACCATTTGCCTGCTGTATCAGCCAAGCCCTCCCTGGAAAACTAACCTGTAATTTTATTAGTGAAGACTGTTTTAGGACATGTGTAGAGAGGATATATGTTGAAATTAAAGCCTTTTAGGAACTGAACTTTATTAAGAGATAGTAGTATACCTTTTATTTTTTTATTTTTTTTCCCCATTTTAATGCATCTTCTTCAGGTGTTAAGTGTGAGTTTTATTCTTCTGTTTCAGGGCTAGTGACCAGGTAGGAGTTTTCAGAGACTATGCATTGAGCCTGTGAGCTGCCTTTAAAGGAAAAACATACACGTTATTTTAAGTAGCTAAAACAATGATCACTCTATCATACGTTTCCATCAAGAATCATCTAAAAATAGTCGGCCTTCAGAGTGCTTGCTAGGATTTGTTCATTGTGAGCTCTTTTTGCTTTTTACCTCTTCTCTCTGATGCTTTGAAGAAAATTAATTCTACTGTAATACTCTAGGGGATCCTGCTCTGGCAGGGGGGTTGGACTAGATGATTTTTTGAGGTCCCTTCCAACCCCTAAGATTCTAAGATTCTGTGAAACTTGCTTCCTTTTAAAACTAGGTTCTTACACCTGGAAGATGCAGTACATATTCATAATGAAGATGCACAACTGCATAACCAACTATAAAATAGCAGCCCATGGAAATATTCTTCCGCTATCGTGAAAATTCTTAGTGGTCTGAGCCTTCTTAAGAGAGGATTAGGAAAAGGGGACATAAAGAAAACAGGAAAAAACTCTTTGCTGTGTCCCCATTTGACTCAGGTCTGACAACAACGCTCTCGATCCCCTCCCCCTCCCACCCAGGTAGGGAAGGAGAGACAGAAAAAGAGAGACTTTGCTGGATTGAAAACTAAACTACACAGCTTTAATTAAACACTAATCATATAAGAAAATATGTAAAATCATATACAAATATGTTCAGATATGTTCAGAACCCCTATTGCCTCCCTCCACCCCCAGCAACTCCCACAACACTCTCCTTAGCTGGGAACAGTCCTGAAGAATTCTGGAGCTGCTGAAGAAAGCAGAGTGATGAGGATCAGGAGAGCTCAAGCCTAAGGGTTGATGGTGATGGATGAACAGAGTCCTCCCCGGACGCCAGCCATGGATGGAAGAGAAGGGAAGAAGAAGCATGAAGGAAGTTGTCTTCTGTGATCTCTGACCTTCCTCTGAGCTTACATAGATATATGGAGTGGAATATCTCTGGCCAGTTTGGCTGTCTAATTCAGCCTCCTACGGGGGGGTCACAGATCTCCCTGTAGTGTCTGAGCAGGCAGAGTGAAGGTGCGACCTTGAAGACCCAGCAGTTACAAAAACATTCCACTCTTATCTGCCTTAGTTAGAATGCACTGTGACTAGTTAAAAGAAAGCTTACTGAAGGAAAAAGAAAAAAAAACAGTAAAAGGAAAATTGCCTTCATCCTGGCTTAAACCAGGACATGCTGTAATACATTTTCTGTCCTTTATTCTCACCAAATCTGTCTGTGAAATGGAATATTCTACCATGAATTTTCAAACCTAGATTTAAACTAGTGATAGACAGCCACACAACACAGGAGTAATATAAATCAAATAGCTTAAACAAGGGAAACTATCACACTGATTTTTTTCCAGCCCATAGTTATTTTTACTAACAGCTGTCCTCATTCCAGGTTCTTGAAAGATGCAAGAAATACGCCTTTTTTTTTTTTTTTTTTTAATGTATTTATCAAGTTTAGTTTTCTGGAAAAAAAGGATGATCTAGTTACAGAGAGAGCTGTTCCATTTAGCACAGATTTCCTGGTCTTTGAGCACTGTGTTAGTTTTTAAATAATCCCTTTCTGTTCAT
The DNA here is from genome assembly GCF_000747805.2 of Chaetura pelagica. Lineage (NCBI taxonomy): Eukaryota > Metazoa > Chordata > Aves > Apodiformes > Apodidae > Chaetura > Chaetura pelagica. The sequence goes on along the minus strand of NW_009952973.1, from coordinate 10,404,421 downwards.
CTTGTTGATAACTATTGGTGATGATGATATGATAATAGGAGTAGTTAAAGATTTGAGAGACTCTGGAAAGGAAAATGTTAAAGGACTTACCAGAAAGAACAAAGAGGCAATAGCATTGTTTTCTTACCTGCTCTATAAAGCAAGCATTTTAATTTTTGAGGTTTGTATCTTGCTTCTGCTTTCCAGTTTTATCTGGTCCTTTACAGAATGCAGTTTTTAAAAATCCCTTGTGAAGGCAAGAGAACTATAGCTGTATCTCTTCATCTGTCATCATCTCAAATCTTTTTAAAGTTATGTGGCCACAGCTTACCCTATATCAGATGAGAATTAGGAAGAAAAAAGTATTGGATTCAAGATCCTTCTGTGGAATTCAGGTACCCTACGCACCTATTTTCACTACCATTTTCCTTTTATTTCCTGAATGAAATGAGAAAAAATTGTTTGTAACCAGGCATCTTTTGGTTTTTTCACAAGTCACTATTTTTGTATCTTTATTTTTGGTGTATAGACTCAAAAAGATAAGCTTCATATTGTTCACCCAGCACAAAAAGTGCTTAATGGGAAATTAACTTTTCAGCTGGAAGTCTTATTGTGAGGGCAACCTCTAGCATTGGTTCCAGACGTTAAAATCTAAAGAAAGTTGATATCAGCTTTCATCAAAATGAAATAAAAAGATCTACGCATAGAAATTATTTTTATGGCGAGCAAATAATTGATTGCCAGGAGAACAGACTAGGTCAGATGTTCCCAAATTGGTTTGTGGAACACTGTGGTGGTCCAGAGAGAGGTCAATAGTTCTTTAGTTCAGGCTGTGTTCCTCCTTTCTAGCTACTTAACTTTGTTAAGAGGAAAATGGAAAAGTATTCTGCTTTGCTTTTACTACAGTTTTTCCCACAAAAACAGTTTCTGTAGTTGCTAAGGGACGTTTATACAATTGTGACTGGGATAAAAGACAATTTCTTAATTAAGATGTGATACAAGTTCTGTGAAAACATTTGAAGACCCTCTAAGCTAATTCATAAAATGCAGTAGATCTTTTCCCTGTCCTTGATCCCTGACACTGCAGTAGCCCAACTTTGTGAGTGGTGGCTTCTGTAATAAAGGTCTATGGGAAAGGTGGTTTGTTAGTTCTTGGTTTTCTGGTGTGGTTATGTGGATTTTTTTTTTCTCTAATTTGTTACTGATGAAAGAGCTGTTCTCTGTTTCTGTGACATAAGTAGTTCAACAGCAGTTATAAAGATTGGAACTACATGGTGCAGCAACAGCCTATCCCTCAGCTGGAAGTTTTATGCTCCACCTATAGGTACTTGCTTTAGGTTGAAGAGAAGCAGCAATCAGATGTCAAAGAGCCATCTCATTGCATTCTTCCTCTTGGCTGGCAGGATCGACAGCAGTTTGGTTTCTTTCAGATCATTTGGTGTAACAGTCCTAAATCTTCATGTTTCGTGGTGACTGTAATAGCCCCTCAAGGGAAATCATCTTTCTAAGCAGTTTGAAGTTAGATTTAAGGAGCTTTTCTCACAGGAATCAAGTTAAAAGCTTGAAATTGTTGGCCGTATTGGAGATGTACGTGGTGCTCTTGACACAACACGGAGATGCTTGTCACAAGAATTCAGTCATTTTGAACTTGACCATTTATGCCTTTTCCCATGCATTTTTCTATATTATACTGATGATTGCAATGATATGCACTATTAATAGTGAGAGATATATCAGTATAACTTATGAATGGTTTTTGCTAAAATTTCTGAAAAAAAAGTTATTTAAATATAAAAAGATAGAATAAGGAACCCAAGCATATTAAACAGATATGAAATGTATTACATCAGGTAAGTCGCCTGTTGTCGTATCACACGTAAGAGCTGAAACTAGATAGTAAAATAAATAATGATAATGTACTATATTCCAAATAGCTTTTTTTCATTCTTTCCAGTATAAAGATATTTAGAGTTTTTAAATCAAACAGTCTTATAACTTTAGCTCGAAAATCTCTCTTGACTCATTGTGCTCTGTTATGCTGGTTATATTTGGCCAGCCTCACTGACTGATGCTTTAGGAAGTGCGAAGATCACAAAGGATGGAAACTGAGAGTCAATCAATTTAAGGAAAACTTGCCAAAATAAACCACAGTCAATCAGAAGAACATAGTGTAGTTAATGTAAATCTGGGAACAAAATCTTGAATGATAAACTGTTCTCATCTGGGTATGAAAATAACAGTTTTAATCATTTTATGTTTCAGAAGACTTTCATCTTAATAGTAATTTTATGTGTATGGATATTGGCACATGTGATGATGGTGCTGAGTAAATTAATTTAGCTACTGAAGCAAAGAAATACTTTGTACAGATAAGAACTTTCTTTTTTTCTGGTATTAAGTCCCTCTACTCTAAAAAAGGAGCTATCAGTGAAGTTAATAAAAAAATCTGTGTCTTCCCAAGGATCAGTGGGGAGGAATGTGAGAAATAGTTTTAACAGGAATTCTGATAGCACTTTTGGTCAAGTGTTCAGAGATTCCTGGCTGCTCATAGATTTTTAAATTGTTTTTTTTAAGGTTTAAAGTATGCTGAGCTCTAGTTTGTGGACCAGACTTCAGTCCCACCCTTGTTTCTGTTCTCCACTCTGGCTCTATAAATGGCTAAAGGAAGAAAGCTGCAGGTGTGGGAACTGAAATGAGCCTCCTACAGGGTGGTCTGTGGGACCACAAAGTTCTGGCCCAGAAGCGCTTGCAAAGATGGCTGAAGGAGTAGCAAGGCTGGGAAGAAGGGGGAACTGGTGTACTCAGCAAAACAGTAACTGCAGGTTGCCAAGTACCAGAGGCCAAGCAGGATCAGGTAGAGCAATTCAGGAACACCTTTGCCCAATGTCCTCTTGCTGTGCTTGTCACACAAATAGTACAATACAGAGCATGCACACTGATATTCAAGGATTTAAAAAAACACCTGATGTGTGAAGGAATGAAAATCTAGGAAAAAAATTGTTTGTAGTTGCATGCGTGATTGTAAAATGGATCTAATTATTCACTTACCTTTGTATTAGTCTGAAAAGTTCTTTAATTATGTATCTGTCTGTACTGGAAGGCAGAAAGTACAAGTATAAGAAGCTGATGTACTGCCTTTTCATTTTGGCTGGTGCAGTGGAATGAAGGTTAAGTATTAAGCCTAAAATACACCTTATTACAGATTGTGTAATCCAAATGTATGAAGAAAGATGACCTTCCTTCATTTTTTTCAGATGAATGTTTCAAGTTTGGCTAGGTTGAAAGGCAGATATAAAATCATCTTGATAATAGTCAATGGGAACTACAGATGATACATATCCTTAAAAAATAGTTAAAAAAATGTCCTGCAACAAAACTTAAAAAAAAATCCACATAGAACCAATGACTGTCGTGATTTTAGCACAAAATTTTTATTTAAGCCATTGACTGTACAAGGCTCTTGAGTTTTTTTGTGACAGAAAAATGGGGAAAAAACATTTATAGCCATGCATAATCTTGTTCCATGGTACACAATTCTAGTTTAAGTAGCCTAATATTAAGGTTATTCAGCGTACCCATTATAATATCCTATGTCATTCCCAGCCTAACCTTGCTATTCTCTAACAATACGGGTCCACATTTTCTCTGCCAGATGTATGACTCAACTTGATGTGAAGTTTTTACTTTTTAGGTTTTTTTGCTTTGAAACTTCAGCAAAAAGTGGTGGTTCTGCTTTTTCTTAGACCAGAGTGAGAAAGAAGTGTATGTGGCTTTATCGTTAAAAACAAAAATTGGATTTTTAAACTTGAAAAACATGTTCATGTTTTCTTATTTTAGGTAAAGTATATGATACTTGTTTGTTGTTATTAGGAATGTGTGTTTTGTTTTCTTTGAGACAACCTACATATTTTTAAATGTTAAAAAAATATAAAAAAATAGCTAGGAGGCAAATGGGATTGTCAGGAGACTTGGATTAATTTGTAACTAGAGCACTGTGTAACTTGGAGCTGAAGAAAAAATAGGTGCAATTTCACATTCAGACACCTAAATCCCATCTTCTAGGGAGAGGCCTGGAATTGATACACCCACCTGGTTGATAGAGAAGTAGTTGTGTGTGTCAGGATACTAAAAATTATGCTAATGAGCCCAAAATGAGGGAGAGGAAATGGGGCTTTGTGGGCTGTCTGAAAGGGAAACTTTCTTTGGTCTGAAATGAGGGGAGGTTGGCATGGAGAATCATCGTATTGGGTGAAGACCTAAGGAGACAAGGGCTGAACACAGTCCTTTGAAGAGAAATCTTAGAAACTATGAGAAAGACTGGAAGACCTGTTATCTGGCTTTCTGTGACAAAACAGCCTTAGACTGGTTGAGTAGTACATGTTAATGCTTGTGAAATGCGTTAACTATGCACGGTTTTCAAATGTTCTTCAGTTACACAGAGCTTCCTGTAGTATGAGTTATACACTGAGATTAACGGTACGTTACTGACTTAGGTTTATGATACCAGCTTCGGTGGAAGACGATAAGACAGAGTTTTGACCGTGCTTTCATTATTTTTTTTTTGTTATATTTAATACTCTTTAGTATAATACTCTTTAGTAGAAAGAGTATACTCTTTACTTATGCTGTCACATATTGCTTCGGTTGTTGTATTCCACTGTTTTCCTGACAAAGCAGTGTTAGTAGCACAAATGTACAGGACAGCATTGGCAAGTTAAGTAAACTTTTTTCTTTTAACTATTGAGTATTTGCCTCTAACTCTAGCAACACTCATTTAATGCACTTTAGTTTACTGTTTAATGTACAACAATTAATAACATTTTTCTGAAAACTGACAGGGACCTCTTTAAGGTGAGTTGGAATTGTAGCAATACTCCTATCGCTGCCATCTCCAGAAGTCTGCAGTCTGCTGGGCTTTGCAGCACAAGAAACTGATGTAGTCCAAGAATGGAGAACAGAACGCGCCCTTATTCCTAGTCAGCTGCAGTTTGGTCCATGCAAAGAATCGTGCTTCTCTTCAGATGCTAAGTTTAATCAGTTGTCTTTATAGTGGATTTTTACTTCAGCTTCACAAAACCAAGTTTATACTGTCGTAAAGAGCAGAGAAAACAAGATTCTCTTTACATGTGTAATATTGTACTCCTTGTTCTGCCCCCTCAATGTATGCATTTAAAAATCAGCTCTCTTACAAGCTATTTAATATAACAGGGGCTTTTGCATCTGTAGATTCTTAGCTGTCTAGATTTCCTGACATCTCAACAGTTGTGCTGTCCTCAAAGCACAACCTGTTTAAATAAAAAAATGCATAAATACCAGTCTTTTATATGTAGGTGCATTTTGTCATCTGATTAAAGATCAGTATTTTTAAAAATGCATACCCAAAGAACTCAGCATGTATTTTCTTAGTACTGTATGAAATGGTCCTTGCTGTCTCTTTATCTACAACACCACCATTCTCCTCTCTTGTATCTTAGTTTGTGCATTATAACAAAACCTATGATGGCCTTAAAATAGGTGGATATTTTTAAAATAAATTAGTAAGTACATAAAACTATTTTCGTATACCATATTAGTAAGAAAATGATAGCTCTGTGTTACAATTATTGGTCTTTTTGGATGAGGCATCTTGGTAAGAATGCCTTTTGCAATTATTTTAAATAAAGTTTTATAATAGATAGGGCTAAAAGAGCCAATATTGATTTAGAATCCAAAAAGGATTATAAGTGTAATAAAAAGTTCATCAGAAAGTCTCTTTAGAGAAGTCTAATGAAATTAGTGAAGACTCAGAAGGTGTATCTGGTGATAATTAGGCATTTGTTTTACTGCTACCAGACTTTAAAGTAGACATGGACTCTTGCCCTTATTAATGACTCATGACTAAAATGTTAAGAAGTGTTAATATGTTTTGGCTAGAAATCTGTCTAACAAGAGAAACTCTTTTAATGGTAGTTCCCAAGATGGATAGGTTTTTTTCATCAGTATTTGAAAGATCCAGAACTGTTTTCTGTTTTGGTTTTTCCTCTACAGAAGTAAACATATACCAGTTTGCATTTTTAGAGTCTATAGGGAGAAAAACCCCACACATTCAAAACCAATATAAGACATGTAGTACTTTTTGCAGCAAAGTAATAGCATTGTAATCTTATGTAACAGAATTAAATGCAAATACAGTACTTTTCCTGTTTCAGTTCTTGTAAGATGACACTAACTAACTGTTCAGGAGACTATTGAGATGCGAGTCTTGCAGTAAATCTGTCTTAATTTCATAAAGTAGATGTTCTGAATTGAAAACTGAAATAAACCCTAGTGTTTGTCTGTCTTCACATGTTCAGTTTTCCCACAGGGTATCTCCAAAGTTGTCCTCTTCCACTAATTGAACTACATTTCCCATAAAAATAAGGATTTAATTCATATACAAGATTATTGTATTAATAGTGAATATTTCTTAATACCCTGAAAAAAACTAATAGTTTAACCTGCATTCTGTTAGGGTAACCATGTAATTTGCATTGCTACAAATACTGGAAAGTAAAAAATACAGTATTCTGCAGTTCAAAATTTGTTCATCTGAAAATATTTTGATCTAAGTCCAATATATTGCTGTTTTACACAAGCTCTTGTAATTGTGCAACTGATGTATGAGGTTGTATCTTACCCCCTTTTAAAGTTATTCTTGATTTCCAACTTTTTGAAGCACTTTCCAAATGTTGCATTTTAGATTTTTTAAACGTCTGCCAATTTGAAGTCATTGCCTCTAGAAAAATGAGTTCTTTGTACGTTTTCCTCTTTTAACAATGTTAGTTTAAATGTTACAGTAAGTGAACAGGCATGTAACAGGGTTTAACAGTAAAAATGTTGTCATAACATAGCTGCTGTATTCGTTTTGCACAGAATGATTACTTAGTGGTGTAATTAAACATGTAACTGAATAATGCTAGAGAACAAAAGCCCAAACTTAAATACCTCATAGTGCTTTTTTTTAATGTCCTTATATTATTTCTAGTTGTGCTCTTGCTGATCTATAAAAGAAGTGCTTTGCTTTCCCTTTTATAGTTGTTTGAGATCACAGTGCCTCTCTCTCATGGCCCCAAACCTGTAACTGTCAGTTTTGCCAATCACACATCCTGCCGATGCATGTCCAAGCTGGATGTTTACAGACAAGTTCATTCTATCATAAGACGTTCCTTGCCAGCAACACAAACTCAGTAAGTATGAGACTTGTCTTTCCTTTTACATTATGAGCAAGCCTGTATAATTTGATTTAAGGTACTGCTGGAAGCTTTCACAATGAAGAGAGGTGAACTTATTAGGTGAACTTTGCAGAATGCAAAGGAGCAGTATTTTTTACATTAAGACAACGTTACTCCAGTAAAATTACCTTTTACCCCAGTTGGTAAACTGGGGCTAGATGATTTAAAAATTAAGAGTAATGTTGTTTGTGGGGTTTGTTTCATGGAAGGAGCTACAGTGCAAGTGAAGCTTAAAGGAAACACCAATAAATCAACCTTTTTTATAAAGTACTCAAGAAAAGCTAAAATCACTTTTACTAGTAAGGAGCAGACAATATTTCTCTCTCAAAATGCATTTTCCTATTTAGAACACTGTTAAAAAGACCTTTTTTTTTTTAGGGTATCTTTATCTACAAATCTTCTCAAGCATGTTCATCATCATCTTTTTTATGTGAAATTTATTTTCTTCAAAGCTTTATCCTGAGAATTAACATCTGGGTCTTTGCCTGTTCTCCCACTTTTTTCCTTTTTTTTTCTTCTAAAAAGTAGTAGCTACCTCTACATACTTGTGGAGCTGAGACATGTCAGTTCCTGTTAATCAATATTTCAGAATACCTCTGGGATTAGTGGTATCTTAAGAGTTGTATTCTTCTCTGTTTATACAGAATGTCATCAAGACGTGCAGCTGAGTTAGAAAATTGTCAATTATAGAATGTTAGTGATTTGGAGTGGAAGAAAGCAGAAGGGCCTTTAATATACCAATTCAGCTCCAGGCCTCTATGATGATCTTTTTTCCACATGGTTTGTGGGCAGGCGCTTAAGAGCATGTTTTAGATGTGGCTTGGATGTATGCTATACACTAAAATTTTCCCCTCTTCTGCATCGTTTCTCCTGACACTGAGAGGGAACAAGTTAGTGTGCTGCTTTTGTTGTTGGTTGATTTTATTATTTTTTTTTTCAGTTGAGTTAATAATTATTTGGAAAGAGGTAGTGACATTTTATGCCAAGTAGTTTTGCCTGACTTTCTTTCCTAACCTTCCTCAACTGTCGTTAAAGGTTACAATAAGTAATTTTAACATTTCATCCATATCCCCGGTTATTTTCTGTGCTAGCAACCAGAGCAGAATTTGTAAAGAAGCAGTTCCACTTCCTTTTGTGGAGTGTATCCAACCCTGATGCTCTAATAGATGTTGTTTGCTTCAAGTTCTGGTTACTTGGGTTTTATATCAACATTGTCTTCTCATGGCTTCATGTGTGCTTGGTATTTTCTTCCTACTATCACCCTGGCTTCCTTTTGTAGTTGGTTTTAAACACTCTCAGCAAGAGATAGGCTGCCTAAGGCATGAGCTGCTTTTTTTTAAAAAAAACAACATAGTACAATAAAACATCTGGAAATTATCCATGCTATTTCTCAGGCAGAATTAGGAGACAGGCAAAAGGATGTATGTGCCAAGTGAGAGAACTAGAGTGAGATCATTAGTGGAATGAAATCAGGAAACACCAGCTTGATAAAACATGAGGTGATGCAGGATGATGTTAAACTACAGCAGTTGTTAAAAGCAACAAGTCATTTAATGTGGTGGAGAGGAGTGTTATACTTGAATGATGATCACGGAATAATGTCCTAGCACCTGCATTTTTGGATGCATGAGTAATGGTGCTCAGGGGAATCAAAAGTACTTAAAGTGTGCAATGTACGTGCTGTCTTAACAGATGAGGCTTTTAGAACTACTACAGCAAAATGGATAAATGACATGGCCTGGATGCATTAAGTTAGGCATGACTATTTAAAATTTGTAATATCACCGGCGGTGAAAGAAGTTGCAAGCAAAGAACAACTACTACACAAATATTGTACCCGGTGTATCTACTAGTTAAGTTCAATCATCCTTTAAAAAGACACCAACTGCTGTCAGGAAGTTTTGCTGTCTCTGCTTACTGCTATCTTGACTGCAAAACTCTAGCAGATAAAGAGCCTTAAACTGTTGAATTGTTTATTGTTTTTTACTTCTAAAGTGAAGAGGCTGCTGAGGTCCAAATCTTTAGATTGAAGAAAGCTGTCCAGGATTTGAGTGGCTGATGAGAAAGAGTCAGTTAATGCTACAGAACTTTCACATAAAGGGGGAAGGAATCTTTTAATCTAATTTTTCTTTAGAAAGTAGAGTTTGGTCTACAGCATTCATTCAAAAACTAGTATCAGTTGTCTTTTTATGTCTATATGTATAAAAATGGTTTTGTTCTGCAAGGAACAATGTAGAAAAGAATGCCCGTTACTGCCTATGAGATATTTGGCATGCAACTATTCTTTTATACTAGTCTATTTTCTGTATGAGGCTTACATTGAAGGGTTAGATCTGTTTCCAAAGTACATTAAGAAAATACAAATACCAGTTTCTAGAAGTTAAGCTAAAATTTTAAATGTGAGCAGCTAACTTCAATCAGTGATTGAAGATTGCTGTAGAGGGGAGTACCTTACTTAGTAATAGATTTGATAGTAGTTAAAAATAAAATTATGGATGGGCTGAGGCTCCTTGAAAGGTTTTTGTAATAAAGGGGAAAAAAAAAAGCAATTAACACCTAAAACCGATTTTTTTTTTTTTCCCCTATAGTTCTTATAATAGTAAATCAACTTTGTATTTAATTCCATAGGTGTCACGTGGCAAACAAGACCTGTCCAAAAAATCATATCTGGAATAACCAAATTTGCAGATGTTTGGCACAGCATGATTTCGGTTTCTCTTCTCACCTTGAAGATTCTGGTAAGCAGTTTTGCTTAAATGATTAAATGTTCTGATTTACCTGAATGAGAAATAAAAAGCATGAAAAGTAAATAGTTGAATCTTTTCCTTTACTGATACTATTGCTGGTTGTTGCCTGTATTTTGGCATACATTTGGTCTTAAATCACCTTAAAATGTACAAACTTGGTATCATTTCTTCCCTTAAAAATATAGGGTGGGTAAGACAAAATGTTGATAATTGTGTGATGCCTGTGCTGTATTTCTAGACACATCTGAAGGATTCCATATTTGTGGACCAAACAAAGAGCTGGATGAGGAAACCTGTCAATGTGTCTGTAAAGGAGGCGTGCGGCCTTCGAGCTGTGGACCTCACAGAGAATTAGACAGATCATCATGTCAGTGCATGTGCAAAAACAAACTTCTCCCCACTTCCTGTGGGCCCAACAAGGAATTTGATGAAGATAAGTGCCAGTGTGTATGTAAAAAGACCTGTCCTAAACATCAGCCACTAAATCCTGCAAAATGCATCTGTGAATGTATAGAGTCTCCCAATAAATGCTTCTTAAAAGGAAAAAGGTTTCATCACCAGACATGCAGGTAAGAACTTTGTCTTTAGCCATTTTGTTGTGTTTAAGGTACAATATTTGGGGTTGTCCTTAGCTGTCTTGTTGAATTACTTCGTAGTCTTAAGTAAACAGTGGGATTCTCTTCAGTTGGGTTTTATCTTCTGTGATTTTTATCATCTCTAAGAGGAATCTTCCAAGCAGAGTAAGTACTTTAAAGCATGTTTAGTTTCATGTACTCTTACTACTACTTCATATGCTGTTTGTTTTTTTCTTTTACTGAAAATGAACTCTTATGTTTAAGCTGCCTGTTTTTTTATGCTACTTAAAGTCTCACTCTTTTTTTCCCAAGAACTTAATATTGCAATTCAAATAATTTTCAGGGGTTAGTTTGATTTAAAGACTTAGTATTTGAAGGAGAGAATTGAGCCCAGGTTTTTTTCTGATGTTGTGGTTCAACATGGTAAACAGTTTGAATCTCTTTCTGCCATCCAAGGACATGTTATCGAGTCCTTTTAGCAATTTCTTTTTGCTAACCAGTTTGTGTGGTGAAAGGAAGATTTGTACATGGTGCTACTCTGTAGCTCAGCAACCAATATCCTGTAGATATTAGCCCTATCAAGAAAGATAGAAGATGCAATCTCTTCTTCTTAAGAAGAGCCTAGGTTTCTCACATCTTGGCTCTGTCGACCACAAGCTTTCTCAAAAAGGAATAAAAACCCTGCAATGTCCTGTTTGGTTTTGAAAGAAAGATCCCTTGCTGTTATGAGACCACATAAATGGAGGTACCACATTATAACTTTGTACAAGATGCCTGAGACCTAGACATGAGCAGGCCCCTGTAGCCATGTCCTAGAGAGCTCCCAGCACAGAGTATTAGTTCTTGTAGGTTCTAGTTTTGACTCACCAACATTTTTATGCAATGTGGCCAAAATGCCTCTGCCTCTTTAGTTACACCCTACTCCAGAGGAAAGGAGAGGTAGAAAAAAGAAAAAAAACAACATCAACAAAAAAACCTCAGATGCTGGCTTTTAAGGTGATCATGCTGTTACCATCACTAAAAGTAGCATTTCTACTTCAGTTTCCTCTGTGAAGTTGATAGACTCTGCAAAATTACAAGCCTAGGCATTTGGTAACAAAGAATCACAGTTACTGACCATAAAAAGAAAGTTGTCACTGACTCACCCAGCACTATACATATTGACTGAACATCTATCTTAGCAGTAGCACTCTTAGATTGGCCTTCTCAAAACAGACGTCTGTCACGAGAGCACTCTGTAAACAACATGCAGCCCAAATCTCTTGAAAGACCTGGTCTATTGTTCAGCAGTTTCCTAAGGAAACCACATTTATATAGTTACAATGACTCTGCTACTATTCACCTTGTGCTATCACCTCAAAAAATTTTATTTTGGTCAGTTTTGGCAGGGCCAGATAACTAGGCACCTCAGCTGCAAGGCATTTTAGAGGAGGAGAGGGGCTTTCTTGCTCTGTAATGTCCCAAATAAGGATAAGACTGCAGTAACCTGACCTTGACTGAGGCTAGACACAAACTCACAGGGGAGAGATACTTCACCGTGCTGTCAACTGTAGTTTCATTAAGTTCACAGTTCACTAGGAGGCACAAATACTAAACAAAGTGAACTCCTCATACTTAATGGTTACATGACTGCTTTTCATTTTGTGCAACATGTCATAGGTGGGTGAAGGAGTTTGGCTTTGTTCTTTTCTGTCTCTTAATTTTGTCATTCAGTACATGAAATAGTCTAACTTCCGTGGCAGAGACAGGCAAAAGGGCAAGTGAGTTTGTGTTTCATCCATTGCATCTCTATGGAGTACCTCTTTCCCC
>NW_009952973.1:10331475-10391905 GCF_000747805.2 Chaetura pelagica | reverse complement strand
GCATCTCTATGGAGTACGTCTTTCCCTGAGCAAACCTACTGGTGGTTGCTCATTTGCTCAGAGTATTAGATCCTTTGATAAACATGCAAGGCCATAATTTTTTGTTGCCTTTTACCACTGTTTCCAAACCTCATTGGGGAAAAGATGTCTAGGGCTTTGAGAGATTCCCATGAGCTATTACACTGATCTCAGATATAGTAAGTGGTATGTTGCTCTCTTAATTAAAAAGACCACGGTAAAATAATCTGTGATAAATGACATTGAAAACACTGAACAAGATGTCACTAGTTAATAAGTGCCATGTTTGCAGTCTTCCTCATTCTGTATTGTTTTCCTCATAGCCAGGTTCATTGGTTGAACCAGCTGGCTTGAATTAATGTAAATGTAATCCAGACCTCATATGATAAACAAATTATTGCAAAGTAGTAACTTGGTATCCAAAACAAGCAGACAACATATTAACTTATCTGCAACAATAGTAAGAGTAGCCACAAGGCTGAAAGAAGAATCGCGTAGGGAAGAGGATAGTGACATTGCCTTAACATAGAATACTGTAATGTCTTTGAACTGAAGTATGTATGCATTATAGTAACAGATCATAATATCAATGTTTCACAAACAGACACACATTCTTTAAATGTAAGTTTAAATAGAACTGTGATGAAATTTGAAACATATACTTTCTCTTTTGACTCATTGCCAGCATCTGAAAAAAGCCCCAGACTTGTACTTTGTCTCCATTATGCACCAGAAAGTATTTAGCATTGTTATTGTAAGGTTATTTTAGGTCAAGTTCTTATTTTAATAGAAAAATAAAATAGGAAAAGGAGGAGTTCAGGGACAACCACAGATACTGTCTTTGTGTATGTTCTATTTCTCAGTCAAGTTCTGCTGCTTCTTAGGTAAATGTGGCTTATGGTTTAATGCTCTATTTCTGTTAAGCTTACTTTAATCAAATTGGGGCTATTTCTGTTTTTTTTTCCTTTAAGATTTTTAATAAACATGCAGGCTCTGATTTTACTTCAGAATGGTCATAGATACAATATGAAGTGTAGATCTATCCCCGCTGGCCTCAGAGAGTGGCTGCAGGAGTTTGCAACTTGAAGGAAGTTATGTTCTCATCTGCAGGAACAGAGTCACAGTGCAACATATATACACAAATCTCTCTCAGGCTTGTTACATTAGTGAAGAAGGTGAGAAACAGTCCTGAGTAAGAAGATGGTAGATTTTGTTGCCAAGTTCTGGATTGCCACTTCAAAATGGCAGCATGCAGTAGGTCATAGCAAGCAAATTTAAATACAGAAGTTTACTGTATTTTCAAAATTAAGTTTTTAAAAGTACTACTCTAGATTAGAATGCAACTACGATCAGTCAATACATTAAAAATATTCATAAGTATTCACTGGAGTAGACTAGTTTATTTTCAGCAACATTCATTTTTCTTTTTGTTGTCTTTTGTAAAAAACAGTCCAGTGGAAAGTGCACAAACATGAACAGAAGTAAAAGATGTGAATTTGTAGGAATTAAATATCCCATGAAGAAATGACATTCTAAATGCTCATATATTCTACTCTAGTTTAGTATTAGTGATCATGTTTTGCTAATGCCCATTTTTGTCTTCTCTTCAGTTGTTACAGACCGCCATGTACAGTCCGAACAAAACGCTGTGATGCTGGATTTTATTTTAGTGAAGAAGTGTGCCGCTGTGTACCCACATACTGGAAAAGACCACTTATGAATTAGTGAAGAGAGCACTACTTGCTATTTTGGTGTACATTTTTTCCATTAGAACGAACGAACAGAAACTTTGCTAACATTTGGAATGAAATGTTCACCAGAGACCCTGTGGGGCTTTCAGAGACAAATGCATTGTGCTTTTCTCAAGATGTGGAAGGCAAATATAGAAAATAACTTGGGTTCATGTTTTGTAAAGAACTCAGTAAGGACTTATTTTCTGCCAATGACCAAACAGCCTAGGTTCTCCTTCTTGTGATTTTTTTTTTTTTTTTAAGAGATAATGACTATATAATTTATTTCCACTAAAACCATTGTGCAGCATTTCTGTTTATAGCAGTAACAATTTTTAAAGCTCACTGTGATCAATATTTTTATATCATGCAAAGTATGTTTAAAATAAAATGGAAATTGTATTATATAATAGTGAGAATGTGTAATCATCTGCCTATAGAAAGGACTACAATTCAGCTTAATCATCAGAGTTCTTAAAAGGGGAAGTGGTTAAGTGAAAGCACTTTTTTGAAAGGAAAGCTACATTGTCTTGTAACTGGTACATGTGTCATCTGAACTATAAAGAGTTATACTTAGTATTTCAGAGCCAGTGATATTTCTGTCTGATAGAGTGCACTAGCAAAACAAGTGCAACTAGTAACTAATTAAAACATGGGAGACCCAGAACATTGCCCAAGAGTAAGGAGTACATTCAGAGATCAGCAGCAGCTACTGACTTTCCAACATATTCACTTTTTACATTATTTCTTGTTAGCATTCCTAAAGAATAGTATAAAATAATGTCTATTGCAGGTTACTAGTAGAATAGTGGAAATGCTAAGTATGCTTTTTATTTAGTGTTACAGGCTGTATTGTAAAATTTACAGCTACATAATTCAGAATGCTTTGCACATTTACTTTTTCATACAGTCAGTCAGATGTCTTGGTCAAAACTGTACATTTGTGCAAAATCTTTGAAGATAAATAATATATTTTACATTCTAACGGGGACATGAAAGTACTTCTACCAGTCTGGCATGGACTGACATCCTTTCTACATAAAAAAGGGTCAGGAGTTCTCTTTTTTACAGAGAATGCAAAATCAAACATCTACAACTCTAAAAAGAGGTAAGATTTTTAACTTGCATGGGAAGAGCAGTGTTCCTAGAACAATCTGTTCAAAAGTCAAGTTTCAGAAGTCGGAAGGAAGTTGTTAAATTATGGAAACTGCATTGGATACAGAAATAAGCAAAGCTGAAAAGCAATATTTTTGTAACATGAACAGGCAGATCTGCAAAAATAATTTTAAATGTCTTTACTCTGAAGTGCTGGTTCTAAACAGCTCTTCTTAAAAGAACTGTTAATAGTATTATTTCTGCTTATTTTCTAGAAAGCTGGTGGTCAGGAGTTGCCTTTCTACATTTTTAAATATTTAGATAAGAGTTCCTAAAACTGAGTGAAAGCTACTTTTGATTTCTCAGTGCCATCATGAGTTGAAACACTAACAAGGAGGCAGTTTGACAGTTCCCACTTTCCACTGTATGTCTAGTGTTCAGTGTTCATCCAAATTAGATAATAGGATGAAGTTCAGGCATACAAATACTGAGGAATGTCTTTATTACTATATTGCCTCAGCACTCAAATGTAGGTAGAGCTCCAGATGATGGTTTAACATTGAACTACAACTTCATGCCAGTATAACAAGACACATTTCCCATCAGTTGGGCTAGTAGTCCTACAAATCAAGACTGTCTAAACTGGCAATGTCAATCTGATAGAAAGAAGTTAATAGTCAAAACTTCATTCAGTATTACTAGAGATCCAGGCATCCACTTCTTACGTCATCTGCTTGAAGGAAGCATAAAATACCCTAAGAAATCAATTAAAGAGCAAACTTTAATGGAGACTTGAGAAAACATCTGTAGGTGAGGCTCCCAAAATAAGCTTTTTAATTCCTATCCAAGGCCAAGAAGAGAGGCAGTGGGGGAAGGATAAACCAAATCTGAAGCCAGGAATAGAGGCTAAATAGGCAAGTATCTAACAGATAAAATATGTGCTTGTGGTTAAAGAGGAAGAGGGAGCAAGTAAAGTCAGAGCAAAACTGCATTCCAACAAGTAATTCTGTGTAGATTATAAAAAGCACGTTACAATACTGTGCAATTGAAAACTACTAAACTGAGCAACGCTTGATTTACGTGTCTAAAATATTTGAAAGGAGTTCATGAAAACAGAGCTAATAAAACCATTCTGGCTAAGCAGATATTTGGATTTCTACTGAGCATGCTACACTCCAAAATCATAAAAACCATCAGAGTAGGGAAGGCAGAGACTTTGAAAATGAGAACACTGAACAGGGAGCTCTCACTATATTACAGACTTCAGCATTCACTAGGAATAACTTTTTGAATACTTTTTTTTCAATTTCCTAACTTTCCAAATATTGAGACATTTGGATATAAATTATGTAAACCATTAAGTAAAAGAAAGAATTAAAGAAAGCAAAGAGCTGACTTTTAAAAGTTACCACAAATCAGGTTTATGCATGAACAAAGTGTCTGGTCAACTGTTCTCAAAGGTATGCAGATGAGTAGAATAATATATTCAATCAGTTGATTGCATTTTCTGGTAATCAGGCTCTTCAATTCTGCTTCACATAAAAATAGCTTTAAAAAAAATGTTTTATACATAAGAAGGCAATAAACATCACAATTATTGTAATTCTTGCAGGCTACAGGTTTCTCATTCTATGTGATAAAATGCGATCCTATTTACCTCAGTTCTGTCACAAAACCATCTATATTTAAGCAAGTGTTTACCTGTAGAGAAATATAAAGTGGCAGCATAATGGCATAGCAGGTCTTCCCTGTATCTGTTATATAAAGTAGCTGATAGATTTACACCATTTTCAGTTTTGAAGTGTTAGTGGGTTATAATCTCAATTATTATTTATTATTATTATTATTTTTATTTATTTATTATTAATTATATTTTCAAATCTTAGTTTAGTATTAAGATGTATAAAGCTTGAAAGAAGATCTAAAAGCATAGGTGATAATTCTATATACAAGTTATTCAGCACTAACTCCAAATAAAAAGCTTATATTGCTATGTTTGTCTAAATCCCTGTACCTTCTACAAAAAAATTCAAGTAGGGGACAAAGAGCACATGTGCAACTGTGCAGTAAATCAGATTTAAGTCAGATTTATGCTTGCATTTCATCAGGAATTTACAACAGTTTCTCTTTCAATATTGTACTATATGGAGACCATAAATTATGTAGAGCAACCCTTTTCTACCTGTATTTACAGAAGGACATGCTATTTACAGTACAAGTGGTGTTAGTCTGCTGACATGTTTGTTTAATTCATGTTGAACAAGTTGATAGTAAATCAATTGCCTTAGTTCTGTTTGAAAGACTAGCATGAAATCCTGCATATGTACCATATCATTTTGAAAGGCTTAGTGTTAGGATTGCTTTCTATTCTCTTTTTCAGTCTTCAGCTCTCAGTGACAAGTCCAGATTCCCTTGAACTTTAATATCTCTCTCTCTGACTTTCTGAAAGTATAACTAGCTATCACATTTATGCCAAAAGCTAGGAATGGAATAATTTATGTAGCTTATCAGCAGATAAGCCTGAGGAATTGAATATACTCTTTTAAGTATTATTTAATTTATATTTAAGAATATATTCTTTAAAGGTTATTTATTGTATTAAATGTTATTTAATTTTGCATTATTCAGAGGTATAAAGGTTTCCCTCTAGAAGAAAAGCTTAAAGGTGATCAACTCAGAATTTTGAGAACTTTTGTAACGTAGTCAATATTGCATAGTAATAAGTTTTATTATTACAGGATTTTTACTTAATTGAAAAAAATTGTTAATTTATTTCATAGCTTCCTTTTGTTCATTTTCTCTTTTCCCTTTCAGATAAAACTTCTGGAAGAGAGCACAGGACAACCTTCTGACTAAGTGATGAAATATTAAGATCAAATGGACCAGGTATTTATTTCTTAATGTAATAAATATGGAGGATTAATGAGGACTAATAAAAGTAGGATGCTTTAATGCTGACTTAAGACTCCAGATTACACCAAAGGTCTTAAAAGCTCTGGATAGATCAAAACATTTTTATAGACTAACATATCTGGACGCATTTTATCTTGATTTTCATGTCTGAACATTGTAATGGAACCTGAACAGTAGCAAGCATTAAGAGGTAATCACTTGTATAATAGCACATTTTCTAAAATGTCTTTAATCTATCATTATAAAAACGTGTATTTCATCTATAATCTGAAGCTATGAATCAGGGGACCTCACTTCAGCTTGAGAATGTATTGAATTACAAAATAGAACACATTCCAGAAAAAAAAAAAAACACCACCAAAATCTACTTAACACACAATAACTTTGGTCTGTTGTAAAAACGTTGCTACTTGTTGGCAAACCACTATGAAAATCTCTGAAAATTGTATTTCTTGTCTTTTATTCTCAGTAAAACATTGTCAGTAAAATAACATACTGTTGATTCAGGTATTTTTCCTGGGTAAGGATACTGCATCCATTCCTGACACTAGCCTTTCAGTGGCATTTCAGCAAACTCTTCATTCATTTTCTACATTTATAATCAGCTGTGTGTGGTCATTGAACTCTTCCTCTTTGCCCCCTTTCTCATCTTAAATTATGTCTCTTAGATTTCTCTCAGCCTCCCCATACAAATACCTGTGTTTCCCTTTCAGCTTATCTCACATATCACTGTTAGCTCTAACCCTTGCATTTCCCTTTTATATCCCATCTCTCACTAAAAATGACATTGTTTTCCTCTCTATTACTGTTAAGAACTCTTTCCTCATTCTGCTTTAAATAATCATACCAACATGGGGAATAATCTGGTTTCAGGTGTCTAGTGATACTCTTAACTTACATACATGAAAGAAGAGGTGTTAAAAAGAAGTCTGAAACATTCCAAATGTGCAATTTCCATCCGACCAAGAAAATAATAATTATAAAGATTATTTCAGTTGAGAGCCTCCCAAGCAAACTTGCAAATAAAAATAATAGATGCATAAACCACACCAGCAAATTACACTTGAAACATAAAAGACAATTTATGGTATCACTGTCCTTGTGAAAAACAAGCTTAAAGTCTGTTGGATGCTGTAAACATCTGCAGCCTAACATTGCACTCACACAATCCTTAACAATGTCTAGCACAGCATTCTGGAAATACATTCAGCCTCGTAATTGAGATGAGGATCATGTGTCATTCACACTGTGTGGAAAAAATTGAGGGCTCAAGGGCAGGTACGGAGGCTTTTCAAACATACCACGAAACAACCTGCGGACTGTGTTCTTCCTTAGCACAGACATACCCACCTCTATGCTTTGCACCAATGTGAAGACAGATGAAATGTGGTCACAGGATCCTTCCCAGAAGGATAATGCCATTTTAAAGGACAGATAGTATTTGTAAGCTCAGGTTGCCCTCATTAGATAAATATACTTTTCACCAGCCTGCACCCTGTCCAGTAATCCGGATGCGGAGTTAGTGAGTCACAGAGAACTTGGGGCTCAACTTAGTCCACGGGTTCACATCAGGGTAGATGCCATATTGGTTTCAATTGCTCTAATCAGTTTTTGATAAGCCATTTAAGATATTCTTATTTTAAAATACAGCAAAGAAAGAGATACTGAAGGACTAAAATACCTTGGATTTGTATTTCTTTCAGAAAAAAATAATAAAAAAATCTAAATGTATGAGCAGACATGGTGCCTGAAAGCTTCTCTGGAATGAAATTCAACTAAAATTAAGGTAAGCTTAGAAAAAGAAAACACTGAATTTTTTTTCTGAGGCTAAATCAAGTCAGTTATATCCATTAGAGGAAGATGCAGTACTAACATTTACTTCAATTTCCAAACTGTGAAAAAATACAAATATATGCTTTATGTAGAGATTAGTATTTATCAAAGGTAATTTCCAAAAATAAGAGAGCGAGTTTTCAAATACATATTGAATATATATTAGTGTCATCCCTGGGGGAGCTATGAAGCTGTCTGACAGCACTTTCATATATTTATTTGCAAAGACAGACAATGCAGCAGTGAGATGATTTAATATTAATGCAAGTATACATATATAAAAAAATCCGTATTATTTCGTAAGATTATTAGTAATAGATTATCCTTCAGAGATCTAAAGCACAAGCAGTTAATCTATTCATTTAGTACATTCCTGCATTAGAAAAGTACTTTCAGAATAACTTTTTTTTTTAGTACCTCTAACAATGTTATGACAAAAAAATCCATAAATAACCAGGTTAATAAAACCTTCCCTTTCACAACCCGCAGTCCCACTTCAGTTACTCACCAGCTAGGATCCTGGAGAACTCTGTGTACTCTGTTTCCTAAACCAACATACTCTCTGTGAGTGTCAAGCTGAGCATGAGGCTGCAGCCACCAGTGCTGCTAAGATCCTGGCTTCTTCTGTGTCTTAAGCATAGGGCAGCTTCTTGGACATGCTTTTAGCTTAGTCGGAAGATCATCTGTTTTATGGGGTGTCTCAGATGCTCAGGAAGAAAAATCAGTATTCAGGAAAGCAAAAATAAAGGAATGACTAAATAAATATATAATTACTATGGCCTCAGAGAAGACATTCAAGAAGAGGTTAGCTAAAGGCAAGTCAAAACCATTACGTCTGCAGGAGAGAGCTTGTTGGCGACATCACTGATTCTTTCTTCTGATTTAAATTGTATTATTCATTTTAATGGCATCACTGTAATACTGTGATCAGTCTTGAGAATAGCAAGGCCTGGTAAATATCACCAAGCACTCCTGCTGTTCTTTACGAGTTGTCCTAACATTGTTGATTGCTAAAGGAGGGAAGAACTGCATATAGGCATGAATAAAGTATCATTCTACCTTAAAACTCTTTACATTTACCAAATACATAACTATAGCTGTTAGAACACCATAGCTTGAGAAAACATCATCCATAACTTTCCTTACTGTTTCTGCACAAAATGCAGTGACAGATATCTACTAAAATTTGTGTTAACTTTTCAAGAGAGTGAGCAATACTGCACAGCTCAAAGCATGCCTCGTGGAAAATAACTGAAATATTAAGACAGAGAAAAATCAAACATCCCATAATTAATTAAGTGTTAATTAAGATTAAGTGCATTTGAAAAAACCTCCACTGACAGCAAAACTGTTTTATATAAAATTCAGAAAGTTTTAAAACAGATAGTTTAGACCAAGTCGTGGTCCCTTAACTATGGTGTTACTGCTGTAGGAGTTTCAACATAGTGAAATGACATATGAAAAATTAAGTCTTACAAATACTCATGAGTAAGCACTTACAATTTCCTTATGATACATCTGTAAAGAGGAAAACCAAAGGACGCATAAAGGAAAAATATGTAAGGGATTAGATCTACAATCACTGTGATTAGTACCTAAATCTTAAATTTAGACCCTAAAAATCCTCATTCATTTATCCCCAGTTCATAGGAGGCAAGTTTCCAAAGTAACCTGAAGATGCACTTTTGCCAGTGCCTGTAGTGCAGCATAATTATATGCCTAAACTCCATCAAGATATATAAATTGATGACATTTCTGTTTACTCTGTGAACAAAAATCCAGTAGGTATTCAGAAAATACTAACATCTTTATGCCCAAACACATGGAAAAGGTTTTCTTATTCCCCTCTGAGTTGTTATACGTTGTACTAAATAAGATTCAGCTCAGAAATAAAGAACATAATATTCTAAACTACTGCTTTGGATTTAAAAATGGAAGACCTGGGTTCCAATACTATTTAATTTATTTTCATGTTCTTGTAACACACCAGAAGATGTTAGACAAGGGACTAAACTCCCTTGGATGTTCTCACTTGCTGTTACTTTGTAGTTCTGGAGACTGGACAAGCATGGGAGTAAATTCTGTTAACTTAGTTCATGAGACCAATTCCAATTTTTCATTTTTGGCATGTTTCTCTTATCTAGAATATGACAAGTTCTGTTTTCTTTGACTGAGATTACTGTCATGAGATGCAATTGTTCTACAATCTACAAAAACCCTCCACATCTTTTTGTATTTTTGCTTTTGGTTACGCTGATTTGTAAGGTAAATTGACACAGCAAGAACTTGTTTATACTTAATGTTCCATCTGCCTTGTTCAGCCTTGCCTGGTATGCACTATATTTTTTTAGACCAGTTTACGATGCAGACTGTTGATATTATTATTTAATACTCTATATACTTCATTGAAAGCAATAAAATTACATTTCCTGAGTTATCATCTTCATGTTTAGTCAGGTATAACACCACTGAAAAAATTCAAAACAGAAAAGCTTTTTGAACAAAAAGCCTCTTGACTTAAACTTCAATGCTTTAAAATCTTTAAAAATTTCAAGAAGTGAATTAGACAGCAGTAATTCCTCTTATGTCAGTAGCAGAAGTATGATTTATTCCTTCAAAGCATCCAGGAAAATTATAGATCTAAGAGGCAAAATAATGTGTTATTTATACATGTGAAGAGCATGTCAAACATTCCTCCCCAAGATTATCAGTAATTTCCTAGTATAAACTCAGGACAAAAGTCAGGCCAGTTTGCCATCAGTACAGTAACACATATTCATCTTTGGCGGATTGTGATAACCCTCCTGTGAGTCCTTGTGCAGGAAAACTGCTGCAAGCTAGTGCTGAACTCAGTGGTATAGCTGCCTACTATTATATAGCCAGTAAAAGAGCTGTATGTTTACCTTTTGGTAAGAAAACATATTGTATGTAGTATTACTAGAAGTTAATTTTATGTCAAATATTATGTCAACTCTTTCTTAAGTTTCTCTCATTTTTTAGTTTGGTCACTTAATTTCATGCACAATCACTGTACAGTGATTTATGTCCCACCATTGTCTCTTTAGTCACTGGCTGATTCCTTGTTCAAGATAAT
Organism: Chaetura pelagica; assembly: GCF_000747805.2. NCBI lineage: Eukaryota > Metazoa > Chordata > Aves > Apodiformes > Apodidae > Chaetura > Chaetura pelagica. Next base: position 10,381,222 of record NW_009952973.1, on the reverse strand, counting down.
CTCCCCAGTCCCAAAACTGAGACAGCTGTTTGCCGCTGGATCATAGCAGTGTGTGGCTTGTGGCACCCAACCTCTTGTTTATTTCTTCTGTTTTCCGTAGTAGGAAGCTGTCATGAAGAAGGCCTGAATGTGGCATCACATGGATTCTCTCCTAATAAAGCTGCAGAGTCTCAAAATTGAGCTCAAGAATGCAGAACTTCTGATATTTACATTGGAGGACTTACATTTAATATCTCTTCTAATTAGACTCACCCTCATATTACTCTAAATATAGCTTTTTCCACTTTAATTATTAAGCAACAGAGATTAAACTTTGAGTTCCAGTCTCATAATAGCAATTTTCCAAATTCATGCAGGTGAATGAGAAAAAGTGCTCTGCTAAATACAGTTTTATCTTTGCAATTTCATTTTAGGTACTAATTGCACATTAGTTATGACTGGAGACAAAGTAATGCCATTGGGCATTAAAATTCCCATTAAAATGGCTGAGTTATTATTATATAGTACATAGATACACTGATAAATTAATAAGTAGTTTCAGTTCTTTTCAGCAAATGGCAGGCTGTAGAAATATTCTGAGCTTATTTGCTTCCCAAGTACAAACTTGTATAGTAGTTACTTACTCAGGATATTATGGTTCTATCCATCTTTCCACACAGCATGGTAAAACTGTACAACTGGTGGATTAAAACAGGAAACATGATTACTTTGGATCAAAGCCCTCAATATTTTTTTTTCTGTGGTAGTAATGTAGGAAAATTATGTGATGTTAAACTTCCTTGATTACTATAACACTTGCCCAGCAGTCAAGTAACCCCTTATTCCCAAGGGAATGACTATGCCAACAGCATTTTTTTTCCTTTTTAACATTTGAGGAAAAGAAAGCCACATCTTACTCTTTTTTTCAAATACAACACACTAATCCATCACAGAATCACAGAATTACTAAGGCTGGAAAAGACCTTTAAGATCATCAAGTCCAGCCTATGACCCAACACCACAGTGGCTAGACCATGGCACTAAGTGCCACATCCAGCCTTTCCTTGAATTCATCCAGGGATGCCTGCACCGCTTCCCTGGGAAGTCTATTCCAATGTCTAGTCATGAGTAGCATACCCAAATCTTCATATGGCCAAGAGCCATAATTCATTGTCCCAAATGATCTGAGAGAAACCAAAGACCTGTAAGTGGTGTAGAAGCTGATGAGGACAACTGCTCCTCCAGTGTCCAAGGCAACAGGTCCAGACCTGTACCAAAGGTGACTTCAGCCTCATGCAGCCTCTGCCACCACCTTCTACTAGTGCCATTCACATGTGTGGGAAGTAGCTCTTTTTCTTCCCCATTTAAGTCTAAACAAAATGCCTTTTAAGCAGCAAAACTTGGATCCTGCCATGTCTGCCTGCCTGCCACTGGGAAGCCAGTCCCCTATGGACCTGCTACCAAGCCCTGCCAGCTGGAAAAGAAGCCACATCCCAGGAGCCACACACTACAGAAGGGTAAACGTACACACACACTCTAACTGTTCTGCCGGGCTCAACTCCTCCCTCCCTCTCCTTTGATCCACAACCCTCTCTCGGAGAAAATGCCTTAAAGGCACAGCACTTTTTGCATTACCTCCCTAAAGGACACTTTACTTCCCTGATCTATCCCTGGTACCCATTTGCACCTTTTCCCTAAACACCATCCCACAGTTTGTGTTAACCCTTAATAAACTGGTTAATTCATAAGCTAAACATTGGTTTCAATGGCAGTTTGTGAGCATGGTGGGGATGTATTCTGACTACAGCTCTAAAATACAGTCCCCACAGCAGCTGTTCCTCTGTGAGAGGCATAAGCCATGTGTGACCCTCAGTCTTATTCACAAAGCCCTCCACACTGAGGATGAAGTCACAAAAGCACCTGACAGCCAGTAGCCCCCCCTGGCATCCACTCGCGACATTTCATTTAGGGCAGCGGAGCTTACCTTAAAAGCCAAGACTCCCAAGGGTCACAAATGGACCATTCCAAAAATTGATTCAATTAGAAATTAGAAATTAATAAGCAGAGATTACAGTTACTTTGTTAGTCCTTCTAACATGAGTTACTATGCTTCACATGGAAAATACAATATGCAGTTGATACCTGTGGAATGACCACATAGCTTCTAATCCATACAGAATATGTAATGTAATTATAATAATCCTTGGCAATGTTAGGTTTACAGATGGACTCTATGATCTTAAAGTTGTTCTCCAACCTAAATGATTCTATGATGCATTGGAAACTGACACCTTCCCAAATATTTCATACAGTTTGGCACAAAAAAGAGATTATACCTATCTGTGGCTAAAAGTGCTTAAGAAAGGATATATTCAATCACAGATGCTTAACAATTCTGTTGAACTATCCATCCTGTTTTATTAACCTAGAGGTAGTATTTTATTACTGACCAGTTAAATACATCTGTATGTATACACTAGTAATACTGAATAATTAGTAGAATATTAGAAGGTGATTTCTGAGACTAAACATAGGTATTACCATTTTAGACACCACAAACATCTGACTCTTCAGTTCAGGGCTGTCAGGTATAAATGTGAGGCCTACAGGAGACCAGGATTCACTTGGACAGCTAAAATGCCCATGGACATCTCTCTCCTTCCCTCCTCTTAGCCACCTGGATTGAACCCTGAACTGTCATTTTCTCAGTTAAACTTACTACTTTTTTTTTAGATACTTAATTAGTCAATTACATTACTTAGCTAATTTAGGTTTTACTAAAATTTTACTATGTTCTTACCCTAAACTGGGTTCAGTAAGTAGTAGTAGTATTGCTTCATCTCTGTAGCACTTGCTAAGCTTCCAAATAGCTGTGTAGTCTAGGCGACTGCATTAGTATTTTTGTGCCGTTATAAAGGCACTCTGTGAGAAGCCCTTATTCTAAGAATAATATTCTTTCATATTACAACTTTCCCTGCTACTGACTGTAATCCCATAACTAAAAATACTTCGATTTGATTCCATCATTGTTTTTATCTCCTGTTATACCTGAGAAGGCATTTGATCTCATAAAATATGCAGCAGTCGCTACTGTTCCAAAAATTGCCTTTATTGGCTTTTCTGTGTGAACAGATTCTGAAAATTATGATGGTTGAATTCGTGGTCAAGTCAGTCATTCTGAGAAAGCTCATAAAATCCCAAGAGACTTGCAAAGAACAATCAATCCCTACATCAGGAAGCAAAAAGGAAGTGCCAACCCAGTGGAAATTTATTTATTACACGTTTGAAGTCTGCTGAAATAACAATGTTGGACTTAACAGTCAAACAGGGCACATACAAAGGCAATGGAATTAAATCTTATTTTCAACAAGGGAATGGTATTTAAGTAATTATTAAAAACATGGTTTTTTTAAGTTGCTCATGTAGAAGTTAAAACAAAAAGCAAATGTGCTCATATAAATTACATTAGGCATCAGTGAGAAACTTTCCTTGAACTATATCCTTGCAGGAAATTGGCTAAATGTAGCCCCTTGGCGCCGAGAAGGTCATGAGCTCTACGTCAGTGCTAATTCATTTTTCATGACCGCATTGTGTTGGGAAATCCCGATTCCCAGTGCTGAAGTGTAAAACAAGACTTTGAACTCTATGGGATTATGCATATGATATACCAAACATGAATCAAATTTCATTTTGTTAAACCTTTCAAGAGTGTATGAACATGGAAAATATTCCATATATCAATAATTTTATTTTGCAAAAGTTCCAGACAATATCCTCCTCTGAAACGAAAATTACATTTGGAATAAAAGTGCATAATACAATGATGCTTTGTCTTTGTTTCTGAAGATGTAATCCAAACTAAAACATTCTTAAAGCAAAAATTACATATAAACCACCTTTGGAGAATCTGTCAATGGCAAAAAGTACTCACAAAAAGCTAATTAATATTTACAAAAGACTAAGAAAATAATCTAAACATAAGCCAAACAGAGACCAAGATGACCAAAGCAACAGACTTCGCCTCTAAGTCAACTTCCATTTAAACCATAACTTCTGATAAATAGAAGACAATCTTGAATGTCAGTAAAATATATAGTGTAATGTAGAATACAGAGATAAAGACATCCCGGCAGTTAAACACCATGATTAAAAATCTGCAAATTGTGTTCTCCAGATAAATCAGAAGAGTAAATGTAACAAAGAAAAAATACAGTAGAATATTATTGAAGGTAAACGTTCATCATTTTTACAGCACACATCCCTGAACAGGCAAACTGCACCACTCTCTACTAGCAGTGACTTTTGAATGGGCCAAGCTTTAGGTTATGTAGCATATGTTGCAGCCGTGTTTAATAAAAGCAAGGTCAATTTTGGAGTGTTTCGCTTAAGAGAGAAAAAAGAATACTCTTTTCACCCAATACACAACTACCATGTGGGTATAGACACAAACTAGAATTCAGAACACAGTAAACCTGCTTTGCAGGTTTTCAAATCTTTGCAGTCCCTGCTGGAAGAGTCCCATCAGCAATTCCACTGCTTCATCTGATTCATCCATCAGTGGTATTTACTTGTCTAGCCAGAACTCTGCTGAACTAGTTTTAAACTAAGCTCAGCTTCATCTATAAGGGAACTAGGAAGACCATGCCACAAGAAGCTGCTAAACTAGTGATGAGAGCCAGTTTTTCTCTGTGTAGGCACTGCACATAAAGAGCTTTGGAGGGTCACACCTGATATGACATACCAGGCATACTCCTCCTCCTGCATTTACTGCCATCCACATGCAGCCTTCTGAAATGACACTTGCAGAACTTGGGGGAAAAAAAATAAATAAAAAAAATTGGCTTAAGCAGCAGAGAACAGAGGGTTTTAGAGGAGGTGTGAGATCTTTCTGAAGTTCTGTGCCAAGGAGTGCAGTAGGACACACAGAAATTCTTAGGATTAGGATTTAGATGAATCATCGCAATGGGGAGGGTTAATCCCCCTGCCAAAAATGTATTTACTGTCAAGTTACTCGTGCAAATTTTTTTGCTTGAATGCAACCAAACTCAGGTACTGAAAACTCAATAGCAATTAGGTGTTCAACGTAAACCTCTTTCTACCCAAATACACCACCAGAGATACAGAATCATAGAATCATTTTGTTTGCAAAAGACCTTTAAGATCATCAATTCCAACCATTAACCTAACACACTGCCAAGTCCACCACTAAACCATGTCCTTAAGCACCATATTTACACGTTTTAAATACCTCCAAGAATGGTGACTCAGCCAATTACCGAGGCGGCCTATTTCAGTGCTTGACAACCCTTTCAGTGAAGAAATTTTCCCCACTATCTAATCTAAAAATCCCATGGCACAACTTGAAGTCATTTCCTCTTGTTCTGTCTGTTACTTGCGAGAATAGACCAACATCCACCCATGTAATTTCTCTCCTCTTACCTAATTGCTGGGTCTGTACTCATCCCCCCTTTTTTTGGTCTCTTCCTGGTTTCATGCATACATGTATGAAACCACATACATGTCAAGAACACTAACACTAGCTTTATATTTTATTTCCTCTCTGTAAAAAAATACCAGCATTATGAAATTCTGCATTCCAAAAAAAGCAATTAGATTGATAACAAGTTCTAAGATAGCATCTTTCAGAAGATTATGGTATAGCCTGTGTGGCCAGAAAAAAACCCAAACAATTCAGCAATGTATGCCAGGAAGAATCTCACAAAATCTACCAGCACATTTCACGTTATTATGGTGTTAATACTGACCCCTTTTAAAAATGGAAATAATCTAAAATATCATCCTTAGGTGTTTTTTACTTATCAAGGATGCAAGACATTTACAATAACAATGTAACATCCATAAGGCTTACAAGCCTTTCATCAATACTGAAGGCACTTTGAAGTTATAAAAGTTAGAAAAGCATCTGAGTTTAGAGAGTTACATGCTCTGGATCCATCTACTTTCTATGTAGTGCTGCAGGTCAAGTAATTTTGTAACTGGTAGCATAGCCAGCGTATTTTCTAATAAAAACATCTAGGGGGACCAAGGGGTAGTTTAGTTACTGATCGGCCTGCTTCGGTCTACCTGAGAATCGCAAAAAGGTACTTTCAGAGAAGGCAGTGGATGTTCTTTTTAGAAGACTTGCAATATGCTCGCGACGTTTCATTTAGGGCAGCGGAGCTTACCTTAAAAGCCAAGACTCCCAAGGGTCACAAATGGACCATTCCAAAAATTGATTCAATTAGAAATTAGAAATTAATAAGCAGAGATTACAGTTACTTTGTTAGTCCTTCTAACATGAGTTACTATGCTTCACATGGAAAATACAATATGCAGTTGATACCTGTGGAATGACCACATAGCTTCTAATCCATACAGAATATGTAATGTAATTATAATAATCCTTGGCAATGTTAGGTTTACAGATGGACTCTATGATCTTAAAGTTGTTCTCCAACCTAAATGATTCTATGATGCATTGGAAACTGACACCTTCCCAAATATTTCATACAGTTTGGCACAAAAAAGAGATTATACCTATCTGTGGCTAAAAGTGCTTAAGAAAGGATATATTCAATCACAGATGCTTAACAATTCTGTTGAACTATCCATCCTGTTTTATTAACCTAGAGGTAGTATTTTATTACTGACCAGTTAAATACATCTGTATGTATACACTAGTAATACTGAATAATTAGTAGAATATTAGAAGGTGATTTCTGAGACTAAACATAGGTATTACCATTTTAGACACCACAAACATCTGACTCTTCAGTTCAGGGCTGTCAGGTATAAATGTGAGGCCTACAGGAGACCAGGATTCACTTGGACAGCTAAAATGCCCATGGACATCTCTCTCCTTCCCTCCTCTTAGCCACCTGGATTGAACCCTGAACTGTCATTTTCTCAGTTAAACTTACTACTTTTTTTTTAGATACTTAATTAGTCAATTACATTACTTAGCTAATTTAGGTTTTACTAAAATTTTACTATGTTCTTACCCTAAACTGGGTTCAGTAAGTAGTAGTAGTATTGCTTCATCTCTGTAGCACTTGCTAAGCTTCCAAATAGCTGTGTAGTCTAGGCGACTGCATTAGTATTTTTGTGCCGTTATAAAGGCACTCTGTGAGAAGCCCTTATTCTAAGAATAATATTCTTTCATATTACAACTTTCCCTGCTACTGACTGTAATCCCATAACTAAAAATACTTCGATTTGATTCCATCATTGTTTTTATCTCCTGTTATACCTGAGAAGGCATTTGATCTCATAAAATATGCAGCAGTCGCTACTGTTCCAAAAATTGCCTTTATTGGCTTTTCTGTGTGAACAGATTCTGAAAATTATGATGGTTGAATTCGTGGTCAAGTCAGTCATTCTGAGAAAGCTCATAAAATCCCAAGAGACTTGCAAAGAACAATCAATCCCTACATCAGGAAGCAAAAAGGAAGTGCCAACCCAGTGGAAATTTATTTATTACACGTTTGAAGTCTGCTGAAATAACAATGTTGGACTTAACAGTCAAACAGGGCACATACAAAGGCAATGGAATGAAATCTTATTTTCAACAAGGGAATGGTATTTAAGTAATTATTAAAAACATGGTTTTTTTAAGTTGCTCATGTAGAAGTTAAAACAAAAAGCAAATGTGCTCATATAAATTACATTAGGCATCAGTGAGAAACTTTCCTTGAACTATATCCTTGCAGGAAATTGGCTAAATGTAGCCCCTTGGCGCCGAGAAGGTCATGAGCTCTACGTCAGTGCTAATTCATTTTTCATGACCGCATTGTGTTGGGAAATCCCGATTCCCAGTGCTGAAGTGTAAAACAAGACTTTGAACTCTATGGGATTATGCATATGATATACCAAACATGAATCAAATTTCATTTTGTTAAACCTTTCAAGAGTGTATGAACATGGAAAATATTCCATATATCAATAATTTTATTTTGCAAAAGTTCCAGACAATATCCTCCTCTGAAACGAAAATTACATTTGGAATAAAAGTGCATAATACAATGATGCTTTGTCTTTGTTTCTGAAGATGTAATCCAAACTAAAACATTCTTAAAGCAAAAATTACATATAAACCACCTTTGGAGAATCTGTCAATGGCAAAAAGTACTCACAAAAAGCTAATTAATATTTACAAAAGACTAAGAAAATAATCTAAACATAAGCCAAACAGAGACCAAGATGACCAAAGCAACAGACTTCGCCTCTAAGTCAACTTCCATTTAAACCATAACTTCTGATAAATAGAAGACAATCTTGAATGTCAGTAAAATATATAGTGTAATGTAGAATACAGAGATAAAGACATCCCGGCAGTTAAACACCATGATTAAAAATCTGCAAATTGTGTTCTCCAGATAAATCAGAAGAGTAAATGTAACAAAGAAAAAATACAGTAGAATATTATTGAAGGTAAACGTTCATCATTTTTACAGCACACATCCCTGAACAGGCAAACTGCACCACTCTCTACTAGCAGTGACTTTTGAATGGGCCAAGCTTTAGGTTATGTAGCATATGTTGCAGCCGTGTTTAATAAAAGCAAGGTCAATTTTGGAGTGTTTCGCTTAAGAGAGAAAAAAGAATACTCTTTTCACCCAATACACAACTACCATGTGGGTATAGACACAAACTAGAATTCAGAACACAGTAAACCTGCTTTGCAGGTTTTCAAATCTTTGCAGTCCCTGCTGGAAGAGTCCCATCAGCAATTCCACTGCTTCATCTGATTCATCCATCAGTGGTATTTACTTGTCTAGCCAGAACTCTGCTGAACTAGTTTTAAACTAAGCTCAGCTTCATCTATAAGGGAACTAGGAAGACCATGCCACAAGAAGCTGCTAAACTAGTGATGAGAGCCAGTTTTTCTCTGTGTAGGCACTGCACATAAAGAGCTTTGGAGGGTCACACCTGATATGACATACCAGGCATACTCCTCCTCCTGCATTTACTGCCATCCACATGCAGCCTTCTGAAATGACACTTGCAGAACTTGGGGGAAAAAAAATAAATAAAAAAAATTGGCTTAAGCAGCAGAGAACAGAGGGTTTTAGAGGAGGTGTGAGATCTTTCTGAAGTTCTGTGCCAAGGAGTGCAGTAGGACACACAGAAATTCTTAGGATTAGGATTTAGATGAATCATCGCAATGGGGAGGGTTAATCCCCCTGCCAAAAATGTATTTACTGTCAAGTTACTCGTGCAAATTTTTTTGCTTGAATGCAACCAAACTCAGGTACTGAAAACTCAATAGCAATTAGGTGTTCAACGTAAACCTCTTTCTACCCAAATACACCACCAGAGATACAGAATCATAGAATCATTTTGTTTGCAAAAGACCTTTAAGATCATCAATTCCAACCATTAACCTAACACACTGCCAAGTCCACCACTAAACCATGTCCTTAAGCACCATATTTACACGTTTTAAATACCTCCAAGAATGGTGACTCAGCCAATTACCGAGGCGGCCTATTTCAGTGCTTGACAACCCTTTCAGTGAAGAAATTTTCCCCACTATCTAATCTAAAAATCCCATGGCACAACTTGAAGTCATTTCCTCTTGTTCTGTCTGTTACTTGCGAGAATAGACCAACATCCACCCATGTAATTTCTCTCCTCTTACCTAATTGCTGGGTCTGTACTCATCCCCCCTTTTTTTGGTCTCTTCCTGGTTTCATGCATACATGTATGAAACCACATACATGTCAAGAACACTAACACTAGCTTTATATTTTATTTCCTCTCTGTAAAAAAATACCAGCATTATGAAATTCTGCATTCCAAAAAAAGCAATTAGATTGATAACAAGTTCTAAGATAGCATCTTTCAGAAGATTATGGTATAGCCTGTGTGGCCAGAAAAAAACCCAAACAATTCAGCAATGTATGCCAGGAAGAATCTCACAAAATCTACCAGCACATTTCACGTTATTATGGTGTTAATACTGACCCCTTTTAAAAATGGAAATAATCTAAAATATCATCCTTAGGTGTTTTTTACTTATCAAGGATGCAAGACATTTACAATAACAATGTAACATCCATAAGGCTTACAAGCCTTTCATCAATACTGAAGGCACTTTGAAGTTATAAAAGTTAGAAAAGCATCTGAGTTTAGAGAGTTACATGCTCTGGATCCATCTACTTTCTATGTAGTGCTGCAGGTCAAGTAATTTTGTAACTGGTAGCATAGCCAGCGTATTTTCTAATAAAAACATCTAGGGGGACCAAGGGGTAGTTTAGTTACTGATCGGCCTGCTTCGGTCTACCTGAGAATCGCAAAAAGGTACTTTCAGAGAAGGCAGTGGATGTTCTTTTTAGAAGACTTGCAATATGCATTGACCCAAGTGAGGGGACAGGGGGAGGAATCCCAGCCCTTAGTTAAAGTGTTATGAAAGCTTTTGTTGGCCGATCCTCTATCCTCTACTTTCTCTGAATACAGTTGGTCAACAGTAGCTAATATCTCTTGGATATTCTAATAAAATTTGTCTCTAGTTGCTTGTGAAAAAGAAATACTAGTTCAGAGCTGTTGGCTTTTTTCCACAGTGCTACTTGAAACAGGAGTTAATTTCTGCCTTTGGAAAGCAGATTTTCTCCAAGATCCCTGGAGAACAAGAGTTTCTCACCATAGTCAGTGCAGCAACTGCCATTAATAACCAGTGTGTATAATGCATTCATAGCACAGCTCTTAATCTCTCTCCAAGCCTCATCGATAAGTTTTTCGTTTAAAAGCAGTAGCAGTGCAGCTCCTATATTTTGAGGGCAAGAGAACTGCTTTCAACCCTGCAAATGACTACACTGCGAAGGTCTGGCTAGCAAGAAGCCATTTTCTTTTCTTTTGCCTCCCATTAGTGGTCCAATAATTATAAGGCATTGTGTTACAGTCATAAAGGCAAGACTAACTGTGTATGTATCTTTGCACAGAGCATGTTGGGAGAAGTTTATATAGCACCCTACATAAGGGAAGTTCCCTGGAGGGAACCCTCTCCGGGCATTAGGTTTCATCCCCAGAATCAAGGCAAACCAGCAAAAAGTTTGGAAGTCCATAAACCTTGTTCCCCACACACAAAATAAGCCATAAAACACTCCACTTCTCAAGAGCAAGTTTTGAGTGTTTAATACAAAATGCAAACCACAATGACTGCAGTCAGCACAGAAGGCATATGCTTTATGCTTCAACAGCATTAGTTAGGGAGATTAGAAAATATCTAAGCACATTACCAGAAATAGAAGTCCTCTTATCAAATGTTACATTAGTTTAGGAAAGTATATCTTTGATAAACTGAAATTAATCTTTTTCTCTTTTCTGAATTGTGTTTTTTTCTTTTCCTTTACTCCTCATCCCATTTTCTTAATACTTGCCACCAGACCCAAAATGTCAAAACTCTTGAAAGTATCTATCCTGTTCCCACCCATAAATCACTTGATGTATGTTACATTCTGAGCTTTTGTCACCATAATTAAGGAAGGCATTTCCATTGCCACATATTCGTAATCAATAGCCATCTGGCTTTTGCACGTTTTTTGCATCACTATTGAAATAAGAGTCAAAATATTACTTACTCAAGATTAATACAGGTTAGTTTATGCAAATAGATCTTGTTCTCTTCTTATTTGTATATCTGAGTCATACTTTGTTTGTTTTCATTTCCATGCAAAGGTTGCTTCACCTTGACTTCTTGCAGTCATGTGTTCCTGCTTTCTCTGACCTACAAGATACAGTTCCCTTTCATGCTATCTTCAGAAGGGAGGAGATTCTCTCTCTCTCAGGTTACGCTTCATCCAGATAAGCCTGGAGACCTTCCCTACAAGGGTGATGTGGTTTCATTTTTCTTTTACATTTCGACTTGCAGGCCTTTTCTGCATTCATATCTTTGACCTATTTAGTTGAAGGTAATTAAATCAGTATTTTGGAAACAAAATTCTCTTATAACATCATTTTGTGTTTTCCATACTTGTTTTCAACTGATATTTTTATTGCTTATTTTTAGCACCTGGAATTTTTATTTTTTTTTTAAGAATTTAGTAATTCTTATAATTTCTTGCTATACATTTAATACGTATTTATATGTATTGGCTTTTGTCACTCATAGAACCAATATGTATTTTACAAATATGATTCAAGTATGATTTTACAAATATGATTTACAAGTATGATTCAACATATACACATTCACACACTGAAGAAATAACACACACACATTTGGAAAGGGGCATTTAAACATGCACCAATACTGCAGTGCAGCTCTCACAAATTCGTATTATGTTTTGATCCCCAGACTTACATTAAAGTGTTTATTCTCCTTGGAATAGTTTATACGATTTGAAACCTAAAGCAGAAAGTCCCTGTTCGAGTTAATGACTATACTCAAGGGTTGCCACACACACATATAGTAGGTCAGACAAAACGCACATTAGGTGTTGTCCCACATCCCAAGGATGTTATCTAATGTGTCAACATTACAGTTTTTACTAGTCCCTGGAGTTGCACTAATTTTGACAGCTGTTAAACTTGTTTTCCTGCATTCTAACTGCTCTAAGACAATCATCATAAAGGGACAAATCCTGCTTGGCTTCATAAGGAAGAAAAGGCTTTTTTGCACAAGCCTTTTAAAACATGATGAAAGCAAAGTGATTGCTAAGACTTTATGGTTTGTTTGGGTGTTTCTTTCCCTTGGAAGCAAGGCGAACTACCCAAGGACTGATCTTTGTTCTGGTTTTTGCCCCCCTCAATATTTTGAAGATAGCTACCTAAGTGCTGACTTTTAAACCTACATATTCCGACAGCTGCTAACGTGTAAGCATAAGCTGAGAAGAATTTGTTTAATTAAACATCTTCTGAAGACAGCTACAGAATCAAATCTCTAATGTAAATATTTAAACAAATTTCTTCCAAGGCAATCCCTTACTCTTAAAATTTAATTGATATTTAAAGTGAAATTTATTTAAAAACAGAAACAGGAGCTATGGTTTATGCTGCTGCTTCTCTAAAATGTGTGTCGTCTTGGCTTTTCTATACACCTCATACGTACTATGCCATAGATGTTGGAAAAGCCCCAAGAAGAATATAAAAATCCCAGCAGTAGGCTTTTTGTTCTTGAAAGTGAGTAAAATGAGAAAAGCAGGGAGGAAGAAGTACCTCAAAGGATGCTGTCATTGCAAGAAAAGGAGTGGTACACTTAGCCAAGAATACTTGCAAAATGCATTTCAAAGGAGGAACTGAGAAGACATTCATCCTTCTGGAGGAACCACCATCCTTTCAGATAAAGCAGCAAGTAGGGAATGTGGTGAATAAAGTGATTAATGCTATTAAGCATCCAAACTACTGTTACAAGCTAGGCTATACAATTATATTAATTTATTTTAGGTAAAGGATTCTTTTGAATTATTATGCTAGAAGCAAGTCTAGAAGTGAGTTTCACTGGCCAGAATCTAAATATGTTTCACGTGCCTTTAGAGATCTTACTTTCATCTCCCATTTTTGCCTTATGGAGCTACTCAAAATACCAACATTCACATGTGAATTTATCCAACAGGCTGGTTCACAGATGTTTCTATCCTACTTATAACCAGTCTCTACATGAAATGCACCTTACAAAGATTTCAGACATTCTGTAAAGTTTCCAATGAGTCTCCTTCTTCCTGCATCTTAATATCCAGGAACGTTGTAGGTCTAGCCAAAAAGGACACAATTCTGTGCACCGTGTTTGTTTGCGGGAAGTGGAACTTCACATGCTTCCTAAACTGTAACAAATGCATTAAGTTCTCATCCTTGACTTGTATCAATCTCCTTCAGGAGCAAAAAATCTCAAAAAGTGAGAGGGGAGAAATTAAACAAGAAAAATCTCCCAAAGTTTTCTTACACATATCCTACTGAGTAAGAGAAAGGTGAAACATTCGTCAGCCCTGTTTCTTAAAGGCAATCAATGAAATTATTATTTAAAGCTTCCCTTCTTCATTCCTGCTTTTCTTGGAAGCCATGTCAAACAAGGCTCCTCCATATTTTAGTCCTCATCAGAAAGGGAAAAATCATGTATGTTTATGTGGAGTTTAGGGGGGGAAACTTCTGCCTCATGAACAGCAGAGTGTCTCTCATGTATTGTAGAATTTTTTTTTTGTTGGGGAGAGTTTCTTTTGAAGTTTTTTGTTTGTGAGATAATTTCCCAGTAGAGGGGAAAACGGAGCTACAAAAACATGGTCAAAAGGTCATATGTGGCAGTACTGATCACACACAAACTGATGAGAAATGCTGTTCAGTTCTGATAAAAGCTGATTCATTTTGTTTCAATCAAAGATACTTTCCTAAACTTGTGTGAATTACCTTGTGTAAATTACATACTGAAACACTGTGATGGCATCAAGATAGTGTGGAGAAATCTACAGGTAATACAGCTTCATGCCAACAATGTAACAGGGCCAGTAGCAACAGATACTACACCTGTTGCTCTGTGCAGGGATATTTCTCACCCCATAGCTGACTTCCATTGAAACAAAGCCTCAAGGCAAGTATTTAATTCCACTCTCAATAAGACTCATAGGAAAATTGACTAGAATTGCCCTCTTAACCTTTATGACTTCACGAAAAAGCAATACTCCATTCTCCTTTGCAGAATACTGTTATTCTTAGTGCACAGCTTTTATCTAATGTTGCACCATAGCCTTACTGAACATTCACATACAAAACACCCTAACAGTCACATCCTGAAATACTGTCAGCTTGTGGCAGAATTAAAGGCAGAATTAAAAAAAAAGTCTTAGTGGCTATTTTAAAAGGCTTTTCTTTAACAGCTCCCTTGAAGGCATTTCCTTCTATTGTCTTTTGAAAGCTCCGTCAACCCTCCATTGTTCTTCAGAGACTAGGCTGACAGCATAATTTTTAAATATGCCCAAATTTGAGTGTTACCTTCCATTTTCAATGACATTTAAGTTCCAGAGTGTTCAAATACATAACTTTCAAAACTGGGATTTCAGCTCTTATAGGCTAGTGATGAAGAACAAATTTCCTGTTTTCCAAGGGAGAGCAACCCAGAGCAGCATTTCAGTAGGTTCAGGTAATTTTTCCCAGCTCCATAGTAAAGGTCCATGCACATGTATTCGTCACAACAACTACTTCATCCCTTCAATATTTACATTGAACTAGACTAGCATCTTTGTAAATTTGGATTATTTCCCCATGTCTGCTAATTAAGAAACCATACTTCATCTCCAGTGCATGTACTGAAGGGTTGTGTTTGCATTAAAAATGTTATGAAGGACATCAAGTTATTCAAAAGAATCAAAGGGTCACGTATATACTGTATGTAGGTTCTTTGGGCTCCTGAGGACTGCAAGTTTGCTTTAATTAATCACAGATGATTTATCTTTAATCAATAAGTGAGATTTAGCAAGGAGTTAAATACACCACCAGTTGTTTATATAATGAAACTTTTATATAACTGGGAATGAACCTGAATTTAGCTATTTTCAGGTGGGAATCTAAGAGTAGATGCATGTTGCTTCTTTCAATAGCCAGTTCTTCTATTGTTTGGTCCTAGAAAATACTAGTTTAATATCTGGGTATAGATTTACTCTACATATATAACCCACAATGCTATTCTGCATGGAACTGCAGAATGTTGTATAACATAATATTCTAGACATGAAGGTTGATCCATAACATAAGGATATCTCTTTTTGCTTTGTTACAATTTGCCTTATTCTTTTTTAAACATACTACATATTTTCTTATATAGACCATCATGGCTGTCTGAGATAATTTTATTTTTTTTAAACACACAGAAGTGAGTGGTTTCTAACTCTTATTTGTATGCCATCTAAAATCAACCTCAAATGCCATACTTGGTTATCTGCAGTGTAACCATGCCAGAGATGCCTTTCAAAGCATCTATAAATGTCTTTAACCTAAATTTTGTTGCTACTGCCAGACATTAATTTCATGGTTAGCTGAAAGTCTGTCTGTTCTCCCTGACATCATTTTGCACTTCAATAAAACTTACTAATTTATTATTTTTGCAATCCCGTGTTCATAAGAGACTCTATGAAGTACTGACATCATAATATTCACTACACCAAATAATATCTAGCAATATTGTTCTTCACTTCCATGTGATAAATTATTTTGATAATTTTTTTAATATCCTGAGGCTTTTTTCTACAAAATATCTCCTGTTCTCTCCTACTTTATTTAAACTTCCAATCTGCACTTAAAAAACATAATACGTAAGATGATAGACTATATATATTACATAAACTGGGAACAAGCAGAAAAAAGGAAAATAGTAGTATGAAGATTCTCTAAGTGCCTTCAAGATAGCCTCTAGTACATTCCCATACGTTAAAGTGTGAATTACCCACAGTCACATAATTCTCAAGCAGAAATCATAGAATCATCCTGGTTGGAAGGTACCTTGAAGATCAAGTCCAACCATAACCGAAATCCCCCTACCATAACCTAATTTACCCATTCAGTGCTTAAATCATGTCGCTAAGCACTATATCTAAATTTCTTTTAAATATTTCCACTGATGGTGACTCCACCACCTCCCTGGGCAGCCTGTTCCACTGTCAGACCACTCTTTCGGTAAATAAATTCTTTCTAATATCCAGTCTAAACGTCCCCTGGTGTAGCTTCAGGCCATTTCCTCTCATCCTGTCATTATTCACTTGAGAGAAGAGGCCAACTCCCACTTCCCTACAACCTCCTTTCAGGCAGTTGTAGAGAGCAAATGTTTAAAAATATGAAGAAATGTTTAAGTAAACAACTGTAGAGGTTCCATAACCCTCTGAACAAGCTATTAATCTGTCCTTACCATTGATAATTTTCTATCCTGGCTTATTTTTCCTTTTTGCAGTTTGAAGCCAACTGATTCCTGTATCATCACATCTAAATAGAAGAAAAAATACTTCAAGTAGTGTTTTCCTGTATTTATTTGAACACCATTCAACACAATCTTCTTTTTCTTCTAAACAACCTGAAGTCCTTCCATTTTTCTTCATTTTTATATCTTTCAAATTTAAAGTAAAAAGACTATCAAGATGTTCTATATGTAACCATTCTCTTATTTCCCAGTATGCCAACATGAAGTTTTGCATTCCACCTACTTTATTGCAACAGCCTTGTGAATTTTCTCATTTAGGTGTGCAACTTTTTCTTCTATCATGTGTCTAAAATATTTTCTTCCACTTCTAAAAACCATTCTGATCTCTCATCCTGTGTGCTTTCCAGCTTCCTTCTAGGTTCTTCTGTTTGCAAATATACTAAATATTATTTTTATTCCATTATTTGAAAAATTAATATCAAGTAGCATCAGATTGGAATTAGATGGCTGAAGAATACCATTACATTCCCATTGCAGCAGTGAACTATTTCATCTCATAATGCTAGGAAATACAGGTGCTGATTTAATTATTATTCTTTTACTTCCTCCTCACTGCATATTTCTGATTAAATAATACTTATGATTCTAAGTTACTGCAAGTGTTAACTCTAAGACAACCTACACTGATTCTGAAAACAAATACTAGATTTGCATATGTCTGCCATTAATAATTAATTTATTCTTTCTTTGTATTTTAAGATTTATTTTCTATTAGGTACCCTGTAAGAAGAAGAGACTATGAAAAGGCAAAGGATCACCACAGAATGACAGTCTGAAACAGCAAACACACTGAAAGAATGAGTATGATCCTTATAGATCCCTCCCAACTCAAGATATTCTATGATTGTATGATAATAATTTCGTATCTTGTAAAAACAATTTGCTTTCTTTCTCACTTCCCTGGTATAAGGATAATAAATCCCAATATTTTAAAATAAGATTATGGATTTGTCACATTTTGTCACACATCCAAATTTATCTGAAACTAGATATCCACAGCCAGAGATGTTCCAACATCTCTTCACACATACAGAAGTAAATTAAAAGTTCTAAACCAGAACATTAAAGGACCAGAATCATATAAACCACTTAGCTCACAACAAAAAAAACCTGCGTATATTTATTTTATAGCTTTGACATAATATGACTGCTAGATTTTTAAAAATAAAATTCTTATGGATTCCAGCCTGTTGTATTCACCTCAGAATCTAGTTTCCTGGACAGGAAATCAAATAAGAAGTGAAATAGCCTACAAGCAATGCAGGTGTACTTTATATTTCACATTATTAGCATTTCCTTAATTAATATAAAGAATAACTTCCAGTTCAGTGAAAACAAAGGAAAAAGTCATAGTACAAAGACATAAAAGTTATATATTTGCTGCAGTGTGATGCAGTAATTAAAAGCATGTTTTGTTTTTTTTAAAGGAGGTGGTTTTCTCACAATCCAGGTTTCTTCTAGTTGATTCTGCAGGAGAAGGTACAGACCTTTTGTTTATGATAAAAAGGAAAAGACTGTTGTCTAATAGATTTGTCACTGGGGGGTGACAATTTCCCTACAGGAATATTTTGGAAAATATATCAGGAGAAATCAGCTTTGGTATCAAGCAACAGTGTTTTAAACTGATGAACTCAGGAGGAAAAAATACAGTCAAATGAAAAACTTTAAGAATCAAATGTATTATTAGACATGTATGCTTGTACATCAGAAAAATGAAGGAAAATACAAACTACTCTGGTTGATTCCTACGGGTGATGGGTTGAAAGTGGTCAAAAAATATGTACTTCTGTCAGATTCCTATTCAATGAGGATCTTCTAACAATACTAAATCCCACTAAATGCAAAAAGTAAAATATAAAAATATAATAAAAAACACTCCCATTCAAGTCTTTTTTGGGATCCAAAAATAGAGGTAGGTACCAACAAATCTAAAACCTTTCTATCTAGACAGAGAAGAATTTCTCTAGAAAACATTCACACTGAAGGGCACATGCTTTCTTCTGAACTAAGCTCTAAAGCCAGCTCACGAGTGAAACATAGGCCTAAATAAGCTCAGACTGTTGCCCCTTCTCATGCAAGTCTAGGAAAAAAGAGTCAGTTGGAAATAGGGTGCACAACTTTATTGAAAGCAGACCACTGCTAAGTAAACCTCAGAGCCACTTTGTAAACAGCCAGAAACATCTAGTCAGTTTTTTGTAAGCAGCCAAGTCATGCACCAACTGAAGACAGCAGCCTCTGCGGAAGCCTTTGGTTGATATTTAACAGGGTTACATTTTAAACCAGCAAATAGTCACAGCTATTATCATTGCAGTTTGCACAAAAAAACCAAAAAACCAAAAACTTCAAAAAAATGTGCCACAGCCTGTTCCAATTTGGCCACACCATTTGAGAGCTTGACAGGACAGAATAAATCTGAGAGAAAATCAATAGATATCCTCCTAAAAAATGACAGACTGATTTACACAAGGTCCATCCTTAATCTTCATGAAGAAGGAGAAAGTATTTTAATTCACCTCAAAGTTACACGTTTCAACTCAGTGCAACAGACATAAATACAAATAAATACATAAATACAAATATTGTTTGTGTCTTTGTACTTTACACTTTCCCCTGTCAACATACTTTGGGAAGGAATTAAATTGATCATGTGAATTATTTCCCTGACCTTCAGAGCTAGAAAGATTTACTGCTTGTGTTTACTCAAAGCAATATTACATGTGTTATCCAAATAAGTTTTCCTACTTTTCATGAGCCTCCTTATTTTTCTTTATGAAGTGAATGTATTACCATCACACCGACAGGAATATAATTCAGTTTAAAAACTTAAGTCTTTTAGTCTTGTCTCTCTGATTGCACTTTCAAAATAAAATAAATTACTGCTCAAAGCACTACAAAAATAAAGATTTGGCAAACTGACCACAAAGCAGGTCTAAAATGCTCTTAAAAATTACTCTGTGAAACTTTTAAAACTCCTGAGCTGTTTTATGTTGAAAGGCCATGTAAAAATGAAAATTACTAATAGAATTAGTACATTTGCATGTTTCCTGTGTATTTTATGTTTTCTGCAGAAATCAATTCTTCATAGTCAGTTCTCAGTTTCCCTGATATAAAGCAAAACTGGCATTGTAGGACTTCTACTCTTAAGGGCTTTTGAAAGTTCATTTTTAGTTTTTACAGATGTAAGAACAATAAATATCACACAGCCTGACTATCCATTGTTATTTTGCAGTAATGATGACTGGTTTTGATAGCATACATAGCCTAGCCTAATGCTGAGTTTATATAGTCCCCCAAATTCTCCTGTTTTTTTTAAAGAATTCAAGGTGGTCCTAGTTTTCAAAAACCTGTGTACTAGAGAAAAGTGAATAGAAAAGCTAAAACCTAACACAATCCTGCATTACTAGTGCAAGCTTCTCAGTAACTTCAGTAGGAATGCAACTACAAGGAGGAAACTAAAACTTTCAAACACCTGCTAGCTAGAGGATAAAGCTGGCTACTGTATTTTGGGCATCCCGATACCTGTGATTAGCATGCAAAAAATGTTGAATTTTGTTATGGCATGGATTCTAAGCACAGTTTCCCACACCTAAATTCAACAGATTTCTATAAAACTAAAGATTTGTTCTCAGAGTGTCACAGTTTGACTCAGGTCCGACAACAATACCTATAAATCATTTTTTAATCTTACCATTATCTTAATTGAAAATTGTAATGTCACTAGGCATTTTGACAAAAAAAAAAAAAATCCCAACAAAACAAACAGATTAGGTCATTAAAGATTATTCTCAGATGGAAATTATATTCTTTGCATATCTGGACTGTTACTAGCCAAGCTAACTGATTTGTTAATTTATGGTTTAAAAATAATAAGGTCCCAACATTTTTATTGGCTTTTGAAGCTAGCATTAGAAGGATATAACTAATAAACTTCTGCTTACCTGAGCATTTTCAAAACATTTTATGTCTTAGAGCCACAATATTCATCTTTGGTTTTATCTTTTTTAATCATGGGGGAAAGGGCATGGGCAGGCAGGAGAGGTAGAAAACAGGCTTCACCTAGTCTCCTTGGTTTTGCTTGCTTGCACACTTGGCAAGTCTTCCTCCATGTATGCCAAGGAACTACTCAAAAGCACATTTGGTGGTTTTTACTGAAGGTTGGTAATTGCTGAACATCATCATTTTTGGCTGGAAAAATTCCATAATTTTTGTAAAATACAAAAATCAGGTCTTACCAAACCTCACTCTATTAACAGCTTTTTTTTTTTTTTTTCCCCCTGCAAAATATTAGTATAATGAGAGATCTCCAAAGGAGAAGTACTGGAGGGGGGATGTAGTCTGAGGGACCTACAGATTTAGCCTTTGAATTGAAGTAATACCTGCTTATGACAATCTGTATTCAACCATTGTTTTGAAGAAAAAAAATGTAAGAGAAAACTCCTATACGGGCCTAACCCTTGTCCTGTCTGTGGATATCCAAGGAACATAACTATTGATGTGTTTTACATCTTAAGCAAACAGAAAAAAGTTTCGCTTTGTATCAACTGACAGAAAAGCACAAAGCAGATGTGAAAAGAAAGTTTAAAAGGATTTGGCAAAAATCACATTTCGCAGAGAATAGTTATGGATCAAGGAAGAATGCAATTAGAACTTTTCCAGATTGCTTAGAGATGTTTTTGAACATTGCTTCATTAAGCTGCTAACAATGTATCAGTAGAAAGTACCATCTACAAAGATTCTTTTACATCTTTAATTATATTTATAGCGTAATCACAAAATTATGAGATACGATGATCTTTTTGTCTACATAAACTGACAGCATCTTTCTTATCTCAAAACAGGTGTTCATTGTTTTAATTTCCTATGGGGAAATGGCATTTCCTTACCCTGGCATGCTGTATTACTTGATGTAACAATTCAGCTCATTCAAATTATTACCAGTTATTTAATTTTCCTCATCTACTGAAATTAGCTGGGAGATGTGATAAAATAATGAAATTCTTGTAGCTGTTTATACTACTCAGGACTGTAAAGGCATACTTTCAGAAACTGTAGAGTGAGAAGACCAGGTCTCTCTGTTCTTGCTATTGAAATAAGAGGAAAACTGAAAATTTGAATTTTTTCTTAATCTGGAATTTTCTATAAATTCTACTTTGCAAAAAGAGCGGGGAAAAAGAAAAAAAAAAAAAAAAAAAAAAAAAAAAAGAATGCACAAGGATTTTATACAGATTTGTAACTAACATTGCTCAAGAAGTTCACCTAAATAGACTACAACTCTTGGTGTCACTGCAATTGTCCCTTTGCTCAAGTCACTATAATGAAGCATCTTCATCGTTGTCACGGTGCGCCAAAGAATACATAGTCTAGAGGGGCAGCCTGACAATCAGAAATAATGAAAGTGTGAGATATGTGACCTCAACTCTCATAGAACACTACAATAGCTTAAGGAAGCAGATTTTAGACTCATTCAAAAGGAAGACAAAGGGTTTTTTGGTACACTGAGAGTAAACATTGTTTCAGAGACACTGATGTAAAGACTGCAGTTTCAAGCAGAATCAGCTTTGCAGGTAGGAGAGTGCATACTGGGAAAAATGATTGTCTTCTATTTATTTAATAATACAGAATTTAATTTATTCTGTCCCCACTATGGAATGGAAAAAAGAAAGCCTTGACATATTGCTGAAACTCTCACAAAAATATTGGAACTCAAGATACTCAGATTCTTATGGTTAGGAGTCTCCTGGTTCGATGCCAGGCCTCTAGTGAGTCGAGGCTTTTCCCATAGGTGGATCAACTCAAAAACACACAGAATTTCTCTGGCTAACCTCACACAACAGCATTTCACTCAGAAAACGTCACCTATACATGAGAGACAGATTAATTTTCATTTATCTGTATGAACTTAATAGCCTTGAGACATCTATTATTCTTTCAAAATCAGTGGAAGTAGGCCAACTGATCTTAAATTTATCAGAAAAAGAGAGAAAGCTTGATTATAATTTAAATATTACTTCTTGATTATGTCTATTATTATGGAAAAAACCTGAATAAGATGAAATTCATGTCTCCATTTTGGTTCAATTTTGAGTGCAGACAGCTATTTAGAGTTACCTGAATACAGTTTTGCACTTAAAACATTTTAAAAAATTAAGTTAAAACTTTGCAGAAATTATAGAAATTATAAGGTTACAGTACCATTAGGAAGCTGGAACAAAATGTACACTAATAAATATGGGCAATAGATAAAACACTGGATAAAGCAAATTTTCAGATAAAGAACTGAAAGCAAACGGAGCAAAGGTTTTCCTGATATAAATGTTGGCAGTTTATTGTGTTCAAACTAACTTAGAGAATTAAAAAATAATCAGTGCTCACAGCATGCTATGTACTTTAAAAAGCACTCTGCTAATTCTTCAATATTTTTAGATTTAATTAAATTGAGTTAATTTCTGCAATATTTGCCTACCCAAAACAAAGTTCTTCTAATGTGATAGTAAACATCTGATGAAACATTCCACTCTCAATGGATGTCAACATAAAACTGTAGTTGAATACAGGACATTTGACAAATGAAGAACTCTATTTAAATAACCTAAACAAAATCTGATACAGTAAAGTCATATATGACTTGTGTAGATCTATTAAAAATATGTAGTTCTTTTGTTTTGTTTCAAGGGTATGGGTTCAAACTGTCTAAAAACGTTAATCTAAATGTTGAACTGGAGTGCTCTCATCTCCCCACACCATTCTCGGTTCACATAATACTAGAGAGTATTTCCAGCTGTTACTGATATGTTAATAGGACCACTGTGAATGCATACTATTTTTTAAGCCATACATATAAAAAGAAGTAAGGATAATTGCAAGATAATTTAATTCAGCCTGCTATGACTTTTTCTTTGACATTTGTACTAAATTTTCACTCTTCTTACTAACAATGAACAGAGAAATTGCCACATTAGATATGACAATGGTACTCTACTAATGTTTGCTTAAATGCACGCACTGGGATTACAGAAGAGTGAGAAAGTGCTACAGAAGAGTTATTAAACATTACGTCATCTGAAAACATACATAAGCATGTACAAAGTCTCATTCTCTCATCCTGCAACTACAAATATTTTCTTTATCTTCTTTCTCCTGCTCATGCAATAATCCTCAAGAGGGGAAAGTAAAACACAGTGCTGCCAATATACTGGAGCCAGATTACAATCTAAACTGCTCATCAGTTTGTTGAGCTACAACTTGTACGGTTTACTTGGGCTATTGAAACACCTTACAGGCTAAAAATTATAACTAATTTCTGTCATCTCAAATTATTACAGTCTAATCAAAGAATTATTAGTAACACCGAGCTGATATTTACGGGGGAAGAAAGAGAAAAATCAAAGAGTATTATTTTAGAAAATGCTTCCAAAATACTGAAGTTGAGTCCATACCTTTCCTAGTACCTATATGCTATTTTTTTTGTGTTTTCTTACCCTTCTTCCTTCCCTCTAGGGTTTGTTTAGCACTATTTTGCTGTACTTTCTAACATGCTGTACACATTGCTCACATCACTGATTCACAGTTCTACACTACAACCAAATTTGCTATATATAGCATGTTTTAATATCTTTGATACTACCCTGGTCTCTCTGTAATCCCTAACACTGGTTTTGACTAGTTCCAAGGCTGCATTTCTATGGTGACTAGTGACCATCCATGTAGAATGGTTTATAGCAGTGGGGCCTCTAGTATAATTTAAAAGGCTTCCATTGTCATCCACTGTCCTCTTTACATTTTATTCCAGGGTCACACATAGCTCACTCTACATAGAATAACTTCATTGTATTATTACCTATTATTAAAATATATACATAAGAGTAAGCACCATACCACAAAATTACACAACGTTGAGCAAAAGGTAGAACAAATCGTTTGCAGTCATCCTGTCACTTGATAATTGCTGTAACAGCTAAATAAATTAAACAAACTTCCAGGAAGAGCAGCACAAGGTTCAGAGTGAGAGAGCCTGATAAACCTGAGGCTCATGCCATTAGCTTAACACAAACACCTGTGGCATTTTTCTAGCAATAGCAGCACCTTGTATATATTGCAGTACAAGATTACATGACTGTAACATGAATGGCAGTGAGAAGCTAAATTTTATAAATTCTCCTGAACTTCTGATACGCCTATTGCAGACTATTTGCAGTGTCACTGATACTGGTAAAGTAGTGGTACAGTTGCAGGTACAGATTACAAAGTTCTAACCATGAAGTTTTTTTGGCATGGCATCCAGAATGTTCATGTACATGTACAACAGAAGGAAAAAACATGTCCCAAACCTGACTCTTAAATACGAGATTAAAAATCTATGGACTTTATTTTGCTAGACCAAAAATCAAAACAGGAAAAATATAAGCATGTAGTGTTGCCCCTACCAAATAAAAGATCACTGACAGTATCTTAAAATACACTGTAACTATTTAAAATTTCAAAACTATTAGGAAATCTATAAAAAGCTAACAAGTTATACCTCTGCAGTGGGAATGCACATTCAGCAACTGCTGTTGGCATTACAGCACCACCTAGTGTGTTCTGGAACTGTTCCTGACAGTAGCTTTTTAATTTTTTACTTATATTTGCCTTTGGAATTTAAGTCACTAGTTTTCCAGTTTTGGGGTTGTTTTTTTTTCATAATTCTTGCAGTTTGTATTATGAAATTGCAGTCTGAGATTCACTGAACGATTGGGTTTTTGACTCCACAAGACTGTCACCAGAGGAAATCTTATACATCAATACACTAATTCCTGCTCCAGTTCCAAGACAGAACTTGCACCACCACCAAATGAAAGGATCAACAAGACCTGAAAATTTTCTCTGAAAATTAGCACAGTTTTCTTCAGTGAATGGAAGGAGGAGCCTGTCTGTAAGAACTCAGATAGCCCAGTGGTAGGACTGGCTACCCTCAAAAGAACCCAAATGAGGGCTCTCCAGGTTTTCAGACTTCTCAAGAAGCAAAAGGACACCCTTTTCTTTCTATGTAACCTGAACATTTTGAGACACTATGGGATAAACCCTGTACTGAGCAATTTGGGTTTTTTCCCCTGCACTATAGATCGTGGGGGTGGTAGTAGATGAGAAGCTTAACATGAGCCACCAGTGTGCACTCACAACCCAAAGAGCAACTGCGTCCTGGGCTGCATCAAAAGAAGTGTGGCCAGCAGGGCTGGGGAGGTGATTCTGCTCATCTACTCTGCTCAAGTGATACCCCACCTAGAATACTGTGTACAGTTCTGGGGCCCTCAGGACAAGAAAGATATAGACCTGTTGGAAAGGGTCCAGAGAAGGGCCACCAAGATGACCAAAGGCCTGGAGAACCTCTGCTATGAAGACAGGCTGAGACACTCTGGGCTGCTCAGCCTAGAGAAGAGAAAGCTCCAGGGAGACCTTATAGCGGCCTTCCAGTACTTGAAGGGGGCCTACAGGAAAGCTGGGGAGGGGCTTTTCATGAGAAAAGATGGTGATAGGACAAGAGGTAATGGTTTTAAACTGAGAAAGCAGAGATTTAGGTTAGATATTAGGAAGAAATTCTTCACTAGAAGGGTGGTGAGGAACTGGAATGGGTTGCCCAGGAAGGTTTGTGATGCCCCATCCCTGGAGGTTTTTAAGGCAAGGCTGGAAGAGGTTTTGTGCAACCTGGTCTGGTGGTAGGGTTCCCTTCTCATGGCATGGTGGGTTGGAACTTGATGATCTTTAAGGTCCCTTCCAACCTTAATGATTCTATAATCCCACATAATCACAGACACAATTTAATAATGATAGTTGAAAATTAAGTTACCTTTCATATATTTTTCTCTGATTGTAATGCATATAGAAGGTCTGGATAGGGAAGGTAGGTTTTTTATTTACATACTTATCAAGAAGGGAGAACAGTGCTAGAATTAAAAAAGGAAGAACAGAGACTGTGATGAAGCAACCCTCTGAATTTTTATGTATTTCTGAGGTCACAGTTCAGTTGTACCACCCACCTACTTCCAGATTTGAAATGGATGTACTGGTTGGGCTTTTTGTTTACTTTCCATAAAAGAGAATGATCAGAAGGATTGAAAAAACACTACTTTTTCCAGCATTCCATGGGATATTTGTATATGTAATGTTTAAATATATTTCTTAAATAATTGACAAACCTCATTGATACCTAGTATGTAAATGCTAATTTGAAATTGTCTGGGCTAATTCATGCCATTACAAAAGGGGAGTATGCATATGATTGCATAAGACTTTTCACTGCACTCCTATCTCATACAGTGAACTAATTGATGAACATAAAATCTGCTTAAAAAATTAATAGCTCTGCTTACAGTCTTCAATTAGAGCTTTGCCTTGTTACTGTACATTGCTTAAACACAATACCGAAGACAAAGGCAGTCAGGTTTCTAAATTAGAGGTTTCCCCTGAAGAAGGGCAAAACCAGTTGCAAATGGTCAGAAGTACTTATCTTTGTGCAACCACCTTCTGATTAGGGCACCTTTCCAGGAATTAACAAATCCTCCTGACTGGTAAGCTATGAGTGTGCTATAACAAGAGTAGTCTCCTTCCCCTCTGTAATAAAAGGCTCTCTTTTTACAAAAAAAAATCAAATATTTAATGCAGAAGACACAGGCTGATTCTGTGATGTAACTAGAAAGACATTTCCTATGGGAACCTCTGAGGTCTGTTTTGTTCACTGGTTCCCTTATGTACTACAATGCCTTCAAGCAAATTGCTTCAAGGATGTCTTATGCAGGAATCAGATGGGATCTGCTCTGTACAATGGAATTTACTTCATCACAGAACTACAAAGCTAAAGTTCTATTACTTTCTAGAATAAATTGTTATTCAAGATTTAGTAAATGACATAAGACCAAAGACAGCCCAAATACATAAGGGGAAAATTGCAAACATGACCATCACAATCAGCTTTGCCTGCTTTACTTATTTTTTATCACAGATAATAAATTTCTGTAGCAACAATATCCTACCAAGCTAGTGCTTTAATGCAATTCTTAAAAATATATTTCCACAGTTTATATTAGCAAGCTAAAACAAATCTAACTTCATAACCTAGCAGAAACACAGAATCAGAATTTCAATAATATCACCTATAATTCAGATTTTAGGAAAGGATTCTAAGAAGTTAATGAAGAGTTGTCCTTGTCTTTTTTTATTTAACGAGAAATCTGGCAGGTCAAGAAAATGTAATAAAATATAAAACTAAATCTAATTAAAACTGTACTCCTAGCAGCAAAATAGACCCCTGTATTATTTATGCAGAGTATTATATACTCACATCTGGCTTAAATTACACACAGTACATATGGGTGGCTGAATGGTAATACCTCCCAACTCCCACAGTAATGTGACAGCTTGGCTATACCTGAATTAATTACCTCTGTGTCCCTTCACAGACAATGAAGAGCACTGAAAAGGTGTGTTTTATCTTAACAATTGTAGAAGTTCAGTGATGCCATAGAAATGCCTGTTTCTTTCTCCTGACTATAAATGAACACAGATGTCTAATTCTGATGTTGGTATCTGTATTACAGATGTCAACATTTGGTCAGATAAATCCCAAACCAAGCATTTTTCCTGATTGTGCCATTTTTACAGCAGTGATAGCAATTTTTCTGTGTTGTAAACATACATGAGTAAAAATCTGTGACTTAGGAGTTAAATATCTTAACCATAAGTTTTAGCTTACACATCATAGAATCATAGAATCCTAGGGGTCTAGGGGGGTCTAAAAAAATTTTTTCGGATATTCACCTTGAACTTCCTATGCTCCAATTTACACCCATTACCCCTTGTCCTATCACTGGTCATCACTGAGAAAAGCCTAACTCCGTCCCCCTGACACTCACCCCTTACATATTTGTAAACATTGATGAGGTCACCCCTCAGTCTCCTTTTCTCCAAGCTAAAGAGACCCAGCTCCCTCAGCCTTTCCTCATAAGGGAGATGTTCCACTCCCCTAATCATCTTCGTAGCTCTGCGCTGGACTCTTTCGAGCAGTTCCCTGTCCTTTTTGAACTGAGGGGCCCAGAACTGGACACAATACTCCAGATGTGGCCTCACCAATGCAGAATAGAGGGGGAGGAGAACCTCTCTTGACCTACTAACCACACCCTTTCTAATGCACCCCAGGATGCCATTGGCCTTCTTGGCCACAAGGGCACATTGCTGGCTCATGGTCATCCTCCTGTCTACCAGGACCCCCAGGTCTCTTTCACCTACACTACTCTCCAGCAGTTCAGCCCCCAACCTGTACTGGGACATGGTGTTGTTCTTCCCCAAATGTAAAACTCTGCACTTCCCCTTGTTGAATTTCATCATGTTTCTCCCCGCCCAACTCTCCAACCTATCTAAGTCTCTCTGAATGGCAGCACAGCCTTCTGGTGTGTCAGCCACTCCTCCCAGCTTAGTGTCATCAGCAAACTTGCTGAGGGTACATTCTATACCCTCATCCAGGTCGTTGATGAAGATGTTGAACAACACCGGTCCCAGTACCGACCCCTGTGGGACTCCACTAGTCACACACCTCCAACCAGATTCTGCCCCATTGACTACAACTCTCTGACTCCTTCCTTTCAACCAGTTCCTAATCCACCTCACTACCTGATCACCAAACCCATACTTGATCAACTTATCTACAAGGATGCTGTGGGAGATGGTGTCAAATGCTTTACTGAAATCAAGATAAACCACATCTACCGCTCTACCATCATCTATCCACCTAGTAATTTCCTCATAGAAGGCTATGAGGTTAGTCAAACATGATTTACCCTTGATAAAACCATGCTGACTGCAAACAGCATTGGGCCCCATATCAATCCTTGTGTGACTGGTTGCCAGATATTTACAATCATCCTCTTGGTATGATCTATCAGACACTTCCCCACCCACCACGTAGACCACTTGTCAAGGGCATAAAAACTCAGTTTTTACGATGCATAAATGGGATGCACAGACACAATAAGCTCTGGAGGACATATTAATCAAAAAGACAGAAGACAAAAACAAAGAAACAGACGCGTAGTGCAAGATAACATGTAGAGTTACTTGTGATACTGTGATGATAAAATATTCCCTCAAGTTAAAAGAAAATTACATCCTCCAAGGAAACAGGCCTTCCTAAGTATATGTCATCATATGGCATGAAATCAATTCTTTTTCCATGGAGGCATGAGAACAAAGACCACTTGGCAGCTCAGAAACTTGGCAGAATTCAGCAGTAAGCGTATTACAGTGGCATATTTTAAGAATAGCTAAGGCTCAAATTCTTCTTCAATTGTATTCAATAAAGATAAGGTAACTATGAAGAGGAATAAAAAAAACTTTTCTGTCAGCTGTGAGTTTAATAAAATAATAACTTCTATGCTTAAACTACACAGATACAAGAGCTGGGGACAGTAGTCTTCTGAAACAGAAGAGGATAAGCTGCATTGCACTGAAATACAATTACCACATTGCAGCACCTTTCACTGTAAATATGAAAAACCTTTGTCTAGACATAATTCAATTATTTTTCTAATTATTTCTGTAACTATTAACGTTATCTTCTCAGTTACAATAGAAAATTCCATATGTGAAATTCATAGATCTGTTTAATAGAGAAGTTTTATAACATATTTCCCTGATGGCACTCCTTTCTGCAGAAAAGTTGTGTCAAAACTATCTCACCAAGTCTATAATTTATCAAACTCCAATTCACCAGCACAGAGCACCTCAGAAACTAGTAACGCTTTTTGAAGATGATACGAATAAAAAAAAATCTCCAAATACTAGCATAGTTAAAAACACTAAGCACATCAACCTGATTATCTCTTATAACAGAAAATGCTGGAGAAGTTGCCTGATGTTAATGCCTACTGTAAAGGTCCTGGGTCTTAGTTTCTTTTTACATATAAGATAAAGCAAAGTAAAAATGAAAACTGTTTTACTAAAAAGTAAATTCTGAATAAAATCTTATCAGACATTTATTTACTCATAATAAACTGACCATTTCTCCAAGAGGCCTTACAATGAAAATACACTACTTGTTCATCTAAAGTTTTTTTCCATTTTATCTCAGGATTCTGCTGATGCCTTTGAATTTTCAGATTTTTCCAATGTAACACCATTATATTTTCCTTGTAATACTTGCTCTGTCTTGATTCAGTATCTTAGTGATCTCAATCAAATGGTGAGAGCTTTAAGTTCCTTGGTATAGAGTATGGACCCTGTGTATAAGCAAAGAGAATTCAGACAGTAGGACAGGAATGAAAAGTCTGTGCGTAGTATTTAAATTCCTTGCAGATGTCTGTTTTCTTAGCATATCCATATGTATGTCTTATGATTTTTCTCTCTTAGTTAAGAAGAAGGTCTAGTTGCCTTAGAGAGAGGTTAGCTACATTATCAACTAAACTATAACATGCTACAGGGAATTTACAGGAAAAATGCACTTAATAAAAGAGTTCAGGATTACTTGTGCCAATAGCCCACCCAGTATAAACATATGCTGGCAACTGAAGATGTTATTGTTTCTCTGCCTTTACTACATAACCTATTTTTTCCACTGAAGACAATTTTTTTTTTTAAGAGTTTGGCCACATTGCTAAAAGATAGCTCATCTGTAAAGACTTGCTAAGTACCTGCTAAAACATGTTTTTACATGCACTTCATAATAATTATTTTGCAAAGAAGCTAAGAATTAATTTGGAAATAAAACCCGAAAATTTACCAGTGGGAAGCATATTTAACCTTCTGGGCACGTGAATATTGCTGTAAAAAGTTTCTCTAGGACAAAAGAGAGTTTCATAGAGAAGTGGAAATTTTTTAAAATGCAAAACCTCAGAAATACTATTATAATCAAGAACTACAAGAATAACACTTACTAACAATGAAAGCAACAAGCAACAATAAATTGTTAAAACAAAATGATAATGCAAACATGAATCAAAACTGGGGCTGATTGTTATGCAATGCTAACCTCATGATTAAAAGGAGCATAGCTTTCTTCCCAATACCTTGAGTTAATTCCCTCAATAATACTTTTTACCAAATGATTTATTCTGTTATTTCTTATTTTACCTAAATATCACACAGATTTTGCAATGCCTGAGTTGCTTTGATAGCCATTTGATAGTCTCATTGACCATTTCTTTGAAGTAATTCACTATCTGCTTGGGGAAATAACAATTTTAACATCTAGAAACATGTTTAGTTTTATAAATGCAATGAATAATGGAAAGTTTATTAGTCAACTAAGTCTGTAGTCTCCCAAAGTGAGATTGTGCATGCAGAAGTCATTGTTGCTCATTGTCTTTACCCCAACCACACAAGGATGGGTCTCCTTTGGTTAATTTATTTAGTCAGGTAATGCAGTCTGAGAATTTTTCAGGTGTGAATATTTAGTTAAACCAGCTTAGAGACAGCTCTCACTAAGTATTAGCCTAGGGATTAACATTTGGTTAGCATAGCACTAGAATTCAACACGAGGACAGTTAGTAAAGAAGTAACTCATTTACTGCCTTGCCACTGCCCATACATAATACCATGATGCTTCTCACGAGGAAAGGTAAAAAGAATGGCGTATTTATCCTATTTAAATTTGGTAACCAAGATCAGGTAAGAATGCTACAGCCACACCTAGGTGATCCAGCACCTCCCACTCTTCTCTGCAAGCATGTGCCTAGCCCTTTCAGAAAACCTACAATTCAAACATACCATTTTAGGTAAGCAAAACCTAGTGTTATGTGTGTAGGTGGAAAGTAAACACTTTTATTTTACCCTTTAAGGTATTGAACCATAATACTGTCAGAGTCCAGGACACTTACAGGTCTCTCTACTCAAGAGAGGAGACTCCTGTTGTATTTTGTACCTGTCATAAGTCTTCCAAAAAACATCTCTTCTTTACACCTCTTCTGAACTTGCGGTTTATCCCCTAGTCTTTGCCTGCAACTCCTCTGTGACTGAAGATGCTTTCATAAACAAGCATACACTGTGTTGTTATCATCTTCAAGCTGACAAATAAAAGATCTGTCTCTCTGCTCCAACTTCATCATCTGCCATATAAAGTAAAATAAGATCAGTCTTTTTCTAGTGGTTCATTGCCTGCAAAGAGCTCTTAGAGATCAGACCTGAAGTTTGAATCTCACTTTCAGCCACATATTAACCAGGAGTTAAAAAATCACCATACGATTAAGGAAAAAATGAAGAGCTGTATCTAAAGTAAGAGAAAAATAATGACACTAAAAACGTTCAAACTACTGCAAGCCGCTTTGACCAGTTTGCAGCCAGATACTCTCAACTGAGGGAGCAGCTAGAGATTTTGACATTTGCTCAAAATATTCTTCCAACTTATTGAGTTGCAACTAAGCCAAATGGCCTTAATCCAGGACTTATAATCAGTCAAATATAAAGGAAGGCAACAGTTCTAGATGAAGAGGAAAAACAAAACAAAACAAACTTTAGAAATACTGATGACAACCCATGGTAACGGTAACCCATATCCACCCATATATCTGCTGTAGTAATAAAAAAGATTAAAGAGAAAAACAAATCCCACAACAACAAAACAAATTATGTCTGTTTTGAACATTTCTGCAGTTATGCCATATGGTTTGTAGAAAAGTAACTTCCTACAAACCATCATCCATGATGTCTCAAAGAAGAATGAATGGAGCTATATCATAGTCTTTCCTTTTGTACTAAAACTCTCAAAATCACAGCATCAGCAGTTCCTGGCTGTTAGAGTTGACATCAATAAAAAACATCTTTCAGCCCTAAGAAGCATATGTCTTCATGGGAGCAAGGAGAAGTGTATTTTAATCTACCTGAAATACTTAGCCTGATTCGAGATGTAACATTTCCTTGCAATTTTTGTTTTTATGAATTTATTTTTTTCCCCTTTTTTGTCTTGTATTTTTAAACTTAAGTTCACATCCCAAGTGGAAATGGCTGTTTCAAAATGAACTACTACTATTCTACCCCTGAAAGAAATTAAATGAAATATTTCCTTTTATATTTTTCTTCCTGTCTTTAAAAGTCACCAAATGTTCTTCAAATTCCTCCTACAAAATGTTAAAGAACAAATTTCTACATAGTACTACATTATACAGAGTCCGGTTACTCTGTCTGATGCCATAACGAGACAAGAAAACTTTAATTACAAATAAAATCCCATTGCAGATTTAAATACTTACAATTCTGTTCTAAAGATTTAATTCTTTTTTCCATTTCATAAATTCTAGTTAATAAGTAATATCCGATATCTATCAGTAATTGAGTGGACTTATTTAAGGAGGTTGGCTTGTTAATTTACTCCTTGAGAAAATACATATAAACTTGATGGAAATTTAAGTCCAGCTATTTTTCATTGTTTGTCATCAGCAACATAAGGGATGGACCTGATCAACGTTTAATGTCCAGTTTTACAAAGAAGATCTAGAACATTCAACAATCCAAGAAGTTTTAAGCTGGTAAACTATCACAGGTTACTACTACATACTTATCTGTCAAGTGGACCGAGACACACTGTCAATTATCTAAAAAAAAACAACAAACAAGAAACAAACAAACAAAAAAAAACAGAAGCAGAAATATGTCTTTGATTCAAATGCATACTGCTGAAAATTAGGTAGGAAGAGTACTTTTGAAAGTTTTGCAGGTAATTTTTCATTACTTCTAATCCCACAAAATCAATGAATCAAATATTTTCCAGTTTCTTGTTGAATACTACTATTCTGCAAACTCAGGCTTGCATTCATATGGGTAACTGACATTTCAGCTACCAAAAAAAAAAAAGGTTAAAAACACAGCAGGCTGTCAATCGCAGACAAGTTTTCCTAACTGGATACATATTTTTAAAATATTTTTTGCAACTCAGAAGTAACATGCTGAAAAAAACCCACAAAAAACCACCTTGTCTTTGAATAGGGTTTTGTCTTTACAGCACAAAAATATGAAAAGGTTCACCCTGGCATTGAGCACCAGAAAGACAATCTGCGTATCTTATGTTTCAACAGATTTATAAAGAAATAATTGCCATTACCAGACATATCCTATGTTTATTTTAAACCACAGACCAAATCCTGTATCCTTAACTGAGCTAAAATAATACTTGTTGAAGTCAAATCAAGTAAGGAATTCAATGCTTAAAATATTTTACAATTTATATATAGCAAAACCCCTTTATTTTAAATAAAAACTTTATTTTCCATTACAATTTTCCTCTTTTAGGCTTGGACTGTACCCCTTCTTCTGATTTGTGCTTAACCACCTAGATATTCCCTGCCTTCCTTGCCTTTTAAGCTTATGGGCCATTATTTGCTTTCTCTCTCCTTTTCAGATGGTTTCAGCAACAGATATTCCAACAAACTGAACATATTCTCTCCATTTCACATGCAGATACCAACAATATTGACATTTCAGGGTAGAGCTGGGTAGAGTGTCTTCATTGCTGTAATAAGCATCAGTAACGGAAAGCATTATTTTGCACTAGATAACCCTCTAGTTTCTTGATTTGTGTATTTCTCCAAAATGTAAATATCTGGTCATGACTGCACTGTAAAAAGGTTAATGGAAGTTCATCTGTTTTTAATTCTGTTACACACAGAAGTTTATGAGGGACTCTCCTAAATGTTATTTCTACTGATACACATCTATTTTAGTAGAAGACACATAACACCTTGGAAGATCGGTATCTTCGGGGAAAATTTCCAGTCAAGCGTTAAGCATTTAGTGTTTCCCTATAACTATACTCAGCAGTCAATCCATTACAAAAGTCCAAGTGTATAGAAGTCTCAGCTTACCAACTTGAGCTTGGAATTGATCAAGGAACAACACACCCTTTCCCTTTCTTATTTATTTATTTTTGGAATGCTAAACACCCCACCCTCTAATTCCCAGGAAAATAATTTGACAATAGACTTTCAAACATTGTAGAAGTTTTACAGATAGAGCCAACTGTGTGCATTTATAATTACCTATAATTTCTCAATTTATTTATGGATAGTTAGTTAACATCCTAGTGGGGACTGAGCTGCTCAATTCAAACATCACAATAGCCAGAGAAAGCTGCCAAGTTCCAGTATAATATTCCAGAGCCAAGGTTATTTTAAAATTATTTTCTATTAAAGTGCAAGCTAGTTCGACAGATATAATACTATATAAAATATAAATGTCAAAACTGATACTTATGAATCTGAAGCTTTTAAATTACTTGAGGATTTCAATCAAGTCAACATATACAAAAATATCTTTTTTTCCTGTTATCATTTAGTTGCCTCTAATTAATGGCAGGTTTTTTCTATTAAATAATTTCTGAATATTAAATAATCCTCAAAATTTTCTGAAGCAACACACCAAATGTCAGCATTATAAAAACCTAGTAGAATAGAATAGGCAATGCTCAATTTACTTTTCTTACTTAGTCATGAGGATGTGCACAAGAATAACAAGCAGACATTTGTAAATAAAATATTCTAAGACAGGAACTTTCTTACTTCTGTTACACAGAATTACTATTATTGCCTCTCATCAAGATGTTTTGTAAACAATAAGAAGACATTATTAATGCTTTTTGTAATACTCAAGAAAGGAGAAGAAACTTTGACTGAAAATGTGTATTAAAACAAGCTTGTATTTCCAGCTTTCGGAGTTTTGCTTTCAGACTGGTGATACTGAGACATACGTCTATGTGTTTAAGATACGGCAAAAGAGAAAATCAACCCTTCAGCCTTAGTCTGGCAGCTCCTCAAACCCCCAGAGACATCCAGGCAAAGAGTCTTTTATCAGGACATCTGGAAGGGAGCAGGAAGAACCAGCCCACTGGACCTCCACCTATTACTTGTTTGACAGCTGTGAGTTAATGTATGAGCAAGCAGACAATAGGCAAATACGATGGGGTCATCCTTTACGCAGATAAATGAAATCTGATAAAACACAGGATTTTACAAGGCTGCTAATGAAGGCACTCAGGAAGCAATGGAAGGAAGACATGCACTATACAGCGTTTCTTTCCCCACTTTCAAACATCTTGTGACAGGACTTCAAATTTTAGACCAAACAATTTGCAGATTAACTCCCTTCAAGCCTTGAGGATAAGAGAGAACAACATCTCATTTCCTCCTACTCTCACAAGTAAAACCCACAGCTCAGCTCCTGAGGGTAGAGGTCTACAGGAATACAAAGGAAACTAAATGAGCTCAGTCAATTGAGCTACTAAGACTTAGTTTGCCTAATAATTATGCGTGGTACAGTCAGTTCAGCAATGGGGTATTCTTTGAGACTGTCATTCAGAAAGACAGTCTTAAAACAACCAACCAACCCCACAAAACTCTTACTAATTCATTCATTCATGTGCCATAAAGGTGCCAGATCGGGACACCTATCCAATTTCAGTGACACTGGCTGACTGAGAAGCTCCTCCAATATTGCTCAGTTGGAAAAAGAAGATAAAAAGTCTTCAGAAAAAATATTTATCACTCAATAAATTGCTTATAAAAGCCCAAGAAAGCAATGAAGGGCACTTGGTTACCTGGAAGCATTCTAATCAAAGAATATTTGCTAAAGCTGGCTTGGGAGTTAGACAGCTATGTACTTCAAGAAAAGGTCCTAAAACAGTGAAGTATAAACAATGGTTTCCAATTATATAAAAATACTCTACAGCAACAGTGATTATTAAAATATTTTGAACATCTTTTTTGCTGATGAGAAGAGTATATAGAACATGAACAAAAAAGAACAAGACAAGACTAAGATGCACTGTATCTAATAAGTCATGAACTCTATGCTGCTCTGGCATATGCAACAAAATAACCCAATACTGTAGAGTATATAGAATATATGTGTATAAGTATATATATACAATAGTAAATTACAAATATTGCTATGTACTAGACACTATATGTGTGTAATTACATATATCTACATATATTGAGTGAATTTTCATTATTTTAAGATAAATTCAGTCCTGCTTTTTAAATTTGTAAAACTAAAGCAACTAGAGAAATCAAACATTATCCTCAACTACTTCAGTTTGTTGAAGATGTTAGGCTGACAAACCTTAATGAAATAAAATCTAGAGAATCTGAACTGAAATCAAAAAGTACTTACTGGAGCTAACTTCTGTTTATTAGCTGCTAAATCTACAAGATAAGTAAATACTACCAGAAAAAGCAGAACTATGTCAGTTATAACACTGTATTTATATACATATGCGCATAATATATAGTCTATACATAATAGAGTTTCAGAAAAGGTGCACAAATATAGTAGAGACAAAACATGGATAAGGGCACAATAAATAAGAAAAAGTCCTACTTTTTAAAGTTTCTAGTACTTTTTTTTTTTTAGATAATTTTTAGAGCTTCTAATAAAATTAAGTTAGGAAACCTTTAAAACATATCCAAGTGTGCCAATCTGAACGTATTTGTTCAACAGAAATGAAGTTGTAAGTAAAGTCTAAATTATCACTAAATCAACATTACCTACTAGTATTTCTGTCATATGTAACCGATTTTTTTCCTCCAATTAATCTCCTTCCTAGTGATCAGCCATTTCAGATTTGTTTTACTGATCCACTTTTATTTTCATTTATATATAATTGACTGCTGTTCTTTGTTGAACTAGAGAAGCAACTAATTATATACCATTTTGGAGCTGTAACTGTTTAAATGCTATTTTTCTCTGGAAAAATCCTGAAGGCTGAGTGTTATTGTAATCTGACATTTACTTGCAAACAAGCATGCACTCTAAAAGAGTATTTGAATTTTCTGTACATTTGCACTTGATTATATTCAAGTTTTAGCTTTCATCTATTAGTCTCTGCCTGATCAGACATTAGAAGACACAGCTGGTTATGGTTAAATAATTATTTAAAAAATAAACCTGATTTATACTGAATCTCTATAGAAGCTTATTGCTTTCATATTTTTATGTTATAAATTTACCCTTGATAAATACCAACTCACAGCTGGTTGTAAAACAGGATCATACAGTCAGAAAAATATTTATGCTTTATTAAAAATGTGGGGGGTGGGTGATGTTTTTATTTTAAACAACTATGTAATGATTCTGTGAAAGTGACTAGTCTTTTTAACAAATATTATTCTGAAAAAAATCCTCCATTTCTATAAAAATAATCCTGAGTGGAAAATTCATAAAGTTAACATTATTAATATACGGAAACATCTTCAAGAAATACCTGACATTCAAACATCATTTGTTTTGGCTACTGAGCAAACCCTATATTTTTGCTGATTCTTGATCGAAAGAAGTGACAAAACAAGAAAGTCTCTCTCCCATAGAAATCTACAAGACCAACCCACAGTAACTGATTCTGCCAACTGAGAAGTACCTGTCTTTTCTAATAAAATGCAGTTTCTATATTTAAAAGATATGCCACAAAATTATTCGAACCATTACTGTAACCTTTCTAGAACAGGCTTACCAACATAGCCTATTCTCCCTTCCAGATGCATCAACCATTACTTTGTTGCCAATGGCATGACAACTACAAAATCTCAGTGCACTTTAAAGAATTAATTCTTCAGTAATTTCTACTTTACTCATCATTTCAGCAACAATGCTAGAGATGACCTGGGGAAAAAAACATGGAAAAAAGTGATTGAAATGAATGAGGAATAGGAAAAAAACAATATTCTACAAAGCAAAAGTCTACAGTCTGAAAAGGAAAATATTAAAGAACACTAATACAATGCATTGAGACAAAACATTTTCAGAAAATAACTCGCAGGCCAGTTCCTCTCACAAATTCTGTTATGTTTCTTCTATCAGTTTCATAATATTCTTCTTAAGCACTGGAAAGGATCTCATTATTGAGACAAAAAAACCCCCAAACTATTACAAAACAAACAAAAAACCCCCTAGGTATCCATGTAGATACCTAAGGTACCAGCTAAGTATAGTCTGATTGCTGATACTCCTCTGAGTAATGTCGATGCCTAAGGTACTGCTCAACCACATAATGCCCTGAAAACAGGACAGAAACTCTCAGAGTGACACTCCATGCTAATCTGGAGAGTGGCAGGATCTTAATAAACTTCATTGTTATTTCTGAGCATCTTGCCATTCTATGCACTCCTCAACTGAGAGGAAGCTCCAGTTAATTTCAGCCAGCTTTCTCTTCTGTGACCATAGAAACCTAGGATGACTTCAAGACCGTGTGTCCCATAAATAAGGGTTTAATGTCATGAGCAGTCCACAAGTATTCCAAAAAGCTACTCAAGTCAAGGTCCCAAGAGCAGCAGTATAGCTATAATGTATGTTTCAGAGCAGATAACCAAGACTTCCATATTTCTTCATGCAGATAGGACTAATTAGAACAGGACTTGTAGAAAAAAACAGAAAAAGTCTCTCATTTCATCATGTCTCAAAGGAATAATTTAAGAATTCACGTGCATAAACATGAACTCATTATCAGAATTCATGCCTATGCAAATAAATTCTGATACTCTTTTTCAAGCTAACTAGGCCTTTGCAACACACACAAAGATAACAGTGTTAGCACTAACCACTGTAGGATTTTACACTGCATAGAGAGTACTGTCGATTTAGCTGGGTGTTTGCACAAGGGAAAAGTCAAGTGAAGAGAAAATGTTGATTATGTCTTATAATTATAGAGGGGAAAATTTATGATGATTAGGATATCCTGCCTCCTCCCTATCGCGTAACTCTGCCTGCCTAAACAAATAAAGTGTTGTCTGATTTACACGCCTTAACACTAATTAACTTTCTTTTCATGTTTCCTTTCAAACTCAAATAAGTGTTTTGGGACATGAAAAAAAAGCTCAGTTTTGCCTTGCTGTTTTAGAAATGCTAAGTGAAACAACTCTTTGTAAAGTCAGCTTTGACATTAGTAAAATGTTTCAAGGGTTTAAAAAGCTATAATAGCCAGACTGTTGTCAAGTGCTTTATATAAACTGTGCTGCAAGATCCACAAGAGACATCTTATCCAATAAATGCATAAGAAAACCAAAATGCATGTGTATGGGTGTGTGTGAGAAAGAGGGAGATATTTACAAAGAATGCAGTTCTTAAATTAAAAAAATATTTGAATTGATGTGAATTTGACCATATTTAATGTGCTTATGTCAGTCTAAACATTAATTGTCTGATTTAAGATAATATATTCCCATACTGGCTGGGTTGTGAGTCCATCCAGAGGAGGAAAAAAATTACTTTCAGATGAAACTTTGGAAATGAGTGTTGATAAAGAAGTTTCCTAGCATCATACTAATTGTGCTTCTGGCTTCATTTCCAAGTGCCTCAAAAGCCAGAAAATACACGGTGATTTTAAGAAGCAGTTTACAGAGCCAGATTACTTGCAACATGACGCTATGCTTCAAAAGTGTCTCAGAATTATTTATGGGTAACTATTGACAACGTAAGCCTGGGACTTGTGTCTACTGAAGTATGTCACACCTTTTTGGTAATGATGGGTTGCTAATCACTTCTTTGTAAAACAGCAGTTAGTTGCTCCCCAGCATGAGTAAGATACCACCCGTTCCTACATAACAGAGAAAGAAATTCCTCAGAAACGTAATGAAATTTCGAAAAAGACTTGTGTGCCTTATAGAAATAAGTAATTTTAAAAGGTTAAGTCAGAAGCAAGTATATTTAAACAATCTAACCCTGGCTAGACTTTACTGTTCTCTTAACAATGACTGCAGTGACTTGCTACGCAGGATGTCAGTGGGTAAAGAAGACATCAGGTTCAGCTCTCTCCACCAAATTTAGACTTTACAGAATCATGGTTTCCCAATTTTTGTTTGGATGTAAAAAAAAAATAAAAATAGAGGTATTTCCAGCATCTACTCAAGTGCAAGATATTAGCATATTTCACTACAAGGTGGATTAATATCTCATGATACTCGTTAAGAGTATCCTGATGTCCTGATAAAAATATCTTTCACCCAGTTCTTAGCCTGAACAAAAGATTATTTTGATAGACATTTCAAACAGAAGTTATGGTAGTTCTTAAACACAGCAGATAAAGACTGGTATCTTTGCAAGCCCCAGTTCCATTTCAGATTGTCAAAAAACACCCAGCTGTAATTGTTGTAATATTTTCACATTACATTATTTTTTTAATTCCAGTAAGAAACTCCAGATTGCCTACAAATTATTGTTTCAGGAACAGAGAAAGTTCCTGTGGGACCAATTCAGTAACATACTGGCTTTCTTTTTATACTTGGAGACAGCTTAAGTTGCTGTTCAGAGGTTTCTAAGTTTGATCCAGTTTGTGAAGTTGAAATTTCATATTAAAACCTTGTATTTGTCACCTAATGGAAACTGTACTTTCAACATTCCTGCCTTTTTTTCTCATATGTAAAACCAATTTTTCCTAGAAATCATTTCAGCTTCATCAGTACAAAATGAGAGAAGATTAATCCTTCATAGTTGCCTTTTATTATTTTTCAGAACCAGGCAACAGTGACTTTCTGGGTACAATGTAAGAATCAATTTTCTTACACTTTCCATGAAGTAGCTCTCATATTGTTGTATATTTTTTCTAAACTAACAAAAGAGCAATATAGTATAGTAGTAAAAAATATTTTACATGATGCTAATCAGTATTTGGTTTGCTATCTAACTGAGGAAGAGAGAACTAGGTGAATATCAAAACATAGCTACTGCTTCATAATCCGCAAGCACGGCTGATTACAGTCACCTTGTGCACACACCAAAACTGATTACTGGATTGAACATTTAAGGAATCAATTTCTGTACTACGGCCAAGTAGAAATAAGACTTAGTTGTTCCTGTGTTTTGATCTTTACTGGTATCCAAGTTGTCATTTAATCAGAACACTGCCAAAGCATTTAATACTGCCACTATAGCCTAACCAAAATCTTAGTGTGAATAAAATATTTAAACAGATTAAAATTAATTAATCATTGGAATTAAAGCTTCTTTCTAGTAGAGGAATGTAGTTGTTTAAGGCTTGGTGATGTGATTATCTTGATTGTCTTTCTGGCCTTTTTTCAACAATTTATTATCTCAGCTTCAGATGAAATAAATCTGAAGGGGAAAAGACATCCGCTTTAACTCAGTTTGTTTTGGCACAGCATTCAATAAAAGACTTTCATTTATGTACCATATGATTTGATCAAACAGGTTGCAATTACTGCACAAAATATGCCATCATTGTCACTCATTAAATCCAGGCAATAATTTTTTCATTTCATAAATCCACAGATTCTTTTCCTCCCTGGTGAATTTGCTTCCTAGTCATTCATTCATTAATGAAAATACAATCACCACAGAAATTACAGTTTCTGAAAACCTGTAATTATGCTTGTATTCAGCATTTTATTTTACAAAAAAACGTGAAGAGGATTTCAAACGAGACCAGTTTTAGAAGTTAAAAATAAAAATAGTTACAGAAAAAATGCATTTTACAGTTCTATAATAAAGTCAGCTAATAATTTAAAAAAATCTATTTCAAACA
Organism: Chaetura pelagica; assembly: GCF_000747805.2. Taxonomy (NCBI): domain Eukaryota; kingdom Metazoa; phylum Chordata; class Aves; order Apodiformes; family Apodidae; genus Chaetura; species Chaetura pelagica. The sequence goes on along the minus strand of NW_009952973.1, from coordinate 10,337,870 downwards.
TCAGTACAAAAAAATTAATATAGATATAATCTTGGAGATCTAGTCAAGTAAATGTTGTTGTAAGATCAAGGTGCTGAACATGGCTATGGATTGGATTTTATTTGGATTTTATTTGGAAAATTCACAAAAGCAAGTGTGAGTGGCATGGTTTTCTGAAACTTTACAAATGAAACATTTAGTTGTTGAAAGCCTAGCAATAAAGTAGCCAAGAAATATCTTATCAGTTACTGTTTGTTGATGGAAAATAAGAATCCAAGGAAAAGAATTCACAAGAGGAAATGGTCTAAAGAAATGGTCTCAAATTGCACCAGGGGAGGTTTAGATTAGATATTAGAAGAAACTTCTTCACTGAGAAGGTAATAAAACACTGGGATAGGCTGCCCAAAGGAGGTGGCTGAATCACCATTCTGGAAGTGTTTAAAAGTTGTACAGATGTGGTGCTTAGGGACATGGTTTAAGCACTGCACTTGGCAAAGTTAGGTTACTGGTTGGTAGAGTTAGGTTATAGTTGAACTCTGTAATCTTAAAGGTTTTTTCGAACCAGAACACTTCTGTGATTGTGTGACTGTTTTGCTTCTATTACTCTATCCAAACAACTATCTTTGACCACTTGCCCTCCTTGGGAAACAGATTCATAGCTAAGGATGCAAAGACTTCCATAGGTTCCCATCCTAAAGAAAAGTGTTTTCTAGATCTCAGAACAATCTTTACTGTTTATATCCGGACACATTATTCTGTCTACATCCCTACCAGTCTTAGCAAACATTACTATCAAGGTTAGCTAATTAATATAATACCAGTACACAGCAAAGCACTTTTCAACACTTGATATCAACAAGTTCTTGTTCAGAAAAAATAATTTTCTTCTAGACTCTGCATTAATTAGTGTTTTTCAAATATTTCACTAATTTTGAACAACAAACAGCAAACATATCTCTGTAGGTTTTACAGAGATGCCATTTTAGCCCACGTTCTGCTTGCTAGCAGCAAGAATTATCAGTAAAAACACTGTAAAGTAAGACCAAAATAACTGAAACTAGCGCACACAAGCTGAAACAAGAAGCCCTGTTTAGCCTGTATAACATTATTCAAATACATAAAAGCAACCACCATTAAGATGTCTTATAAAATCTGGACAATCCTAGGGTGATCAAATAAATTGTAATATCATTTTACAGAAGGGTGTAAAGAAGAGATTAGTCAACAAGACTTTATTTTCACAAAGGTGGTTTTTAGAAGTAAGAACAGCAAAACACTGTGCAAATTGTCCAGAGCTGCTGGAGTTCTGTGCCCAGCTGGATCTTAAATATTCATTAGGGAAGACAAACGTACTAGTGATACTAGCTTTGGGGTAAGAGAATAAACTAGACAAACAGTTGTCGTGCTTTGAAGGTCTACTTCCTATGCCATTCTGTAATTTCTGTTACAGAAAAAAATCTTAAAGAAGAAAGAAAAAAGTGCTTCTGATTCAGTTGCAAGAAGCAGAAAAACATACCGTGCACTGATCACCAAAGCAACAAATCAACTTTACTTCTGTAAAGGTTACTTGGGTTCACACCTGAATGTCCATTCTCAGATTCTATTTCTAGTTTTGTGTATCGTGTCCATTTGCACCATTTCTAACAAACTCCAATGAACAATCCAGTTTCCTGAGAGGAGCTCTGAGTCTTTGCCAACATTCAGATATGTCTTATGTTATCTTCTAGAAAATATTGCAATTAAAAAAAATAGTGTCAAATTATCTGTTCTCTATATAGACTTCTGCTGCTTATAGATGACCTTTTCTCCCCACAGTGGTAATCAACGATTTGAGAACTTACCCTTCTTCTATATCCATTTACTTCAATTAATTTAAATCAAACAAATTTTTACTGATTAAAATTTGAAATTCAAACAATATTTTATTTTACTTTTATTAATTGCTGACTGAACATTTTAACAGCATTAAAACTAATACAACACAAACCCCTATTATTTCAGAGATAATTTTCTGGAGGAAAGTTGCGTTTAACAGTGTCCATCAGCAACTGCATAAGAAAAAACATTATAGGGATGTGAAATTACTTCAGAATTTAATATTGAAAATCAAGACAACTCAAAGTAAAATCTTTGTTGAAAAGAAAACTAAATACATAAAGGAAAGAAATACACAGTGAGGCACTAAACTAACTTCTGGATCATAATCACACAGCTATTCTATTGCAGGATTATGGTATTCTTTTAGCTCAGTTTCTATTTTCTGTAGGTTTTTTCTTCTTTTTATTTTACTTTGTTCAAGTGAAAGATCCTAAGTGTCCCTACATTTAACAGAATATATTGCAAGCCAACTTTAAAAAGTCAAAACCAAACTGAAAACAGACTTTGAATTGTCTGCTAAACTATACCAAATAGTAGTGCTAATATATAAGTCCGTTCACAATTCAGAATAGTAATCAGAGGTATTCACAAACTAATTAACATGCCAGTGGCAGAACACAGAAAAACCTCAGAACTAGGAATGGAGTTGCTTACATCTCGTTTACTTTCTTGCAAAACTGAAATGAATCAACAGATATTTATAATTATTATCCCCTTTTTTAAGAAGCCCATGAACTAAGCATCTTAAGTATCAACAAGTCATTAAAATTAATATAACTTAAAATTGTATGTATGTTATAAAAGACTCTTCAAGTATTTTCAAAGGTTTATATAGGATTAGAAATTCAGATTCGAAATATCATTACATCATCTACAAGAGTAGGCTATTGTGTCGAGTCCTATTTGACGTGTAATTCAGTATCATGTTTCATAAGAAAATAGTAATGTAAACATATGTCAAATATTGAGATTAAGAAGTCTTACATCTCTGATTTTTTCCTTAAACTACTGTAGTTAAGTAAAAGTGGGTTTGGATGCACTGACTGGAGACTCAAGGTTTCATTCAAGGCTTATTATACTCAGTTGCAAAGTATTCTTGGATCAGCAATATAGATAAAGACTAGTTCCAAGATCCTCTTCCAAAATTTAAAACAAAGGCTTTAATTTTCTGTCACTATCCTTAGCCTTTATGACACCACAGATGGCTTGAAAGTATCGCTTACAAGATGAAACATGGAACATCTGTTGAAACCACTCCAGGGACATGAAAGAAAACAATTTCGTCAAGTTTTTTGTTTTTAATACAGAACAGGTTACTTAAAAAACCAAGGGATTTTCATAGGACCAAATTATACTTTTTTTTCCCATGTTCAATACATGTTTTTTCCATTAAATCTGTGTTTGGTATTGTAATTTGTCTTTAAACAGTGCTTACAGAGATAACATTAAAAGTTGCCATGTAACAAATGAGATTTCCTCTTATTGTGAAGAAGAAAACACTCCCTCTTAGTCACAGTTAGTGGAGAAGAGGGGGGAACACAGTTACAAGACTTTTTCTTTCTTTAGTTATGGTTGCCAAATTGGACCACAATCACATTCATCAAGTATTTCAAGCAAGTTCCTTTCTTAAATAGTTTCAAGAGTTTCATTTTTTTAGTATTGTTCAATTATGAGAAACAAATTAGCACTGAAACTTAATTGCAGCATTGAGCTGAAAGCTCTGCTTTAACAGAACACTGACTTGAAAAAATTAAGATGGCTTTTTTACTACAAAAATTAAAGTATACAATATTCTGACAATATGACATTAAGAAATACTCTTTTAAGACTATGTATAACCCTAAAAGTTCACCTAGAAAAGATACAATTCCAATAACACTATTTTTAGAAGTTCCAAACAGAAGCCCCCACCATTGCTTGTGTTACAAACATCAACACTGGAATGTTTCACCAGTTGAAGGCAATTTGCAACACAATATTGGTTTAACTCAAAAAAGCAATTTCAGCTTCTATGTTCTTTTCACCATTGAAGTCCAAATTTTTGTAAGGATAAAAGAACCGCCTAAAGCTCATACCACAGCTCATAGGGACAAACAACACTTGGGTAAAACCATCCACTTAAAAATACAGTATTTGACAGAATTATACTAACAAGATTTGGGGGGAAAAATTCCATGTTGTCTGTCTCTAATTCAAGCAAGAAATACTGATATCTCAGTTTTGACTATTCTCATTACCATACACAATCACCTGTGATTGTATAAGGAAAACATAGTGTCCAATACAAATGACCTCACATATCACTTCTTATTATTTCCTCACTTGTCTAAGCATTAAACTACTCACATTTATTTAAGGGGTAAACAACCTGTGCCACCTTCCTCTTAAGATGATTCACAAATACTGAATACTATTTTCTTTCAGCTTCTCTACCTGACTATGATAACTCACCTCAGAGCAATTGCTCCCAACCTGCTCTTAAACTGAAATTTTCAAACTCATCTTGGATTATGAGTAAAGACTTTTGTGCTAAAATGTTGTGGGAAATATGGTAATTTTAATCAATTGGACTCATAAAAGCAGAAGCTTCTCTAAGCTCTTATAACTCACATGCTTATCAGGTTTTACAATTTCATCATATCCCTTCATAAAACAATCTAGCAATATTTTTATGACATATTGCAGAAGGGAACCAACTTTTTTTTTATTGGTTGTTTTTAGTTAAACCAACTGTCTTTAAATTCCTGTGACCAATTCACTTTTTAGCTTTCATTTGAAAATTGTTCGTGCTACCTACTTTGGCCAGGAAGGGGATGAAATGCAGTACATGGGCTACGAAAAGATGCAAAAATCACTTGTCTGATGGCCCATCAGAGAAAGAAAACAGAATCTTCAGTGTCTTCTATTAGACTCTGAGATAAGTCAATACTTTCAAAGTTTCTCCATCCCTGATTGCTGCCAGGACTCCACTTTGAAGGGTCAGCTTTTACTTCTAGGGTACCACTAAGGAAAAGCCAAACCCAGGGTAAAGACAAGCATGGCTGTAAACCTTATGGAGGGCAAACTACTCTTGAAAGCAGCCATCTTTGGTCATATTGTGCCACCAGGACACCAGATATCAAACAAGAAAATGTCACTGAGAGTCATTTTTATATCTCCTCTTTACTGTCCTATAATTACTGTTGAAGCAACATTGGCAGCACAGAGCCAAGACATGAAAAAAAATAAGGCAGGAATATGCTGTTATGCCCATATAACTCCTGCCTAGCTATAAGCCTAACCTAAAGCCTCTTTGATTTGATTAAAATATATTTTTTTTTACTCCTCTGTAGGTCAAATTACTGGAATTATGGAACAAATGCCAATTCCTTGGAGAATTTTTTTAAAGTGAATAAAATACACTCATAGAAACAAACACATCAGAGTAGAAAAGCATCACAGCATTATTAAAATTATTATTAATAGGATTGCTAATATAGGGAAAGTTATTTGCAGATCTTTAAGTAACAGGCGACACTGATACCTCATTTCCACTGGTGGACAACTTTTGACTTTTCCCTACAGCTTCTCTAAGCTCTTATAACTCACATGCTTATCAGGTTTTACAATTTCATCATATCCCTTCATAAAACAATCTAGCAATATTTTTATGACATATTGCAGAAGGGAACCAACTTTTTTTTTATTGGTTGTTTTTAGTTAAACCAACTGTCTTTAAATTCCTGTGACCAATTCACTTTTTAGCTTTCATTTGAAAATTGTTCGTGCTACCTACTTTGGCCAGGAAGGGGATGAAATGCAGTACATGGGCTACGAAAAGATGCAAAAATCACTTGTCTGATGGCCCATCAGAGAAAGAAAACAGAATCTTCAGTGTCTTCTATTAGACTCTGAGATAAGTCAATACTTTCAAAGTTTCTCCATCCCTGATTGCTGCCAGGACTCCACTTTGAAGGGTCAGCTTTTACTTCTAGGGTACCACTAAGGAAAAGCCAAACCCAGGGTAAAGACAAGCATGGCTGTAAACCTTATGGAGGGCAAACTACTCTTGAAAGCAGCCATCTTTGGTCATATTGTGCCACCAGGACACCAGATATCAAACAAGAAAATGTCACTGAGAGTCATTTTTATATCTCCTCTTTACTGTCCTATAATTACTGTTGAAGCAACATTGGCAGCACAGAGCCAAGACATGAAAAAAAATAAGGCAGGAATATGCTGTTATGCCCATATAACTCCTGCCTAGCTATAAGCCTAACCTAAAGCCTCTTTGATTTGATTAAAATATATTTTTTTTTACTCCTCTGTAGGTCAAATTACTGGAATTATGGAACAAATGCCAATTCCTTGGAGAATTTTTTTAAAGTGAATAAAATACACTCATAGAAACAAACACATCAGAGTAGAAAAGCATCACAGCATTATTAAAATTATTATTAATAGGATTGCTAATATAGGGAAAGTTATTTGCAGATCTTTAAGTAACAGGCGACACTGATACCTCATTTCCACTGGTGGACAACTTTTGACTTTTCCCT
>NW_009952973.1:10302035-10331459 GCF_000747805.2 Chaetura pelagica | reverse complement strand
CTACATGCTTTCTCATTGCATCTCTCCTAACCCCTAACTTCTTGTAAATAGTTAAACTTGAACACATTCCAAACTAAAGATAATGTTTTGTGCTCTTATAGAATAGCCAGAATGCTGTTAATACCTTCAACAATCAGTCAAGTCAGACTACTACAATCTGTTCAAATGATTTCATAGCAAACTATTACAGCTAACCGAAATTGAACCCTTTCTAAGTGGCAGTGTCTACCACATTGGCCAAAAAATTATTACATGATATGCACTGAACCACATGAAACCACAAACTTTTTTGGAATATCCTTGGATACCAGAATGGCATAGTAAGTTTTCACTTAGTCAGCTACTTTGTAGTCAGCTTCTCATTTGGAGGTTGTTTTTTATCATGGTATGACAAAACCAAAACGATCCCTCAGGCTTTCCCAGCAATATCAGGAATAGTCTGACACCCTTATCATGGAATAGTTTTAATCAAATCAGACAACTGTAGGTGGATTTGCTTAGGTCTATGATAGATAACTAGTATTTGAATAACTTAGCATTTATCAAGAATACGGAGTGACTGAAGAGGGAAGTACGTGAAGACCGAAAATATCTGAAGCAAAATTTCCAATTCCCCCATAATTCTTGTCACCATCTGCACCTGAAAAGTCCATTTGACCTAACAAGTCCAGATGTTGAAGACAATGCACTGATTACAAAGCTCCAAAACATAATGAAAAATTCTTAGGTTTTGAGATGCAGATAAACTGCTTTTCCGCAAGCATAACAGTATAAGTCGCAGTGACATTTTCATGATAGTTCCGCTTTAGTTCGCTGCACAAGAACAAGACTGCAACTAACCTAAATTTGTCAGAGTTAAATCAGCTAAAAGAAATATTTTTATTGCAGAATGATAGTAAACTTTTGTGACTGAGACTCAATGATACCAAGGTGACACTTTAAAGGATTAAAAAAGTGGGTATTCTTATGAGTACAAATATACAGTACATTAGATGTCACGGTTTTCCACCTTTTGTAGTGTTTTCTCTGTTTATTTCACTTGCCAAAAATAGAGGCTTCAGAATCAAAACATCAATCTAATGGTTCTAATGTAATTCCCACTAGAGAAGCTGTAACTTCCAATCCACATACCGATGCTGCAAACAGGCTATAAATGCAACGTGCCTCTACTTGTATGACAAACCCCACAAAAACAACTTTTATAGCTGTTTACTTCAAACAGGTTTGAAAAATACATTCCACCACATTCAACAAGTACCATATTGTAGAGTTGGATCAATTCTAATAGTGTTAGAATTCTTTTTTTTTCTAATGAAATCAAGATAGCATATTAAGCTATTGCATGTGCTCCACCCAAAATGTAAACTACACTGAACACACAGTGTGTACATTTTTATGTGCCTTAGTTTTTCAGTCATCTATTATTTCTAACAACCAGAAAGAACCCCTTCAATCTTTCATCAATTGGATGTCCTGTTGTTTTCTTTGAATCAGATTCAAAAGACATCACTTGGCACATAACCCATGACAAGCACTGGCTAATCTGTCAAGGTGACAACACAAATGAAATTGAAACCCTACTGTCCTCACCATTGCACTCTGAAACCTGTGGGTCAGAACCAGATGATGCTCTATTACACTTTCTGTAGATTCAGTTAAATATGAGAGGCTGCTTCTGACTTAAAATAGATGAAAGGGATGGGTGGAAATCAAAGCTCATTTCTACACCTTGGGAAGAAACAATTTTCCTTTAATTAGATCACAAACTTTTATGGGTACACCATAATAAAGCTTTATAAGGTCAACCTTTTTATTACTTAATGCAACCCTTATTATACTGGAGTCTAGTAAGAAAAAAAAAAATACAAAGGGGATGTAAGGCATAAAATTACATATGACTGTCAGGGAAACATGCTCTGAAATTTGTGAAAATTATTTGCCTTATGTCACTTACAAATATGCTTCACGGTATAGATTTTTGCATGCTTGCAACTTCTAGTATAGCAAGATAGAGGAAAAAAGATTATAACTGGGGAAAATGCAGCTATTTTTCAATCTGGAAAGGAAGTCAAGATACAGGTAAGAAAACAATCCACATGGAAAGAAAAGAACAATACAATCAACAAAAAATAAGTCTACAAACAGAAACACAAGAAAAAATATGAGTAATTTTTCAGATTTTAATTATTATGTACTCCCTTAAGTATTACTTGAAGCAACGTAAGAGTGCTACTCCTACATTACTTATCTTTTTGACAGTTGAAAACTAAAAGGCAATTTTTTTCGAATTACATTCACCAACTTTGCCTGCTAAACTGCAAAAATCCCTCTGTTCCAAAATGTGCCCTAATCTGAAAAAAATCAGCAAGATGATAGAGAATTTCTTGTAACATACAAAAGTCCATTTTACTATAAATCTGATAATATTTTAATACCCATTTATATCTCAACGTTGAATACATTCAGATACTTTTGTCTCTGAACAAAAAATGTGAGCAATGTAGAAATAACTGATTTTTTTCTTTACCAAATACCATTATGTTGGGTCTTCTAGCACTTTAGAGGTTCTATATCTGCAATGCATATATGTATATATATATGCACACTTATTTAACATATGAATGCCCTTGTTCTATTAGTACCTCAATGCTGCAAATCTGACAAATCTGAAGATTATTCTAAAACAAACTATTGTGAGATTTTCTAATTCCTTGAGCTAAACCATAGCAAAGTGCACCTTTCCTTCTTTTAGTATACAAAAATCTACCACATCAATGTTTTTTTTGAGTATACTTCATTTCTATTCAGAAATATATTTCCCTGTCCTCTTCATTTGACTTTGTTAAATACATTTTCTTTACAATAATTAGCAACAGACAAAACAGAAGCAAGCAAACTGAAGCAGCATATTGCTATACTTATTCAGTTTGTATCCTTATCCTTAACATTTTCTGATTTTTACCAAACTACAGAACCCTCTTTCAATTACAGCTGTAGATGACAGCAGACAATTTTAAAAGTGTATATATATATATTTTTAGTAGGTACCATGTAGCTCTTTAATCTTTAGAAGAATGTTCTAAGTTTTTAAAAGAAAATAATTTTGTCCTTCCAGTCACTGAAAAGGAAAGGCATTTGATAGCTCATTCTCTATATGATTCAGGTGTCTGATCCCAGCTGAACAGAGTGGGTCTGCAGACCAGTTTGCACAATGAATAACCTGACGTGTAACAGCTAAATTAATCATCTAATGATGTGAAAGGCCTGAGTGAAGTTTTGTCTGATGCACATTTGTCACAGGTGAAATAATTCCATTGATGAAATAATTAAATTTTTTTTCATAAGCAGTAGAAGTTTGATTGAGACAGAATAAGTGTATCACCTCTGTCTCTGGTTTCGGTACATTTTCACTGCAACAGATATCTTTTGTTTTCATTTTCCAAGTTTACTTTTTCTAAGAATCCCTGTAAGTTACAGGAATATAGCCCAACTCTGGATTTAGGTTTCTGGTCTGTTTGTTTTTCATGCCTCTCATTCTCACAGATCTATTTGCCATCTAAATTGCCCAGCAGTCTTTACTGAATGTAATCTTATTTTCCAATTCAGGAGTTGACACTACTAGTTCAGTAGTAGCAGGAGTAGCTACATTAGTAGCAACTATGAACATTAATAGTTGACACTCTTCATTCTGTACTTTGCCATATTTCATTTCAATACATTTAGTGATATGTATATCACAGCTTAGAAGGTCCTGCTCTAATCTGAATTCTTTGGAGGTTCCCCCAAAGCCACTACCTTTGCTTACCTCTACAATGGTCTTTTTTCTTATTAAATTACATTCTGCTCTAAGCGCTGCAGCAGAGAGATCAGGAACAAAGAATTGATTTGGAAGAGTATTTCAAATACCTCTCTTTTAAGATTACATCATTTTAAAATTTGAAAGTATTTTACTGACTTAATATAATGCAAAAGCACAGGCACTATGACTAGCTTCTGTGTTTGTTTTACACTAAAACCAAACCAACTGACTCGTAAAATTGATCTTGGCTTACATATATGTATATCAACTAATGAAGAAATAGAATATACCAAATGTATATTTCAGTTGGCAAATAATTATTTTCACCTAAACATAGTGAAGTTTCTGAGGACGTCCAAGTTTGTTCAAAAGCTTTCATTGTTTTTGCAGCTGACACTACTTCTCTCTACCCATACAAAGAAATTTCCCATAAAAAGGGATTTCAGATTTGGCACAAGAAAAGAAGGTCTACATTAGTTTGTACACCTTTGCTCCTTCTGCCTCTGCACAGAGTTCATAAATCTATAACTTTTAAGCTAAAATGTAATGTCAAAATTACAGCAGCCTAACAAAAATGATATGCAAAAACTTTTAATTGACATTAACTGCTACAGTGCTTTGACCCCAGCCAGCAACTAAACCTCCCACAAAGTGGCTCGCATACTCCTGACTGGTGAGATGGGGGAGATAGGGGCAAAAATGAGAAAAACTGTGGGTCAAGAGAAAGACAGTTTAAGAAGTGAAGAAAACCCAAACCAAACAAAAAATCAAGTGATGCAAGGCAGTCACTCACCACCTCCCACCAGCAGACTGATGCCCAGCCAATCCCCCAGAGCAAAGGCTACCTTGGAAAAATTCTCTGGTGCCAGTTTTATTGCTGAGAATGATGTTATATGGTATGGAATGTCTCTTTGGTCAGTTCAGGTCAGCTGTCCCAGCACTGTTACCTCCTAACCTCTTGCCCACCCCCAACCTACTCCCTGGGGGAACAATGTGAAAAAGAGGAAAGGCCTCGACACCCTGCAAGTGATAAGCTAGAGCAAAAATATTAGTGTTATCAACACTATTTTCATAACAAATCTAAAACATAGCACCATGTCGGCTGCTATGAAGAAAATTAATTCCAACTTATGAGACCCAGTATGGGTACTAAGAATGAGCAAAAGACATGTTTAATCACAAGAAATATCAAAGTATTAATTTAGAAAATAGATGGTATTTTTGTCCTACTATTATTCAAAGTTACAAGTCTCTTAAAAAATATTTCACTATTGATATTCCTACAAGAGCAAGGCTCTGCATGCAGCCATTTAAGAAATATAGCCCTTCTAAAGTGAACACATTTAGTAGGCTTACCTCAGGCCTTTTCTACAGGCTAGGCTGGGAACTATCATTTGGGTTTTGTTAGTAGGAAAATCAGTTAAAATGGCAGTTACAGCTGGGATGCAAACAAACCAAGTGCCAACATAAAGCTACTCTAGTGGTTTGTTTAATCTAAATCATAGAATTAGTTCACCTTGTTTCAAAGGACATTTGTATACTTCATCAAAGGAAGTGCTTATAATGTACAATCATTTTTATTTTAACTTTTAATGCCTATAAAAAGTAAATGACTGGCAACAGGAAAGAGGACACAATACAAGCCTCCTGTCCCACCAGTGACCTCTAACATGGGTTACAGCTACTGCCTTCTACAGATGTCAGAGACAGTCTATTATTCATGCTCCTTCATTCCAAAGCAGTGCACAAATACAGAATGAACGGGTAAAATGTGAGGAGCAGTACTACAAGCACTGAGGTCTGTAAACCCCAGACACAGCTAAAATTAGCTACAATCCCATTCTATTAAGATCTTGACTATTCTTCAATTTAAACAAAGTTGGGGCAAGAACCTTGTCTTTGTCAAAGCAAGCAAACCATAACTGCATCACATCAATAAAATTTAAAGCAAGGTTTTCTTGAATTTGGAATTTGTCCATATAACTCACATTTTCTCAGTAAAAAAAAATAATCTTGAAAGTTAGCTGATTTTGGTTACTTATGTCCTTGACATTACAAGCAACCACTTCTGATCAGCAACGGCTCCGGTTTTTTTCTGTTTCCTATATATACCAGAGAACATGTGTAAACACAGCTGGTTCCTGACAGAAAAACTGAGCAGGTTACACATCAAATTGGGAAGGTAGGCACCATCCAGAAGGACACAGTAACCTAGCCAAAGTTAATGAAAAGGATTCATGTACATGCACCACTGAACACATCAGTGCTGTCATAACAACAGTGGTTATGCAGAAATCTCAAATCTGTAACACCTAGACAAACACTGCAACTATATGGGGGTTTTGCTTTTTTTTTCTTAGAGTTAAAAACTTTTAGAAAACAAATTTATATCAGCCTTAAAAATTCTTAGTCGTGAATACAGAACTGTGTAATATCTAGATGCTGATGCTCTTCCTCTAAGGAGATCTGCAGGTTTTCTCCATGAAAAGGTATTTAATTAGAGACATTTGATAAATCTAAAGATGTTGATTAAAGCTAAACTGAAAGGTGGTACAACATAATGCAAGCCTCAAAAAAATGAGAACTCCTTAAGTGGTCAGTTGGTTGACCTGAAGATAAAAATGATCTTGAAATTAAAATTGTTGGCATTCCAACCAATCTAACCAATTTGTAACAATTAAAATACTGAACTGAAGCTGCAAACAGGCCTCCTTTCCCAGATCAATACAAAAGGTGCTTAAGCTTTTTATGCCCTTAAGCTATTGCAGCTAGAACCTCACACATAATTCAGATACCAAAAATACTGTTATATAAGTCTTTCTGCTAAAGGGCCTCAGCTTGCCACCTATCATACAGTGCAACCCACAGGAAATGGGACTGAGACTCTACTGAGGTCAGCAGCTGGACCCCAGTGAGCTGAAACAAAACCAGAATTCCACCATTTCATCCTTCTTTTTGTTGTTGTTTTGTTTTCTTCCTGAAGCCAGGCATGAGAATGTTATTCCATTCATTGCTTTTCTGTAGTTTTTTCACACCATTAGCAAGAAGAAAATAAAGAAGAGGATTCTAAGTTATTCGAGTATTTCCTGTAAAATTTTTACGTGCCCATTTTAGGACATTAGATAAACCATTCTTGTTTAGGACTAGAAGCCTGAACTTGCTTGAAGCATACAAATGGGCACATTTTCACAGGAGTGCATTGCAATAGGCAATAAATAAGAGAATACTTGTAGTGTAAGAACATAGCTGAAATATAGTAATAATTCAAGCATTCTATGCTAAACTACTAACCAAAACAGTAGTTTAGTTACTGTTAATTAGGGACACACATGGGCATACTGCATAACCAATTCATTTTCTTTTCAAAGTGGACAGTTTATTACACTTGGACAGGAAAATCTGAATCTCAACAGTTCTTACAGCAGACTTTTATGGAGCCATCAGAACAACAAATCAACTTACTAAAAGGTACTGTGGCAGCGGAATGTAAGTTTGGTTCATCTTTAGCCAGAGGGGCCAAACCTCTTCTCCCTCTCTATTCTCCTCTTGCTGGAAGGGAAGAAGTTACTATCTCAGCCTCCTATTCCTTTATATTTGCTTTATTCAAGTATTCTTTCATCTGGATTTACTTAATGATCACTTAAACACTCTTAAACAGCTCAGTCATTCCTATGGAAGGACTAATATTTTTCATTTCTCTGCATAGGTATCTTCAGTGTCCATCATGTTAGTAATGTCACGTTTGTATTGTAGTTTTGATTTTTAGAGAAAAATGTCATCCAACAGGTAAATAACAAACAAACTAACAAGACACACACACAAATCCCAACACCAAAAAACCCCAAAACCCAACATATTCTGAACAAATATCTTTGGTAAAGGATTTTAGAATATTGTAACTTAACTGATGTGGCAGGCTTCTGTTTTATGCTTCCACTGGATTTTCTAACCCAGTACTGGTCTTTGTCTTACCACTTTCCCACTTTCAGAAGGCAGACACTTGCACCTATTGCCATGCCATTCAGACTTTTAATTATACAGATGATATCTTCCTGTAGTTATCAGGGTCAATACAGATCAGCAAGTTACACAAATGAACGGTCTTAGTGCTAATTCTTTGAAATATATCAGGTACATAAATCATTCCTCAACAGAAGAGCATTTTCAGAAAGAGGTGATTATCAGACAGAAATAACAGCTATGAAGCACAATTTTCACTTAATAATTGTTGTTCTGCCCCCAGCATGTCTTGGCTGGCATCTATGTGAAATGGAAAATACCCTTTAACACCAGGATATAGCAGTGCAACACAGTAATACAAAACACAGTTGCTACAAACACATCGGGTGCCAAAAAGTGAAAAGACTTTAAACACTTGCTGTGAAAAAACACAGTGGGATTATTTTTAAAATGGGGAAATACACTGTTCTGTTTTTCTATAGAAACGCTGTTGCAATTTTGCTTAGTTTTTCACTTTTTTTTTTTTTTTTTCCTATGGCACTGTTGGTCTAGTAACTCTGCAGCACCTTTCCCATTCCCCTGAATAAACAGAATTTTTAAAGGGTTTTGTGCAAAAAAAGAGAAGGGGAAAAAAACCACAGACATCTTTACTCCAAAAAAGGTGAGAAACAGTCTATGCTAGCTGATATGCAGCTGCAACAATTTTGCATTGTGTGTCACTCCCAGCAGTGACTTACTAAGGCTAGAATTGTTGCAAGCAACTATTCAAGACTGTGCTGTTTTCCACTTACTTCAAATGTAGCCCTAAACATTAAAAGAGCACACAGTCTACACCAGTGTTTATTCATACACTTTTTACAACATGCCATAATAAAAGTGTTCTGTTGTGGTTTCCAGAGTCATAACATTTTCTGTTAAACTTGCAAAAGGAGACAAATTCAGATTGTAGCCTAAAGAACCAGAACAACTACTTACTGTTGATTTATGTGACTTCTCTATCCAGATTTTTGAGACAAAAGGGCACCGGCTGAGACCAAAGGATGATCTGGACAAAGACTCTCTTTTTCATAATGAACAAAATTACTGGGAAGCATAATTAAATAAAGCAAGCATATAGTAATACTTCCCCTGAATACTCTCCTATTCCCCAGCTAGCTTGTAATTTAGTGTTTTCCTGTACCAGAGGTGTCATCTTTGCCTTGGACGGTTTTTTTCTTGAGAGAACTTAGTGCCTAGCCTTTGGCCTATATACATTTTAATAACTTAAAAAATGTTGCAGATAGCTCAAAAGGTGGGGCATACTAGTTGTAATTTCCTACTATTTATTTTTTGAGTTTTTCCTAAACCTTGATGCAGACACAATACAAGAATTACTGGGCTTAGATTTCATGTTACTTGTTATGACAAGTAAAATGCTTTGTTATTACAAAAATATATTTTAATAAATAACATTTATAGTATAGCATTTGCACATAAATTTGTCATCTGAAAAAAAATAAATTACTGGAATTAAGATGTCTGTTTTATTTCAGTACCGTCAACTCTTACTCATCAAGCTACCTTTTCCAAGATTTATTACATGTCTTACTTTAATGCCCTGCAAAACTTTTGTTGGATTAAATCCCTATGCTTTGAGGTAAAGTAATAATCCAAATAATTCAGCAGTAAAATGCACATATGCACACACACACACTGGAGTTTTTTATACAGGGCACAATACACTATAAACATTTTAAATTTTTTTTTCTGTATTGCCTGTTTTCTAAAATTATTGACTGGCATATACAACTTAAAAATCTATTCAGTGCATGGAAAACATAATTAATAAGTGCAAAGCATATTAATTTGAAGTGTGCCATATTGCACAAGTGAAAGAGACTGTGTGAGCTGAAATCTGTAGGCTTGTGAATAGGGCTTTTATCAGTCACTTCTGTGGATGAAAAAGCAATCCCTCTTGAATGCTGTCCCCTTTCAAACCCCTCTCCCTCCCCAGCAGAGTTACAACAAGACCCCATTCCACCACTTCCAGCAATGGAAGAGCTTTTGAAGATAGAACTATTGGCGTCATCAAACCAGAACTCACAGCGAGGCTCTGGAAAAAAAACATTCTTATTCTGTAAACTGAAAGTCTATTTCTAAGAACAAAGCACACCCATCGTGAGTAGGAGAAAGAAAGGGGTCGCTTTCACAATCAAAACTCTTGAAAAAACACAGCTGCACCTGCAAGCTTTCTTTCCTGCAGCACAAGCTTTGCCCTGTCCTTTCTGAAGGACTGCCTGGAAGCCAAAGGTGCAAAAATTAACTGAAACCTTGAGCATGAGGAAGTGAAATGCAATTAAATGCTGCCATTACTCTAAGTACAATTATTTTGCTGAGGGTTTTTTGGTGGGGTCTTTTTTTGGTTTTCTTGTTGTTCTTATGTTGCTGGGTTTGGGGTTGCTTTGTTTTTCTGTTGGGATTTGTTTGGGGTTTTGTTGGGTTATTTTAGGGACAAAACCAGAGATTTGTGCGTATTGTTGCTATCCCAACTTTTGGTTCCTGTCAGGCAAAAAACACATAGGCCATCTACAAAACACATAGGCAACAGAAAATTATCCAGATTAATGTCAGTTGTTTAGAAATTATTATAGTGAAGGTATTCTTACAGGAGAGTAAGAAGAGGCTGAGTACAACATAAACTATGCTTATGCTATTGTCATGCCTCCTCCAGCACATGGGTAGACCCTGAACTTTGCCTGAAAGTTTCTAGGCAAACCATTTCAGGTTGGTTTAGATTACTATGGTCTCTGCAGCCACAAAGGAGTAATGATTTAAAGCACTCAAAACTCTGCCTAGAGAAGGGAAGAACTTTTAAAAGTCAAGATAAAACTAAGAAAAAAAATCAAAACAAATTGTCAGCGTCCATGTAAAAGTATCTAGGGCTCCATGTACAAGAAGCAGGTCAATTCAGAAAATACTTAATATATTCATAAACAATTCCTGGCAACTCTAAGCTATAATGAAATATCATTCTTCCCTGGCAGAATCCTTAAGTAAAGAAATAATTTGTGCAAGTCTGAACACTCCTACATAAGCAAAGTTTAACCAGTAAGAGTCATGTGTTCTAGATCAATGTGTATAAACACAGCTGACAGGATGCATTTGAAGTCCGGGTAGCACTAAGTTTATACCTGCACTTTGAGGCTGGTTAATACTCTTGCTGCAGCTGCTTTGTAGGATTCTGCATTTCAAAGGCAGACAGAATTTTAAGAAAATGTTAGGCTCACTTGTCCTCCCCATGGGTGGTCCTCTTCCTCCTCAGGCTGACACACAGAGCTAACATTCAGTAGACTGTGTGATTTCATTCTCCCTCCTCTCCCCCTTCCTGGACTTTTCCCTTTTTTTTCCCTTCTTTTCCCTCCATTCTCTCCTGCCCCCAAATCAGCTGTATCCGGCTATAAACATTAATTCTTACAAACAGTGTACATTGGGTTGTAAGCTCTCTGTGTTCCTACTGGCTGCTATTCCAAATGCTAGCCAAATAGCTTAACTTAAGAATTACAACATCTGCATTTGTATACTGAACGACTTAATAAAAAGATAAAGCAGGAGGCCAAATTCTGATCTCACTTGTGTCACTGAATAATTTCACTGATGCTAAAAAGAGTTGCTACAGACTTTCCTCCAGGATTACTGAGAGCAGGATTTGACCATTTGCTTTAAATATGTGCTGATATTTTCTTCAAACAGATCATGAGAAAAGGAAAATAATTGACGCTGGCATTCTAAATATTTGCTCCCTGTCAATGCTCAGAGAGAGAATTCTATCTATAGTGTGCCTTAATTTCTATGAAAAACCTGCATTTTATTGTTTCTCCATCCTCAAATCTACATCTTTAATAGATGGGAAATTGCATGAATATCTCCCTACACTGGCCTTTTCAATTTACAAGAATAGTATTTACAATTCAAAAGAATAGCAGGAAATGTCTAATAGACTTAGAACTTGGTCTCTAGGAAACAAGAAATACCATGCTAATCACTGAAGGCTGCACCTTAACTATATTAAAAGTGTTGAAGCAAGCATGAGAAAGACTTTAGTTTTCTGTGGGCAGTAGTATTCTGAACAGACAAAATACAGATATTAAAGATAGGTTTGATATCTTTAACCCTATCCATTGTAAACACATGAGCAAATCGTATTCTTCTGTTGTAGACTTAAAAAAAAAAATAAATCAGTAAGCTTAATTTGCACAAAAATTTTGAAAATTGTCTTGGGCATGTTGAATATGTTTATGATCCGTTGTTTGTTTGGGTTTGTTTGGTTTTTTTTAAGAAAAAAAGTTTTCCACATCAAATATGTGTCTTATGAGTAAAATACAAAAAAGTTTAAATTCAACTCTTCAAGTCCGAGTAAAATTACCTTTATGTGTTATACATATTCAGACAAATTGTACTCCAATGTTGCATTTTTTTTTTAAAAAAAGCAGTAATCTTGATTTGTAGCATGAAGATTCTGAAAATTATTTTACAAATACTAAAACTGCTTAAGATCTTTTTTAAAAAGGTTTTCACATAAAATATATAGTTTATCAGTAAAAATAGCAAAGAACATTAAACTTCAGCCACAAAAATCCAAGTAAAAACTAGAGGCAGATCAGATGCTGTCATTTTCATGCACTTTTACCGATATTAACGTGTTTACCAGCTTAATCCCAGAAAAGTATCTCTGCAGTCTAGTTTTCATCTGCTTGCCCTTAATGGCACATACATAACAGTATTAGACTTCCACAGACATAATGGATTAGTATGAACAGAAAATATACTCCTCCGTCTTAAAGACAAACAAAAACATTTTTCATGTCCTTGCTGTGGCAAACAATTTTTTTAAAAAAAAATTAGTTAACTAGACAAAAAAATTCACTACTGAACACATGCATAGAGAAGACCCACCCATCAACACTAGCCCACTATCATTACAGGTTCAGGCTACTTTATCAGCAACTTTCCAGCAAAAATTATGCACATAATTGGAAAATAATGCTTAATTACACAGATAATATGTTGTAAAAGGAAAACGTGAATGCTAAAAATAACAAAAGGACAACTACAATCATCATCATGTAGTTTTAAAATTTTCCAGAAAAAAAATGCGAAAGCACGGACAATACGTTTGATTCTCCTATTCAGACACTGATAACACAGGTATCATCAGTGTATTAGACGATCCTACAGACTAAAACTACATCTTCCACTCTGCACAGACTCACAGCTTGTATGAAGCAAAATATGTGGAAGAAGAGTACTTCAGAGTATTTTCACAAGAATCTGCTGATGTTTATATGTTTTCATACTCTCTTTAAGTCTCTAAAAGTGAAACACTGACCATATTGTTTCTTGCATCAGTCTCTGGCTGACACTACAGCAGTTTCAAGCTTCTTCATAGTTCTCTTTTAAAATACACTAGGTATGCAGAGGGAAAAAGTTGATGGAATTGCCAGTCTCAAGCAACAGCCCCTATGTAAGGATGGCAGTTCAGCCCTTTAGCAGACATCTCGCCTTGCAATTGCAAGTCACTGTTAAGGCCTGCAGCATTTCTATCAGCTTGACCTCTTCATTTCCAACACATGTGAAAAAGATGTAAAAAAATGTTGTGGGTTAAATTTTTGTCTGGCTTTGGCATTGCTGTATCAGCCTCCTTCCTTCATGGTGAGTCACTACTACTCACCAGCAGAATTTATCATAGCAGTAAAGAGGGAAAGGACTTCTAATAAGTACATTGAGGACAGATATGGGCTACAAAACAGCCAAGTAAGTGGGAGAATAGCTCTCACATACAGTTTCCACCACAAGTCCTCCCCTATCTTTTCAGAGGTGTCAAAGTGGCAGATGCTATATGGAAAGAAATTAAGACTGTGGCATAGACATATATAGTCACTAACAAAATTGCTAAATCCAACTAACAATTAAAACTCACAACAAGTACACCAACACATGCAGGAAACTGAAATATCTTGGAATAACTACAATTTTTACTTCAGGCACAAGAACAAAGCAATCTGTATCCATCAGAATTAACATCTTAAAGATGTAGAATATTGAAGACCAAACTAAAGACAGGTCTAAAGAGCATTGTGCATGTATCTACTACTACTTTTTAATTTTAGCTTAAACATCAAGTTTCAGCTTTTGTTTCAAGAAAATCAGCCCAAATACAAACAAGCTTGAGATACACCATTTTGTAATAGGACCACTCCTGAATCTGAGATCAGGTACTATCAACTGAGCCACAAGCCCTATTTAATAGTTCACAGCATGATGTCAAACAGCATCTTTGGTGTGGACAGGTAATGTACTTACAACTGGGCAACATCTTGCAGCTTGAAGACCTTTTAAAAGAAGACATTTGTGAAGAATCACTGCTTTAAATAAGCCAAGGAGGCATAGATGTGGACAAGGAGTGCCAACAAAGCCGTGTGGAGCCTCCTTGAAAGTGGCAGAACACAGCAAGTGGAGCAAACCCCCGCCGGGGCCCCGAGCACCCTGCTCTGGGGGCTGAGGCAGGGAAGGCTGGGCAGCAGGGCCGAGGGGAAGCTGCGGCAGGGCCTGCACGGGCCTGCACAACCCTGGCGCTGCCTCTCACGCTGCTTCACCACCAGGGCCCTGATCCTGACCCCCACCCACGGGCCGACATTCATTCCTGGCCTCTCCTGGCCCGGGGGACGTGCCCAGGGCTGAGCCTACCTCCCATCGCCTTGCACCTGGCTGAGGCGGGGGGGTGTCCGTGGCTGGGGAGGCCCTGCACTGCAGCAGGGCACACTGAGCTACCTCACCTAATGTAAGTACAGCCCTGCTCTGAGAGGAGGCTTGGGCCTCCCAAGGTCTCCTTCTCCCTGACCTACTTAGGGATCCCATGACGTAAAGGCAGTCTACTTTATTATTGCACCAATATCAACCTTCTAAGGTGGAGGAATTACAGGATCATTTAGGATGGAGGGGACGTCTTGAGGTCATCTAGTCCAGCCCCAAGAAACTTCATTTTCTGGTAGCTCTGACAGTGTGGTTATTATTTACATACATTTTACCAACTATAGAAAGCTTAAAAAAACCCATCAAAGTATCTCAACAACAAACTTTTAATCACCATTCTTGCAAGTACATTTTAAAAGCAAAGTCAGTGTATTTCTGGTCTTACTAAGTGTATTTAAGAAAAGTCTCTTCACAGCTACAGTACATAACTAAAAACTCCTAATTCCACTGTAAGATACATACTCTTTGAGGCCTTATTAGTAAATGAGATTCAAATTTGCTCTTAGAAGGTTAGTCCTGATTAATACACATTACAGTAATTATGTAAACTATTTATATGTTACAGTAATTATAAAACCAATTATTTCTTAAATAAAACTATAAATCTTGAGCTGTTTTAATTTCTAGCTGACACACAAAAAAAAAAGAGGAAACAGAATCAGGCACCAATTCTTCCCTTCAAAATACAATGCATTACAGCATTACTAGATTTTGTAAAATTTTGCTAGCTATGAAATATCACATGCACTCTGGAAAGAAATTAACTGAAATAAACCTTTTAAATAATGGCATTTACCATTTTAAATCTTGGTAGGAAATAATAGTTAACCCATGACCTTGGGATTATTCCATTACAAAGACAAAGGACTAAGCAATTACTTTCAACAAAAATCTGATATTTCTGAGTTTTTAATCTTGTTTATCCTTTGCAATGAGAGTTTGAAGTTAGTAAAACTTAAGTAAACCACACTGTATTTATTTATAAATGGCAGTAACACGCAACACTACTATTTTGTTCTTATACATCATTTTTTACCAAGGGACCGCAAAATACTTTAAAAAAGGAAGGAAATGTCATTAACCCATTTTGCAGGTAGATAAATTTCAGAGATTTCAGGTTTTCTCTGCCTATTTCACATCCTCCTATGCAAGAAGAAACAATGGATACTATATTTAGTTGCAGCTTCCAAACTGTGGTCTGTGAGAATTCAGTAAGTCATAGAACCATATTCAAGAGTGCTTTTAGGGTACCCTTTAAAGAGTACGTACTGATCTAGAAGTTCTGAAATTTGATAACTGTTAATTTGGCCCAAAAAATTTTGCAAGCCACTGACTGTTTATACATGCTCCTATATGCTGTAAAGTGCCCAGAAACAAAAAAATGAGTTCCCCAATTCTAATACTCTAGTATTTTAGGCCTACACGTTAATAATTATTAACCACTTTATACTGAACTTTAGCTGAAATTTTTCTGTCTTGAAAAATATTCCCTATCTCTAAAAGTGTTTACAGATTCAAAACAAAAACCAAAGTAATTATAATTCATATAAGTATTCCAATGTAATTGAATACTTTGGTTTTATCGTAACCAAAATTCTGGTTTAAAAAGTAGTTTTGAAGTTAAAAATCAGCACTTTGCATCTGAAATTTTCAAGGAAAATACTATAATTTTAATTATTTTTTTTCACTGTATGATAAATTGTCATTTATTTGGGACAAAGAAATAAATTTGATGAATCTGTATTTTTGCATTGGGTGAGGTGAAGATAAATTGTATTAGTAAACATGTTTAGGACTCCCTAGTACAATAATGCTGAGTATCTCTTTTTTTTTTTTTTTTTATGATGGACTCTTATTCCATCATAAAAAGTTTAGCATGTTTGTTACCTGTCTCAGGCTATATGAAGGTCTGCAGTAATTTCAGCAACAAGAATAACTATGTATGCAAACACAAATTTCATTAATGTTGCCAACCTATCTTAGAAATCTTGGTAAAGGAGAAAAAAAAGAAAAAAAAAGGAAAAAAAAGAAAAAGTATCTTGAATTAATGGTCTTCTTTTTTCCTCACATTAATCTGTTAATTTGTCATGCTAAATAGCAACAGTAGTAAACTGTATCAACTTCAAATTCTGAACAATTCTTTCTTTAATAATCAGAGCAAGCGACCAATAGTTATGCCATGTTTGCATAACAAGTTTCATATCTAAGAGCTCGGTGCTGTGTCAAGGGAAATCTTTGTACACCCAAACATTGCTTAAATCCTTCCTGACAATAGTTGAGCAGGTTCCCACCAAAAGATGGAGGTCACTGCAGGAAACAAAGTGAAATTAAATGTTTCCACATTAAGTTTTGCAAGAGTGTAGATTGCCATACAGATAGTTTCCACAACTATTTCAAAAGCCTGTAAAACACATCTTTCCTGGGAAAGTAACAGAGTAAGTATCCTTCCTGGACTCCACAGTCACCTCCTCTGTGGACAACTTAGTACACTGAAGCACTGAAATTATTCACCTGTATCAAGCCACCAAAATCCACAGAGATGGAAATCTGTCTCCTGTGTGCTTGGTTCCCTCAGGTTATTAGCAGAGAGGGAAACTATGGCCCACAGATGTAGCTTTGGAGAGCCCAATGCTGGCTGTTGTGCTGCAAATGCCTCTGGACATCAGCAGCTTTTTATACCACATATTAAAGAAGGAAAAGTTCTTAGATTTACAAACAGCTTTCAGTTCCCTGTGAAGTTGCCATAATTTAGTTGTAAATTTTCTTGCTGGGAGACTGTGGATGTTCCTAGACACCATACCCACACCCTTGCTCATGCAACTGTGGCCAGGTCTGCCCTGCTGGGCTTGTAGGGGAGGTAAGAGAGTAGAAACAAAGTCAGGAGTTAAAAAGAGCTTAGTACTGCTTCTGCAAGCCCTCAGACCGTCAATCTAGGTCTAAAGGTTCCTGGCAGCAGTTTTAGTCTGTGGCAAGACTGAAATAATGAAAACTGTTGTCCCTTACCATTAGGGCAATATAGTTTTCAGTTTTACAGCTTTATTGTTGTTACAAACATTGGGTAACAAACACTGAAACTCTAGCTTATTAAATTTTCTGCTCAACTGCAAATATTTGAATATTTTGGGAATAAATATAACAATAAATAAAGTGGATTTATTATGAAATACAGCCCTTTTAAATGATGAAGCTCAAGAGTTACAAGAGATTAAGGAAGTCAGCCACACAACTTGTAACCAAAAAAATAGCTGCAAGGTTAAATCCCTAATTACAATTGAAAAAAAAACACCAAGATATCATAGGAAACATAACAGGAAACAAGTAACTTGCCAGTATTCTGTTCATCTATGTAAATTTTAAATATTAATGCTTTTATTCAGAGGCTATCTACACAGACAGAAGCAGGGGCAGAAGAAAGACAATTTTGCTTCATACAAATCTTTGATATAATCTTTTCATGATGAAAAGTTCTTCAGGGATTGAGTTTCAGCATTGAAACAGAGTCTGCCTTAGAATTCAAAAGGAAAAGCAGAAACGTCCCTGTTCTGCCACTCAGAAAAGCTTTGGGCCATGAAGAAGATCCTATACAATTCCTAACATTATGGCTACTTCTGTAACCATAGTTTGTATTTTAAATTTAAACTTTGGCTGGTATACCGAATACAGAACTATTCTCTAACAAGCATGTAGAAGGTGACTGTACATATTTTTATCCCAGGATGTAAGGCATAGACACAAAAATTAAAACAGAGTTTAACTCTTTCATCCACTATGATCTTCATTAATCTGTATGGAAGTGAACCTCAACACATCTAATACAGGCAGAGGAGGACATGGTCAATGTGAATAACAAAAAATAAGCCCTAACCACTTACTTCCTGTAAATCCTACCAAATACCAAACCCTTTCCCAACAAACAGCCATGAAAGTCTTTAGAAGTACTTTGTAGTGATTAAGAAAGGTACTTTACTAATACACTCTCATTCTCCAATAGTGAGCGCTGCTACTTTGCACTGCTGAAGTGTTCTCTAGGGCTCAGCTGGTAAATCATAACCAGATAAGAAGCTGAGCTTGCAAAAGTAAATCTGAAGTAATTCCAAGTCCTACTGAACTAATTTACTTGATGACAAAAAAACCCCAAATAAACAATAATTTTTTTTAAAAATTATTTTTAAACCATGATGTAGGTATTCTGCATACCTAACACTTCACTTGAAATCCAGGTAATTTTATGTAGTTGCTTGCTCAACTGAATGAAGTTGAATTAAAAGAGAAAGTAAAAAATATTTAATTATCAAAAAATCTGGAACAAATCCTTCAAACTGCATTTCATATGTTTTCACAGTTGCTTGACCTACAATAGAAGCAGAGTGCTCACTTCTGATTACTATCATAAAACTTGTTTGACTGCACATTTTTTCAGAAGAATGCTTTCATGTGGAAGAACTGGAAGTTATTTAAAAGTAATAAAATCCTTTTTCAAATTTTAATAGAAAGAAGTGTCTGCCTTATCTCAACATTCACTATACATAGAGAACTGATCCCTTAATAATTGGATGCATAGCATGTGACAACATTACTTCTTTAACTGAAAAATTTATATGCTTTTTCTTGTACCTGCATGTTGCATATATGCTAAATATACTGCAATACTTGCTTTTTAAAAAATGCATCTTGAAAGGAAAGCAGCAGTGAAACCATGTTATTAAAAAGCCACGTATCCCCACACTTTGTAAATTAGTTAGGGAAGGATCAGCAAGCAAGACACAAAGGAGCCATGTGAGACTTAAGTGACACTTGCAAGAAACCCAGTATCCACTCACTGGGAAGGCAGTAGGACAGATGAAGAGCAAACACCATCCCCCAAGGGCTGAATGCTTCCTCCAGTGCTCCCTGGCAAGAAAAAGGGCAGAGAGCACATGGGGCAGTGGGGAAGCAGGGGCTACCTTTCTGTCAGCCTCTGCCACACTCTGGGGCAGAAAGCATGTGGAAGGTCACTAGGCCTTGTACACTGCCAAGGGGAGATAAAGGTCAAGACCTAGCATCTGGGGTGATGATGGCTCAGAAACACACTGCTCAAGCAGAGGCTGGCAGCAAAAGTGGCTGCACCCAGCAGCCACCACCAGGGCTTCCTAGGGCAGCCCCAATAAAAGCAATCCCAGCAGCTGCTGTGCTTGCTCTGTAAGGAAGAGGGATTTTTCCATTTTTACTGACTTCTTAAGTTCTTAATTGAATACACAAATAAACATAAAACAAAATGTAAGAACATAGATGACAAACTATAGAAGCAATATTAGCCGAGACCAAGGGTCCATATATTCAAGTACCTTGATACCAACAGTGTAAAAAGCAAGAACTGGGCAAGTATGAGCTTATGCAACTAACAAGCCCCTCAATTACTTTAATCTCAAAGGTTGTCCCAAAGCTGATTTATTTTTTGTTTAGTAATCACACTTTGATCTCTCTTTCAAGTACTTAGAGCACCGTGAACTCAAGCAGATATTTTTCATGTCATTCATGAACACGGTCCTTGTTTTGCAAATAGTTCTGGAAGCAGCTTCCAGCTGAAACATCTCTAAAGCATCATTGACTCTGAACTTACAGAAAATTAATCACTGAATAAGCAAAAGAAAAGTGACAGAGTTAGTTCTAAAAGTCAGAATATTAAGGAAAAATAACTGTTCACTTTTGCCATAAAGTGATACTATTATTTTTATTCTGCTAAATTTATCTCCCTACTGTTCACCTTATCTCTGTCATTGCTGCTAACTATCCCTCCTTGCAAGCAGATACAACTTCCATGCTTTTCCTACAAAACTCAAGTCATAAGTTTCCTGAAAACCACAGTTCTCTAACAGTTTAAAAAGTCCTTTGGACACAAGACCATCATAAGTCTATGCACCTATATTGTTTAGCTAGTTAGATTTTTGGAAACACCATGGAACGAATTCCAGGGGGAAAAATATATACATAAATATAAACATCTGAGGGAAGTATAGGGAAAAAAGACACCTTGAAGTCAGCCTTACCATTCCTGCTGAAGAAGCAGAGACAGCTGTTTGGGCAGGGATCAACATTAACTGAGCTGCTAGGTCCTGGCCACTGGAAATTTGTGTGTGTGTGCTGGTCTGCTTCAGCTGTCATGACGATCTTTGAAAATAAACTAATGAACCATTAAAACTTCCAGTGAGGTAAATAATTACCATTCTTCTTTCACATACAAGTAAACAATGATAGTAAATAAATAGCTGGTCTGAAGCCACAGAGAGAATTCAGTAGCTACAGAAATAGAATACCAGTTTCCATGTTTATATATTCCCTTTTAAGAACTTCTATCTGTCTCTACTTTTTGGTTTGGATTACAGATTAGTCTGTTACTGCTTCCAGCTAGCACACTTATCTCAGATTCACAGAAAAACTTTACATGGGAACAGAATAATGTACATATTGTACAGTAATATATGGTGTAGAGATCCCTGAGCTGGATCCACAAGTAGCAGGACAAGCACATCAGCACAAGGTAATTTATTAGTAGAGGGAAAACTTAATAAATTGCTCCTGCAGAGGTCAGTTTTTAGGCCATGAAAGCATCAACATCTAATTTGCAACACAAGCATCTTCCCACTACACTCTACTACAGGCAATAAGTAACCTATTTCATTAGGAGTTTGACACTTAGCTCTGCTAGGTGTGAAATTCCAGCCCAAATTATTGAACCAATAGCAGTATATTGCCTGATACTGTCATGCTACTTAGTTACATCCAGATAAAACACAAGCTCGGCACAGGCTTCAGATCGACTGTAAGGAGCACTGAAGAGCAACTGAGCTGCTGTTAACAGGGACTGGGTTTACATGCTGGACCACTATGTAGGAATCAAAACCCTAGTACTACTTCTGCAGACATAAACCAGAAAGCTTTGTAGTCCAGGTTATTAAAAAACAGAAGCACAAAATAAGGTAGCATAAAAACTATACATTTGAGAAAGTGTAACTTTCAGCAGCAAATCATGACCAAGTAGTAAAAAATCCAGTCTGATTATTTCAATTGCTTATCAGTGAAACATGACCAGTCCTTTCAGGGTTATTGTACATATTGACATGATGTCCTTTCAGGGTTATTGTACCACCTCTGCAAAATTTTGAACTGAGTTTAGGTTTTAAGCCAGAGCTTGGCATATAAGAACAGCTATAAGAGAGAGGACAAATAAATTGTACAGAAACACATTAGCAGAATGATTAAAGCAAAAGCTAAAAAAAATCTCAAAGCATACTGCAGAAATTGGATGTTCACAGAAGTCAACCATATAACCACTCTCTCGTATCTCATTTTAGTGACCCACTGCACATCTAACAGATATTATGATAAGTCTATTTAGGCAATATCGCCTGTGAATTTGCTTACATTTCTTTGCATATTTCACTACAACTGTCCATGGTCTGAGGTAATATTTTTATTAAATTATTCACTCTATAACATATTCCAAGATCTTGAAAATATTTTAATAGACAACCACTGAAATATCTGGTAACTTGGTAACATTCATACATCCATATCAAAACAGCAATAATGGCATAGTATGTTTTATACCTTAAAAATAAGAAGTCAGAACACATACATATTTAGGAGCAACTCTTCTAGATGGCAGTTTAAAGAGTTTTCCAGGAATGGTTAAGGAGCACTGCAAAATTATTACTGAAAATTACTGTATATGACACAGTATGCTTTTTGTTTAGTGGATTAACAGACAACTTCAGCCTATTAGTGTTCTCAGTGCTATATACACATCAAATCACCACTAAAAAGACAACTTCTGTAATTTTAACTTCAATTCCCGGATAAACAGTAACTCCTTTAACAAGACAGCTGCAAGAATTCACAAGTAAGTCTTCTAAGCAGTCATGTAACAGAAGCCATATGCAGAGATACATACCAGCAGCAGATAAAAATCTTACTACACTGAACTCAATTTCCCCAAGATATGATTCTGTTCCATTTTCCAACACAGAAGAACCACTATTAACAGAAGCATGCTTCTCACATGGTAAAATCAGGTACATGATTTAGTTTGATACCAAGTGTAGTCACAGAGAGGAACATTTGAGAATCTCAAGCGGGGCTGTGCACATTAGCTAGGAAAAAAGACTTTTACAGAAGAACTGGGAAGGATAGGCAGTTGTGTTTGAAAACATCACTACATCACTAATTGTGTAAATTACATAAAAATTAAAACAAAAATCTATCACAGTCCATAGTTTATTACATTACAATGCATACTCTTCTTTTGGTCACCGTGTTCCTGTTTTAGTGCTAGTTTTCACAATATTACTGAATTTAACATCTTAAGCCTTTGAAGTATTACACATACTCTGTTAAACACTACAAAAGACAGCTCCAAAGAGTGGAGAAACTTAAAGCAGAGAAAGCAGTCAGCTTTTTGCAGAATTCAACTCCTGTGAGTCGTCAAATAAAGGACAGTCTCTGAAGACAATGGATTGGGCAAGCAATTTTTAGCATGTATTAATAAAAAAAAAAAAAAGTACAAAAAAGTACAAAAAAGTACAAGCAGATTGGGTTGTCTCTGCAAACAATACTTCGCACGCCACAGTATTTCTCCAATATAATTTTGATTTGGCTAGAACATTACTTTGAGTTTTCTTTAGCAGACATTCTTTGAAAGGTGGGAATTTCTAAAGTACAGACTTCAGTTGTGAGTCATTACTATTGTTTCCTTTAAATTTTCTCACCAACTCATCCTGCATCACTTCCCTTGTTCTCATGAATGAACAACAGTAATGGAAACATACCCATTGGTAAAAAAGGCTGACAAAACTATTGTGATAGATTTTCAAATGCCCTGTAAATAAAGTTAACATTTAATTCTAGTTGCTAACTTTCAGGACTGTAGATAGGAATTAAGAGGTTTGTTTCCTTGTTTAATATGAACTTACTTAAACTTTGCAGCTATGTGACTTCTTAACAGAAGGTAAAATGCACCTATCTTGTGCAACATTGTTTTATGATCCATTACAATAAAAAAGGAAAGGGAATATGATTTTAATCTTAAAATAATATGCCATTTGTGTAGTCAATGCATCATCAAGGCTTCATTTCCCCATAGCACCTCTGTATTTCAGCACAAAGAGGAAAAGAAAAAGAAGGCAGTAGGACAGATGAAGAGCAAACACCATCCCCCAAGGGCTGAATGCTTCCTCCAGTGCTCCCTGGCAAGAAAAAGGGCAGAGAGCACATGGGGCAGTGGGGAAGCAGGGGCTACCTTTCTGTCAGCCTCTGCCACACTCTGGGGCAGAAAGCATGTGGAAGGTCACTAGGCCTTGTACACTGCCAAGGGGAGATAAAGGTCAAGACCTAGCATCTGGGGTGATGATGGCTCAGAAACACACTGCTCAAGCAGAGGCTGGCAGCAAAAGTGGCTGCACCCAGCAGCCACCACCAGGGCTTCCTAGGGCAGCCCCAATAAAAGCAATCCCAGCAGCTGCTGTGCTTGCTCTGTAAGGAAGAGGGATTTTTCCATTTTTACTGACTTCTTAAGTTCTTAATTGAATACACAAATAAACATAAAACAAAATGTAAGAACATAGATGACAAACTATAGAAGCAATATTAGCCGAGACCAAGGGTCCATATATTCAAGTACCTTGATACCAACAGTGTAAAAAGCAAGAACTGGGCAAGTATGAGCTTATGCAACTAACAAGCCCCTCAATTACTTTAATCTCAAAGGTTGTCCCAAAGCTGATTTATTTTTTGTTTAGTAATCACACTTTGATCTCTCTTTCAAGTACTTAGAGCACCGTGAACTCAAGCAGATATTTTTCATGTCATTCATGAACACGGTCCTTGTTTTGCAAATAGTTCTGGAAGCAGCTTCCAGCTGAAACATCTCTAAAGCATCATTGACTCTGAACTTACAGAAAATTAATCACTGAATAAGCAAAAGAAAAGTGACAGAGTTAGTTCTAAAAGTCAGAATATTAAGGAAAAATAACTGTTCACTTTTGCCATAAAGTGATACTATTATTTTTATTCTGCTAAATTTATCTCCCTACTGTTCACCTTATCTCTGTCATTGCTGCTAACTATCCCTCCTTGCAAGCAGATACAACTTCCATGCTTTTCCTACAAAACTCAAGTCATAAGTTTCCTGAAAACCACAGTTCTCTAACAGTTTAAAAAGTCCTTTGGACACAAGACCATCATAAGTCTATGCACCTATATTGTTTAGCTAGTTAGATTTTTGGAAACACCATGGAACGAATTCCAGGGGGAAAAATATATACATAAATATAAACATCTGAGGGAAGTATAGGGAAAAAAGACA
This sequence comes from Chaetura pelagica, assembly GCF_000747805.2. Lineage (NCBI taxonomy): Eukaryota > Metazoa > Chordata > Aves > Apodiformes > Apodidae > Chaetura > Chaetura pelagica. The sequence goes on along the minus strand of NW_009952973.1, from coordinate 10,306,572 downwards.
CCTTGAAGTCAGCCTTACCATTCCTCCTGAAGAAGCAGAGACAGCTGTTTGGGCAGGGATCAACATTAACTGAGCTGCTAGGTCCTGGCCACTGGAAATTTGTGTGTGTGTGCTGGTCTGCTTCAGCTGTCATGACGGTCTTTGAAAATAAACTAATGAACCATTAAAACTACCAGTGAGGTAAATAATTACCATTCTTCTTTCACATACAAGTAAACAATGATAGTAAATAAATAGCTGGTCTGAAGCCACAGAGAGAATTCAGTAGCTACAGAAATAGAATACCAGTTTCCATGTTTATATATTCCCTTTTAAGAACTTCTATCTGTCTCTACTTTTTGGTTTGGATTACAGATTAGTCTGTTACTGCTTCCAGCTAGCACACTTATCTCAGATTCACAGAAAAACTTTACATGGGAACAGAATAATGTACATATTGTACAGTAATATATGGTGTAGAGATCCCTGAGCTGGATCCACAAGTAGCAGGACAAGCACATCAGCACAAGGTAATTTATTAGTAGAGGGAAAACTTAATAAATTGCTCCTGCAGAGGTCAGTTTTTAGGCCATGAAAGCATCAACATCTAATTTGCAACACAAGCATCTTCCCACTACACTCTACTACAGGCAATAAGTAACCTATTTCATTAGGAGTTTGACACTTAGCTCTGCTAGGTGTGAAATTCCAGCCCAAATTATTGAACCAATAGCAGTATATTGCCTGATACTGTCATGCTACTTAGTTACATCCAGATAAAACACAAGCTCGGCACAGGCTTCAGATCGACTGTAAGGAGCACTGAAGAGCAACTGAGCTGCTGTTAACAGGGACTGGGTTTACATGCTGGACCACTATGTAGGAATCAAAACCCTAGTACTACTTCTGCAGACATAAACCAGAAAGCTTTGTAGTCCAGGTTATTAAAAAACAGAAGCACAAAATAAGGTAGCATAAAAACTATACATTTGAGAAAGTGTAACTTTCAGCAGCAAATCATGACCAAGTAGTAAAAAATCCAGTCTGATTATTTCAATTGCTTATCAGTGAAACATGACCAGTCCTTTCAGGGTTATTGTACATATTGACATGATGTCCTTTCAGGGTTATTGTACCACCTCTGCAAAATTTTGAACTGAGTTTAGGTTTTAAGCCAGAGCTTGGCATATAAGAACAGCTATAAGAGAGAGGACAAATAAATTGTACAGAAACACATTAGCAGAATGATTAAAGCAAAAGCTAAAAAAAATCTCAAAGCATACTGCAGAAATTGGATGTTCACAGAAGTCAACCATATAACCACTCTCTCGTATCTCATTTTAGTGACCCACTGCACATCTAACAGATATTATGATAAGTCTATTTAGGCAATATCGCCTGTGAATTTGCTTACATTTCTTTGCATATTTCACTACAACTGTCCATGGTCTGAGGTAATATTTTTATTAAATTATTCACTCTATAACATATTCCAAGATCTTGAAAATATTTTAATAGACAACCACTGAAATATCTGGTAACTTGGTAACATTCATACATCCATATCAAAACAGCAATAATGGCATAGTATGTTTTATACCTTAAAAATAAGAAGTCAGAACACATACATATTTAGGAGCAACTCTTCTAGATGGCAGTTTAAAGAGTTTTCCAGGAATGGTTAAGGACCACTGCAAAATTATTACTGAAAATTACTGTATATGACACAGTATGCTTTTTGTTTAGTGGATTAACAGACAACTTCAGCCTATTAGTGTTCTCAGTGCTATATACACATCAAATCACCACTAAAAAGACAACTTCTGTAATTTTAACTTCAATTCCCGGATAAACAGTAACTCCTTTAACAAGACAGCTGCAAGAATTCACAAGTAAGTCTTCTAAGCAGTCATGTAACAGAAGCCATATGCAGAGATACATACCAGCAGCAGATAAAAATCTTACTACACTGAACTCAATTTCCCCAAGATATGATTCTGTTCCATTTTCCAACACAGAAGAACCACTATTAACAGAAGCATGCTTCTCACATGGTAAAATCAGGTACATGATTTAGTTTGATACCAAGTGTAGTCACAGAGAGAAACATTTGAGAATCTCAAGCGGGGCTGTGCACATTAGCTAGGAAAAAAGACTTTTACAGAAGAACTGGGAAGGATAGGCAGTTGTGTTTGAAAACATCACTACATCACTAATTGTGTAAATTACATAAAAATTAAAACAAAAATCTATCACAGTCCATAGTTTATTACATTACAATGCATACTCTTCTTTTGGTCACCGTGTTCCTGTTTTAGTGCTAGTTTTCACAATATTACTGAATTTAACATCTTAAGCCTTTGAAGTATTACACATACTCTGTTAAACACTACAAAAGACAGCTCCAAAGAGTGGAGAAACTTAAAGCAGAGAAAGCAGTCAGCTTTTTGCAGAATTCAACTCCTGTGAGTCGTCAAATAAAGGACAGTCTCTGAAGACAATGGATTGGGCAAGCAATTTTTAGCATGTATTAATTAAAAAAAAAAAAAAAAGTACAAAAAAAGTACAAGCAGATTGGGTTGTCTCTCTGCAAACAATACTTCGCACGCCATAGTATTTCTCCAATATAATTTTGATTTGGCTAGAACATTACTTTGAGTTTTCTTTAGCAGACATTCTTTGAAAGGTGGGAATTTCTAAAGTACAGACTTCAGTTGTGAGTCATTACTATTGTTTCCTTTAAATTTTCTCACCAACTCATCCTGCATCACTTCCCTTGTTCTCATGAATGAACAACAGTAATGGAAACATACCCATTGGTAAAAAAGGCTGACAAAACTATTGTGATAGATTTTCAAATGCCCTGTAAATAAAGTTAACATTTAATTCTAGTTGCTAACTTTCAGGACTGTAGATAGGAATTAAGAGGTTTGTTTCCTTGTTTAATATGAACTTACTTAAACTTTGCAGCTATGTGACTTCTTAACAGAAGGTAAAATGCACCTATCTTGTGCAACATTGTTTTATGATCCATTACAATAAAAAAGGAAAGGGAATATGATTTTAATCTTAAAATAATATGCCATTTGTGTAGTCAATGCATCATCAAGGCTTCATTTCCCCATAGCACCTCTGTATTTCAGCACAAAGAGGAAAAGAAAAAAATCCTCACATACCACAAAAATCTTACCTCCCTTCAAGATTAATGGGCACTAGTCTCTATGTACTTTAAGAGGTCACTCAACCCTGTCTGTTGTGCTAGAGCCAGGCACACTGGGAGAAGTGAAGGAGACCAAAAGGCTTAGCTTCCCCTCTATAATTCATTGCATGGAATCTTTGTGTTGTGGGCCCTTCATGTGTTGTGCCTGTGGGACTCCCTTTGATACCAGTGGAATTTTTGGAGCACAACACAAATGCATTACTGTCACATCAGGCTCCATCAAATGCTGTTCTCCTGTAGCAAGTTCCCCATTCTCAAGTCCCTCTTAATATTGGGTCTGGAGATTAAATAACAAACAGAACCTCACAAAACAAAAAAGTCATGAAAATAAGAGGAATGGTCTAGTTTTACAAAACGTGCAAGATTTAACAGGGTGCAGCCTAGACACAGTGTTGCTCAGCTAGCAAGGGCAGCAGATGCCAAGATCTTTTAAGGTGCTCTTTCATGAACTTGACTAGATAGATGAATTTTCTGTTTAACTACACATGGTCCTCCAACACAACTGACCACAAATATGGCTAACATTTCTTTCTTTCACTATTATAAATACATGGTTTAGGGAACAGCCTTGCAACAAGATGCTTTCTCTTCTCCTTTACTATGCTTTTATCCATGAAAACTGCCTGAAAAAGCTTTCTTGCAGTTAAGAAAAAAGCATCCGGTGCTATATGTAACACTGCCATCTAGTGACCTACTGCAAAGGGTGTTCTCCCTTGATAAACTATTCTCATTCCCATTATTTTTTTTTTCCTATTGAAATCTAGCTCAGAATTTTAGTTTAGTGTTAATAAAAGTGCATTTGAATCATTAATGTAGATTAACATGAAAAATAAATTTTATTATTTGATTGATTTTAGGATATTTCTGTGTGTTTGGATTTCCATGATTATCTCTTGCGTAATCTGGCTGGATTACTTTTAATACTGCTAATGAAAAATACCTTATATACTTTCAGTAGGAAGTGGGAGCTAGTATATCCTCCTTCAGATGGAAATCATGCAGGACTGCATGCTTGCAGACCTTGTTGTTAGTCCTCTGAGCAGTCATATTAATTTTTACTTGTTTTACATTTAAACTGAACTTTCGTTTTGTGCATGTTTTATGTGCCATCACTGTAATCAAGACCAGCTGCTTTCAAAACTATAATCATAAGACCTGAGAGTTTAAGTGGAAAAGCCAGAGTTAGGCCAAAAGTAAACAGGTTTGTGCCGAGAATCTGCAACATTCATCCACTGCTGGGTTACAGATTTCTCTGGGGCAGAAGTTAGTCCCAGCGGGCTGGATGAGCCGTAGTGCCACAGACTCCCATCACTGAGACACTGCAAATCCCCTTCAGCA
>NW_009952973.1:10284784-10302020 GCF_000747805.2 Chaetura pelagica | reverse complement strand
TCCACCTTGCACCTCCTGCACCACCTTGTTAAAGCAATAAAAGCTCTGGGGAGTCACGGCCAAATGCCAGCCTGCCAGCAACCCAGCCACTGAAGGTGACCATTCAATTTAACTTCTTGCTCTTCAGAGATGAATGACTGAGGTCCAAAAGAAAGAAACCATGAAGCAAGAACCTAACTGTGCTTGCCTTTCAAGAAAGCAATACTGAGCACCACCAACTACTAAGTGCAGTGTTAACCAGGTGCAAACCAACTGTGCATGACTAAAGGAGTAGTTATACTTTATTTAGACAAAAACTGTTTTATCAGTAAGCTCTTTACTTCCCCATCACTTAGTTTGGTTCTACGGAAGCATCAGCTGTTGGGCCAGGGTGTAAGAGGTAGAGGAAGTGTGTCAGATTTTCTTCCAAGTGTGGTACCTTTACATAAAGTCATCCTCTGTCATACTGTATCTTATCTGAGCACTTTCAAAGTGGTTTATGAACTCTATTGATATTTACTTGTAGCAGTTCTTTGTCTTTGTCTTTCCATTTTGTTTTTTGATCCAAAAGACTTCCCTAGTGCTTGCACATAAGGGAAAAACCCCATAACATTCTGGAACAGGTACAATAAAAGCCCAATAGATGTAGTCCTCCCTCTTTCTTTCACAAATGTACATTGTATAATATTTTCTTACGCCAGTTATTTTGGTTCTTTTTATTTAAAGTGGCTAAAGTTGGGTAAGAAGAGGATAAAAATAGTGGTTTGTAATACTGTGGTAACTGCCAAGGCAGCAGTTCTCATTTCATGCTCAATCCTTCTGTTGTTTTTACCCCAGACTGCTTTGAGACTCATGTTGTTGCAGCACTAGCAACTGACTTGTATCTTGTCTCCTTGGGAAGCAGCTGTTCCCACTTAGCAGAGGTAGATGCTCAGAACAGAGACATTTACCTTAAAGAATGGGGTCAATGCGGTTATCTGTCTAGAAATACCACCCCACTTCAAAGGAAAACTGTTCGTGCTTCACTGCCCAAATATTTAGGAAAATATTTTTATTTTGTTTCCTACAGGAAACATTTAACAGGCAGTTAACAAATACACTGAAAACTGCCTTAAATACACTCAAAACAAGAGTGGAGTAACAGAAAGAAGATTGTTATCCAGTCTTGTCATTCTCTATGACAGCTTTTACCCATACAATTCAAAGTTTAAAAATTTATCTTATATTTGCAATGAGGTAGGTTTTGAAGTGCTTGTGAGACAACCAGCCTTGCTCCTATGTATTTTAAAACTCTATGCCATAGTTTTTTCATCTGCAACTTCTATTTTTTTTCCATGAAAGATCTGTAAAGGATGCAAAAATAGTATCCCAGAGTCCTGACTCTGTCATGGACTGTAAGGATTCTTTCCTTTGCAACAGACAACTGGTCAAATCTCAGAGATAAAATAAACAGTGCTACATTAAATATCACCAGACACTTAGTGTCTAGAGCACACAATTGCAAGGATATCCCTTATGAACACACGTAAACCATTTTGACTAATATTTTACCATAAAATATATGGTATTCATAAATGTAAAATATTGAAAGAGATGTCACATGAAGAGTAAGCCCACCACTGTTTAACACAAAACTCCCTCAGAAGTCATTCATTAAACTAAAATCTCTCAAGTCTAAAGAGCAACAAGCTACAAAATAACATTATATACCTACATTTAAAGTAAAACTTCCTTACATCCTACTATGAAAATGGACACTTTTCAAGCTCAGTTGTTTTGTGAAGTGAATGCCTGACATCTGCTGGTAATTTTACAGATTGCATATTGCTAAATTAAACTGTCTTCAGTTTAGTTTTTAGATATAGGGAGATGATTTAGAATACATAAATTACTCAAATAAGAAAGAATTAAGTTATTGCAATAATGATATAATGAAGTTTCAAACCCAAAAAGCATCAATATTGCTATAACTTGTTAGATGCAAGATAATGTCTTAGAATTTCCTACAAAATTTTTCCCACAAGATTGATCAAATGCAAGTCCTCAGAAAAACAGTTTTTGACAATGTGACTTTTTGTGTATATTTTTAATAAATAGGCAGAAGCAATTAAGAGTGTACTTTACATTACCTTTTGTTTAGATTGAATATTTTTTAGAAAGCTATTTCTACATTATTCCATAAAATTCATGTCATACTACAAAAACCCACAATTGCTAACTGGAACAATAGAATTTCAGGAATGCTCATTAAAATACAGGCTTTTAAAAGTTCCATCTGTGACAAAGGCTACAAAACACATCTTTATTTAAGAAGACTTCTTAGGAGCCAACAAAGACATGGGAGAAAATAAAGGAGATTGCACTAGAAGAAGCAGCAGCAGCAGAGATCTGCCTCAAAATCAGTAAGTTGAGAGCTTTCAGTTTTTCACTCATGAGTTCTTTTTCAAAAACCTTGGGACTTATCCATATAAATAAGCAAGAGTCAGTTTTACAACATCTAAGCACCTGTGATTTTATGAGGCAACTGTGTAACATAATGGTAAAATGTAATTAAAAAAAATAATTTTGTGCATGAAGGGGTCAGCATATCAAAACCAAAATAATCCTGCTGGACCACAACCAGAAAGTAGGAGAGAAAGAAAGAAAATATACATAGGAAAATGGGAAACTGTGAAACATGTTATGAATTCTTTAAATATGGGGGCGGCAAAGTGCTCTGTTTACGGGGGAAGAAAATCTCTCAAAATTTCTAAAGTTAACAACTGAGCTTTCCAGAAAGCCTATATGAGTATCAAATAGCAGAACTCCTTCAGCCACAGAAACTGATCCTTCAGTCGAAGCAAAAATAAAGTTTCATTTGACAAGATTTTTCCCTTGCTCTGTAGAGCCATCTTGATGAACCCACAAAATGGAGGGAAGTAAAAGCTATTGCTTCCATCAATTTTTATTTTTTAATTTTTCCTCTGTACCAACAAAAACAATAAAACTGAAATCCTGTAGAACATCTGTTGAATCCCTACATTATAATACACAGTTCTAGTAGTGTGCAACCTAAAACTTATGGATTGCTACAGTAGTGCCAAAAAGAGAGCATAAGAGAGTTACTTGGAATTTAATGCAAAATGCATATTAGTTTTCTGAATGCAGGCTATCCACAATTCTATCTGACAGAAGGAAAACAACCCAAAAAACTTTTACTTATTGGTCTCAGGAAAATCAGTCATTTACTCCTCAGGAGTAAAAGTGTTATAGTGGTGACACACCCAGCAGAACTGGGCATACAAGTCTCTGTATTCCCCACATAAGTAAGAAACTCTGTGAACAGATTGATAAAATTACCTGGTATTGACTAGTTCTTAACTATAGATAAACACATATGCTGTACATAGTTATTGGGTCTCCCTGAAAGGATAAAAGTTTTGTTGTGTACAATATAAGTGGAAGTTCCAGATTTTTTCTTTTAATATTAAAAAAAAAAATAAAATAGAAAGCTTATAGTAATTGAACAATTGCTCATCCTGATGGAATATGGAGGGCATGGAAAAAAAGAGAGACATGACTAATGCGCTTAGTACATTATTATTTTAATGCCAAGTATGCAGGAAAAAAAACAAGGCATACCTTATCTGAAGATATCCACTGACTTTGAGGAATATTGATGGGGTTCCTACATAGAATTATCTTCCTTTGAGGAGTGGCCTACTGTCCTTTGTCAGGAAGTCAGCAGATGTTTTTCAAATTTCTGATCGATAATTTATAAAAATGGAAAAATAATAGTGCTGACTATTCACCAAGTCAAAGAAAACATCTATATGCTCTTAAGTCACAAAAATTTCCATTATCTTTTTATATCAATATAATTTTTGAAGACTTTAATATTTACAGGAACAAATCCCTTCATTTTAAGAAAACAAAACCAATTTTATCTACAAACCCTTTTAACTTAGTGACTCCAACCATAGCAAACTTAACGTTATTCTGGAATAGAGTGGCAGGGAGTTGATTTGCTAATGTTTCTACCTATCTGTTATGCTTTTTTAAACAGTAAAAAAGAGAAGGTTGTTTGTTTCTGTAGCAAGAAAGTGCACTGAAAATCTGCTCATTGAGATACAAAAAACATTAAAACCCAGAAACATATATTCTATAACTGGGTCAAAGATGTTATTTTGAATTCTAAAACTAAGTGAAAGCACATTCTTGAAGCAGCACAGACTTCTGCTTTTAGACTTTCCAGCCAAGCTTATAAGAGACACACTTCAGCCTTTCTGGCAAAATAACTTTACATCCTGTCATAGAGCTGCTCTCCAAATACAAAACAGGAATGATTATAACTTTATCACAGAATCAAGGGTTTAAGTTACATTCTAGATTTGAGATATGATTTTTTCTCTTTTTTTCCCCTTCTCCTTCTGACAGACGGATGGCAGCTCTAAATGCCGGAGCATCAAAGAACCATAGACTGCTCTGTGCTTTTTCCAAGACACAGCACTACATTTGGAGCTATTAAAAATTTTCATTTCATCCATCATATTGGATTTCTAGCAATACTAAGCAACACATTTCTTAAACCTAAACTCAAGGGTGAAAATCTACAACTACAGAAAGTATAAAAAATGTATTGACCTTACTTATGTGAATTTCTGTCTGTACTGAACCAAAGTTTTCTAAAGTGCATGTATCAAATTCCCCAACCACTTTCAGTTTGAGAGCAGAAAGTTCCTTTTAAATGTAATTATTGGCAAAAAAACCACATGAACATCATTAGAAAGCAATATTTGTAACACTTCCTACTCAACCCAGGACCATTACAGCATCAGTTTGTTCAGTAAAAATCTAGTTTTGGCTCTGTACTTAAGATTATGCAGATACAATTGCTCGTGTTCATGTATTGCATGGATTTATGCAATGAGATTTCTACAGGGAATCAAAAGACTAAATTAGACACAATACAGGAAACTTGCCTTAACTCTGAAGAATATACCTAATCACATAATCTTACTGATTGCTAATCAACACCTTACCATTAAGAATCACAAAGTCTATAAAAATAGCCGGAATAATCTTTACGTCTTTCATTTAATCAGTTGTTGAAGACATTAGTATCCTGATAAATTTGATAGGATGGTGGGAAATTGGAAGTATTCAATTACAAGTACGTCATTAGACAACCTTTGTTATCCAATATTACATTATTCTTTTACATGTGTAAACAATTTTAAAAATCTAGATAGCAATAAAACTAAGACTATTAAAAGTGTATTGGCAAACATGCTTTCATCTATTCTTTCCCATTGTTGCCTCAAAATAAAAAAAATAAGAATCCTTTGGTCAGTGATTTAACATTTATCAGTATCTACAGCTATTGCTACCAGCTCTATACTCCTGTGGCCATATATAGCAAATAACATTCTAACCCTAATGCATATTATAAGGTCATTTGGACTACATACATCTGAGGAGTTAACAGATGTCTGACCTAAGTTCTGGCGACTAAGCCACCAAAATTCTGGGACCCTACTTGTTTTGGGATCTGTTCTTTCACCCTTTATTATGGCCTGTAATTTTAACTTTAGAAACAGAGTTATCTAGAACATGGATTTACCACACTCAGGTCAGCTAGTAAAGTTTCACTTACATTAATATGATTGCATAAATGCCAGCCTGCAACCCCAAAATCTTTTCCACCTCAGCCCTCAGGTGTATAACCTAGTTGCTGCCCCATCATTGTTATAAGGAGGACGCTGCTTCAATCTAACCTCTGATTGCTGTCCCATTATTGTAAAAGGAAAAAACCCCAATGCTCAAAAAGAATGCTAGCGTTGACTGTTACCACACATGGAGTTAGATTGCAGGTGCCAGTGCCCGTCTCTTTTACTATGCTGATTCCTAGAGCAAAAAATAAATGAACAAGCACTATTTAATTAGAGACAAGGGCTGGAAGGGCAGGGAAGAAAAAGAAACTCTGACCTCCTCCTACTTTCAGAATTGTGAGAGAAAAGAAGGAATAAATCAGGAAGACAACTACCTTCTGAAGTATAATAGGAAAAAACCAAACCAAACCAAAAAAAAGCCAACTTAAAAAGCCACAGATAATCTCATTGCTGTTACTTTCCAATCACAGTTAAACCTAGTTTTCTCTTCAGCTACTACCTTATGCAAAAAAGAGCTCTTTTGTCTGCCAGCCTTGTCAGCCACTCATAACTACATCTAATACAAGTAATTCTTAAAGGCAAATATTTTTTACATTTAAATCCAATGCTCATTTGTGAACTGATCTTTCATAGCCACATTCACAGCTTTCTTTTGTCATCAGATCTATCACTGCACTCTGAAACCTCTTCTGTGTACCAAACACAATTCATTCATTTCAGCATGAGCCCCCAGGACCACAGCAGTCACTTGGAAAAAAACACCCTGGTAAAACAAGAAGAAACAGTAAGCATAAGAGCAGACTGTACCTGTGGGCTCTGTTGCACCAGAGAAGTAAAATCCTGTGTGTGAAGTCCAAAGCCTGGTCCTGCAGAGAGAGTCCCAAAGGAGCAGGCCCTGATCACTCCCCTTTTCCCTGCGGCCCACCTGTGCACCCAGGTGGCAGAGGCCCACACCAGGTCAGTCACAACCCTCCCAGGCAGTTCTGGCTACTGCCAGGTAATATTTTTGAGACAGTCACTTGCAAAAGCACCTCCAGTATGGCTTAAGCATGCCTGCCTCTTTCTGGAAATACATTTTTTTTTTCTTATAAAGCACTTGGTATAGTGATCAAATTACAACTGCAACACACATGATGATTGCTGTTGAAAAAGTTTTGGGCATGCTATACATTTTTCTACAAATTACAAGAACACTTGCTCACTGTCATAGTTCTCTAGTACTGGAAATATACTAATAAATTTCTGCCAGTTTTATGATTTTAAAGGAGTGCCAACTATTTCTTAAGGATTTATAGCCTGGAGCACTGCTAACAAGCACAATGGGATACAGCTGGAAAGCAGCAGATAGTCACAGGTGCCTTGGGTGTGTTATTAGCACTGAGCTGGGGGAGGGACCAGAGTCAGGAGGTCAGAGACCCCCTTTTGAATCAATAGCTTGTAAGTCTGGATAATCCAACTATATTGATTCAGAGATGGTTTTCTATTAGTCTTGTTTTCTCAATAGCTTATGCATAGAGGATATAGAATGTCATTGTTAGACCATTAATGTTTGGAAAAAGAAATAATAAATGCAAGTCTCTTGGAGTTTTGAGTAAAAAGAAAAGAGAGGAAATTCTATCTTTCCATGTAAAACAAAAGCAGATTAAGAATTATTAATTAAAAGCAATTATTAGTGGATAAAGTAAGTAATAACTTGCATAAAAGGAATCAGTACTATGGCACAGTAAGAGGAAAAAGAAACATTAACAATGTAATGCCTACTTTATCTTTACCAGTGCCTCATCCCTTTTGGAAAATGCCAATTCACAAAAATGGTTCCCAAAGTGGTGGAAAGCACCAGAAAAAGATCCAGAAGCAGTTTGGGATGTTTTTTTGCTTAATAAAAACATGCCTGATGTGACTACTGTAATCTGAGCATTTACATGCATGCTTAGAATGGGACTCTCTGTTCATGCTAAAAAGTGTATGCCAGTTTCCTCACATGAAATGTTTTAAAAGTTTCAAAACCAGATTTAAACTGTTTTTGATGGAGAAAGCACCAATTTTATTTCAAAATAAAGGAGGTAAATGCATGATAACATTCCTTAAATACTGAAGACTTAGAAGTAGTTATTTTTTCAATCCAAAGAGGTTTAATTTTACAGAACTCTTTCTGCAAAGCCTCTCTTGAAATAGTTTGCAGAAGCATAACATTTTCAACATTTGGAATCCAAAATCAGTGCAGGAACTCTAGTTGCCTCTTGCTTGTTAGGCAATATAATAACTAACTTTAATGTTTTATGTTCAAAATAAATGCATTAAAAAAAAAGCAACCAATAGTTAGAATTAATTTATTTTCTCAATGTCTTTCTATTTTCAGTATCTATGGTGTCAATTCAATAAGACTGTATGCATAGGGGAGTAGAGGTTTAAAGACAGGTTTTTAAGAGTGGTTTTCCTTTTCTGCACAGGGCTTTCTATGTTGTGCTGTGTGCTCTCAACAGTAAATGGAAACCTGGGCCACTTTCTCTTAATTTTTCAGTCCTTAAACAAAAACTCCTGTCTCCAGAACCTCAATAAATTGTTATGTGAAATGCATCAGAAGCGTTCAAATTTTTGTAGAAAAGGGTTTCAAACCTTTGCCCTTAATGTAAATCACCCCTAGGAAATACATGTTTTGTACACATCATTACATAAAACACCATAATTTAATTGGTAACACATCAGCTACCAGAAATACTTTTTGAAAGATGTATCAGAAGAGACAAGAGGAAGTAAATGCCATTTGTTTCCATTAAAGAGCATTCTTTTCATAAACGGCTTGAGAATTGTCAGAACAAAATGCAGTAGTCATCTAATTTTTGAAAGGTTTTTGAAGACTAGCTGAGGAAATTGCCTCCTTGCTCCCTGAACCAGGAAGAGAACAGAAAGCATCTTGTCCCACTTGATGACTAAGAAGCCAAGTGCAAGCTACTACAATCTATTTTAAGTGCTTATCTATGCTGGCTTTCCCCTCAGGATAAAACAGAGTTCTCTCCAAGATTATGATCACTCAGTGATCATTTCTTCTTCATCTATCTAAAGGGCTTACCACAAACCTTTCAGTTGCTCCTCACTTAGAAAGGCTAGAAAAGCTTCAAGCATTGTTTCAAGCTACAGTTTTAGTGTCTTGAAATTCTGTTATAATCTGCTGGGAGGAATATACCACTTTGGAAGGAAGGATGTAGATTTCTCTCTGATGTTTTTTGAAGTGGATCCTTGACTTTGCAGTTAAAGTGTCTTTTTCACAGTCTTTATATTCACTGGAAGAGTACTGCCAAAAGAATGCAGGGAAGTGGTTGAATGTCAAGCCACAATAAGTTAAGTTTCAGTAAATATTTCAGGAATATATGAATAAACCAACAACTTAATTGTCAATTAACAAAATAACTCCAGAGCCTCTGGAGTATTCAGTATCTCTGAAAAAATAACTTCTGTTTTCCTTCTGTTCAACAGTATTCTCTGTAATAATTATGTTTTAGAGATTTTTAGTTATCAAATATATACATTTGGTATCAAAGCATAGAAAAACAGGATGTATTCCAGGTGCCAGTTATGCTAATTGGTAGAAAACAGCACAAGTTCAGAGAACTGAACTTAATGTAGATATGATTCCTGCAAAACTAAATTTTATTTTTACAACTAGAACACAAAATCTTGCTTGTGAAAATAACAAAGGACTTTTTGGAATTTTTTCAAAACCTTTGATTGATACACCAACACACTGAAATGTATTCAATAGTCACAGATAATTCACAAATATCAAAGATCTCTTTTTAAAAACAAGTTGGTTTCCTCAAAAAGCATCAACTCTTAGGTGAACTCACTCAAAAAATTTACCTCTATCATACTTTGAATATGTACTTACATTAAGAACTATGTCAGGAAGGCCAAAATGGCCACTAGTCAATCAGTATAAACCAACATTATTAGAAGAGGCAATCCTGATACCCTGCTGCTTCTTTCCATCCTCCCAGCTACAAGCATTTGCAGCTGTAGCTGAGTGGACACAGAGCAGGATGTGCAGCCACAGAGAGGCCGCTTTCTCAGCAGAGGTACTGACTGGAACTGCTACACACTGCTGGCTTCCTTTTCTGCTTAATGCAAATGAGGAAGACTTGCAGGCAGACTTTTATCAAGATTCAAGCTAGTAAATCTCTCTTAATTTTTCTATGTTCCCATGGAAAATCCTCTGTTTCTTAAATATTCTGCCGGACTGTTTTGGAGGACATCTGCCCCATCCCTTGCTGTGGAAGGGCCCTTCTGATACTAGCTGTCCCAGCCCCAGCTGGAACAAGCGTGTTCATTCTTCACACTGATCAGATCCCAGTAAAAATCAAGTGGTTGCTTTCTAGAGAAAGACACCTAGAGCTTTTACTTTTCTTATGCTTAATACAGTGAAGACTTACTTTTATTCCTTCTGTTACCTGCATTATAAGCAGTAATTAAAATGTTTTATAATAAAGAATTGCATGTGGGCTGCATCAATGGCACTCAAAACAAGATTTGCAGGCTGACTGACAAGATAATGAATCAGTTTTCAAAGTAGTTGTTGGCAGTCCTAGAAAGGAGAAAGCTTACATTACTGTAACATACTACGCATGCATTTAGCAAAATGCTGTGAAACAGAATAGCCACTTCCTTCAGGCACTCCCAGAAAATTACTCCAGAAGGTGTATTTCAGTTCTACGCAGATTAAATAAGTATCACAGTACCTCAAAAAAAACAACACAGTAGCACTATCTTCTGGTTTAAAAATGTTTATTTAAAAGAAAAGGAGATCTGTACCCAGATGGCCAGAAGAAAGAAAGAAAAAGATCCTCAGTTTTTCCCCCAAAACCATTACTCTGCAATTCACTTTTCCCTTAATTTTCAGCTTCAATATTTTATTAAAAAAAAAGAACAAAAAACCAGCCAACCAACAAAAAAGAACAAAAAAAAAAAACCAAACCAAAACCCACAAAAAACCAACACAACCCAAAAAACAACCCTGAACTTTCATTTCCTTTTCCTATGCTGCTAGACCTGAGGAAATTAAGTATCTTTCACTGAAGGGGTGGCTGGGATGCGAGAAGAAACCGTGATAAAATTTATTCACAATATACAAGTATAAAAATATCTTGCTTAGGATTCAGTATTATAATTTAATAACTTTTTGTTGTTTCATAGGTATCTGGGAAAGGTACAGACACATGTCCTGATCCTGTTACAAGAGGTAGAATACCAGCATTTGGTACAACATTCCAGGAGAGAGTCAAAGTGACATTCCTGTTTCCCCTGCAAAAGCAACAAAGACTATGAGCACAAATATTCAAGTTAACCAATTTGATTAATATTTAATAATATTAGACAAATTAGGATATGAATTATATTCCTGATCTAGAAACAACAGGATTTTTATTCTTATTCAGTTACTTCATGATGTACTATGAAATTGTTATTTTCCAGAAAAAGACTTTTTTTTTTAGTTAGTAACTAACTTTTGGAGTTGAGTACATCACAGAACCAACTGTACACAGAAAAGAATATTGGAAGCAGAAACCTAGAAGCCTATAGCTTGTATTAGCAATGCTTCTAGTTTACAGAAGAAAAGGACATCTTGTATCACAAGCTCATCTAACAATCAATCTACAATGGTTCAAGAGGCTGACAGCAAGTATCCGATGCAGTACAGATACCTTGCCACAGCAATAAAACCACAATAAATGTGAAGCATGTAAGTAAATCAAGACACTGTGATTAATAATAATGATAAAAGGATGTACTTACTTGAGACCATTTCCATCATCAAAGAAAAAGTACTTTGACTTCATATCTTTTAAGAAAAGCCTTGGGTTATCTCCCCTCAACATGATCTTGTCCCAGAGGACCACCTGGTTTAGAGCCTAAAAATACAATTATAATTAAGCTAGCAAGGTACCTTACAAGATCATATTCAGTTTTCCTTTTCAATTGCAAAAGTAAGTCACTTTTAAAGTTGTATTTAGACTTGGTTTTAAATAAAGGACTTTAGTTGAGCCATCATGACACTCACTGCCTAGGTATTGAGTATTTTTCCAACTTTGAGATAAAAAAATCTCTACTTGATTTGCAAGTGTAACCCCAAGAACCATATGAAAAATTCAAAAGGCAAATCCCAAATTCTGAAGTATTTAAAACTTCATACTGTTCTTTTAAGTAGTTAGGTGACAGTCTTGTTTAGTACCTGATAGGACAATTTAGAAAAAGTATTTCTCAGTATTTGTGAGAGCTAGTGATTTATGTGAAAAAACATCTAAAAGATCAAACTAGAAAATGAAGTCCCAGACCCTCATGAAGAACTCTAAAAACTATTATAGTACAAACACAGTACTCTCTGAGCAGCCTGGTCTAGTAGGAGGTGTCCCTGCCCATGCAGGGGAGCTGGTCCCTTCCAACTCTTATCTTCACCGTATCTTTGCAACATGCGTACAGTAGCTTAAGCTAGAATTCAGTGATACCATTGCAGCACGGTGTTTAATTAAAATATTGTTTCCACAGGCTGTTCCATACAGTTCCTATCAGATCAGTGAAAAAAGCCTTCAGCTTTCACCATAGTGAAATATCAGTAGCAACCAATTAAAAGGATGCAGCAAGGGCACTTATTTTGAGAAGTATAACAAGATAACATTACTATATTATGGGGCTACAGTAAATGGTATGGACAAACACTTCAGTGATCTATGAACTAAAGACCCACTACACCTGGCTAGACAAATATAAAAATAGGACAGACAGAGCAACTAAGCAAAAGCACTCATTTCCAGTTCACTACTGTAAGTGAACAAGGCATGTGTTACTTTTCTCCCACTCTGTGGACCGCATAGCAAGCTGGGATCCATGAGGTGAACTTCTCACCCCACAGTTAAACTGACAAGAAAACAACTACCATGAAGGCCAGTAAAACCAGACAAAACTAGAAGGAAATGCTGGTGCCTTAACTCTTCCCAGCAGAACTTCAGAATGTTAAAAATAGCTGCAGTACAAAATGGGTAATTGCTTTGACTTTCTTTTTGATACTTACATTGTTTTTTGTCGAATATTCTGCAGACAAATATAGAAACAATTGTTTAACATTCCAGTCAAATATACTCTGCAGATGTATGCAAGTTAAGAAAAATACCATATTGTACTTACATAACCTTGTTTTATTTTTACAAAATCTAAACACGCTATGATACTTACATGAAGTTCTTACCTTTCAACATGCCTCACCTTTCAGGAGTTCAAACTTGTATTTTAATCATATTTAAGTGACAGGTTTTTGATTGGTTTGTTTTTTTACTATTTATGAAACCAAACAGCTATTTCCTCTGGTGATTTAAGAATTCTGTATTTGACACTGCAAACTAGTACCCATAATCCACTGCTAGACAATTTATTATAAAACCTTAAACACAAAAGACAGAATTTCTTCAGTAAGTATCTTCAAAGTGATTATTTATACTATCAAAGAACAATGGTATCCAACTGTGAATCAAGATACAATAGCATTAAACAACATTTAAATACAAAATTGGTGCAGAGTAGAGTTTAAAAAGCCATACTGGAGAAGTTGCTAGACAGGAAATATTTCATATTGGAAGGGATGCCAGGAATTAGCAAATTTAATTACCTGCTTACTACAAATAAAGTCAGCTAATTAGACTGGAACATAACTTTTCAAATTTTTTATAAACAATGACGAACTGATGACTGCCACTTGAGACTGTCAGATAATAAAGCTGGTATCCTAAATATCTGTTTATTTTGGCAACAAAATGCCCTGTGTGTGACTGCTAAGGAAAATACCTTTTAAGTCACAATAAAGACTATCTGTAACCTTTTACCTCCTAGTCTTCTTTTTTAATTCTATTTGCCACTATCTCAAAGGATAAACAGAATCCCCAACAAGCCTCAAAATCTGTGCTATCTTGCTCCACTCATTCCAAGACTGAATCATGTTTTTAAGCCACTAATTGAAAAGGCAAGTAAGGAAATACTTAAATAGTTAACTGGTGCTGATGAAAGAATAGCTGGAGCTAGTTTACTTGAGCATTTCTTATAACCTAACTCAAAACAACAAGCAAGATTCTGGACATCTCCTTTGTAGGATTTCTTAGCCTTTGCTAAAGTTAGCCACAAATTAAATAAGCTAAAAAGAGTTTGTGAAAACTGCCTCCTTTCCTTCCCCAAATTTCTTTTTCTGTTATTTTCTTTAATTCTTCTTAGGACAAAAAACTTGCTTCCATTAATTAGAGTGGCTAAGTGCCAACATCTCATTAGAAATTTCATCCAAGAAACCTATTAGAAAGTTGTATTTTACAACTCTACACACTGTAAGTTTTATTTATGCCAGGCATGAAAGATTAAGTCACAGTTCTCATAAAAAATTAAAACTACTGCTACTATTAAAAGTCATTTAAACAGAGAATCTTTCTGTCCATGTACTGCAGACACTTCTTTTAGAGGTCCTGTCTTGCTCTGCCTCCCCCTATATACAGTGCATACAATTAAATTAGTCTACTTTACAATTTTAGTCTGGTTTTAAGATGTATAATTATTTCAGAGGTAAAACTTAAGACTTCAGAGCTCCCCTCTTCTGATCCAGCTGACAAAACAGACAAAAAAAATCCCTCTCAGTTCTGTGAAACACACACCTGCAAAGTCTGATTAACCTGTTTATCCAGCATTCACGTGCATTCAAGATTTACATTTTGTTTGGTTTGCTTACACTGTGTAGCACTCTCCAAAACAGGGAAACTGAAACACAGAGGTAATCAATGTCTTGCCTAACACAGTGACAAAAACCAGGAGTAATCCCAGGAATCTCACCCAGCTGCAATGCAAGGCTTAATGTAATCAATTAAGGTAAAGCACGCTGCCTCATATTTGGTAATTTTTATATAAAGATCCTAAATCCTAAGAATGATTCCCTTCTGTTGTCATAAAACCTAACCAAATCAGCACAACAGAAAAAACACGCACAAAGAATTCCCCAGTAAAAAACAGAGTTACATGGAAGCAGTGAAATAAAAAAAATAATTGCAAAAAGGTAAAAGCCATGAGAAAGAGACCAAAAAGTAATGTGATAAATTCCATAGTACCTCATATGCTTCCCAATGAATTTCATACTGTTCGGTGTTAAAGATTTGATAGTTTAACATCTAAGCAACTGAAGGATTACAATGTCTAACCTGACAGTTACTTGCATGCAACTATTTGTGGCCAGAACTTTACAAGGCTCACAATGAAATGAGTTTGAAAGGTGCATCAGAGCTTCTAGATTCAGTATGACAGTCAAAATAGTATGTTATATAAACCTTATAATTAATTCACACGTCAAAAGAGCAATACAAATTTCATGTAATGGTAATACTGTCCAGATGTTAGACTGCACTTCCCATTATTAAATACAGTGCACTTATCTCTAAAGCCTGATTTCAAATACAACTATTAAAAAAGACAGAAAACTTGTCATCTGCTAAGAGCTATTTCAAGTTCTATTTTACTGCCCCAGCTATGTAAAATACTATTTTCACTGTTTTAAATTTATATTTTAAGACAAATTGCTAGTTTTCCTCAAGTCCTGCATATCTGAAGATTATAAGGTAACAAAAATAGATGACAAGATATTTTTATTTCAAAATGTTTGCAAACCATTTTTTCTGTTAAGGATATCTGCAGTGATGTCAAATGTGACGAATCCCAGATCACTTCTTTCTCTAGGTCCAGTGAAATCTTCTACATTTTTTCTAAGACAAAACAAAACCACAAGATTATCCTTTGTCATTATTTCTCTTTCATGCACAGGCCGTTTAGCTATCTACTGGCACCAATTTTCAGTATTATTTCTAAACTTCCTATTAAAAATTGCCTCTAGTAGTCAGTTTCATACAACACACCTCAACCATTCTGATAAAACACAGTTTAGGTTTGCAGCTGACACAATTTACAAGATTTCTCCCTGGAAAGTGTTGAAACGGCAGTGTTTTAAAAAATGCTTATTTTCCTCTGCATGATGAAAAATCATGTCATTTGGAAGACTATTAAAAATTCAGGAATACCTGACATTGACACACTAAACCACACAGGAAAAATAAGCTGCAAAATAACAGAGCCACAATAGATATTCGAATACATATTCACAAAGCTTATCAATTTACCAAAGTTACCCTCTACAAAGAGGAACCCTATAAGCAGGCTGGCAATCAACTATGAACCTTCACTCTTCACAGAACAAACATCTTATGAATTATGATCTTCTTAGTTTAATTTATTGCAGTCTGAAAGCTAGTCTATCAAAACATCATTTCATTAAAACTAATCTTAGCAATCTCAAAGGGAAGTTTACCTGCAGAAAAAACACTTTAGAAGACAGTAGAAAAACACCACCAAAACTTCCCCAATAGAAGCCTTACTGTGAATTTCCATTCCTTTACAAAAAGCAACATCTTTCCAAGTGGAGTAATGTGTAACCTCTAAGACCTCTCATTAATACCAGATCTGTGCATCACAGAAGGCACTGGCACAGCACTGCAAATTTCACCCAAAATTAGGCATGCTATCTTCTCTATGTCAAGTGCAAAGGCACAATAAAAAAGATGATTTTCTGCTGGTCTTACGCTGTTCGCAATCCTCAATCTAGCATGACTGAAACCAGAGTAATAATAATCCAGCGTAATTAGGACTGTCTGGGTGCTCGCACTCAGAGTTGCAGTCAATGGGTTGATATCTAAGTGGAGACTGGTCATGAGTGGCATTCCTCAAGGGTCAGTATTGTGACTACTGCTGTTTAACATCTTGGTTGGCGACATTAACAGTGGGATTCAGTGAACCCTCAGCAAGCTTTCTGATGACACCAAGGTCCTGCACAGGGGCTGGGGCAATGACAAGCACAAATCCAGTCTGGGCAGGAACAGACTGAGAACAGCCCTGAGAGAAAGAACTTGGGTTTGTTGGTTGAGGAGATGCCCAACATGACCCAGCAAGGTGTGGCTGCAGCCCAGAAAACCAACCATATCCCAGGCTATATTAGAAGTGTGGTTGAGGGAGGCGATTCTCCCCTTCTGCTCCACTCTCATGAGATGCCACCTGGAGGACTGTGTCCAGTTCTGGAGCCCCCAGTATAAGGATATTGAGGGTCATGAAAATCAACAGAGGGCCGGAGCACCTCTCCTATGAAGACAGGCTGAGAGAGTTGGGGTTGTTCAGCCAGGAGAAGGCTCCAGGGAGACCTTAGAGCAGCCTTCCAGTACCTACTAGGGGCCTAAAGGAAAGGAGGGGAAGGACTTTTCAGAAGGGCATGTTGTGACAGGACAAGGGACAATGGATTTAAACTGGAAGAGCACAGATTTAGGTTAGACATTAGGAAGAAATTCTTCCCTGTGAGTGTAGTGAGACACTGGAACAGGTTGCCCAGGGAAGCTGTGGATGCCCCCTCCCTGGAAGTGTTCAAGGCTAGGTTGGATGGGGTTTTGTCCTGGTTTGAGCCAGGATTAAGCCAATTTTTCTTTTTACTGATTTTTTTTTTTCCTTCAGTAAGCTTTCTTGTAACTAGCAACAGTGTGTTCTGCTAGGCTGATAAGACA